>NW_028261389.1:55254118-55604118 GCF_051295495.1 Thamnophis sirtalis | reverse complement strand
TGGTCTTACCTTCCTCCATTGGAGACCCCCACAGGAGGCAGAGGACAATGTTGTTTCATGTGAAAGTGCAAAGGAGGGAAGGGTGGCAGGGAAGCTGGGTGAGGAAAGGCTGCCCCAACAAGTCAGCATCCTTACCACACATGATTGTAAATAGGAATTTCCTTTTCAAGAAGGGCCAGCCTTCTTGTGCAGAACCTGCGAAGACTACTCCCCTGCCTCCTCCTCTTGCTCCCCAGACATCTGTCAAGGCAGAAGTTTGACTCAGAGGAAACTGCTTCCTGCAAACTTTCTCCATTGCGTTTCCACATGCAACAGCGTCATCCTCTGCCTCCTGCTTTGCTGGGAAGGCCACTGGGCAGGGAACTGCCAATGATGTCTGGGATTGGGAGAAAAATGTCTCCTTTGGTGCATTGTGCCTATGCACGCACACAAATACACACACACCCTTCCAAGCTTGGAGACTTTTATCCACATCTGAGCTTGCAAACTGCCAATCATGCCTGGATTTGGGGAGAAGGGCCTCTCCTTCCTCTGTGGATAAAAGTCCCCAAACTTAGAATGTGGTGTGTGTGTGTGTGTGTGTGTGTGTGTGTGTGTGTGTGTGTGTGTATACACAGGTGCAGGCACTTGGCTGCCAGCAGTTTGGGGAGGTGAGGAGCTTAGAGGGCACCAAATTGTCCCCATACCGAGTTAGCCAGTGCCACTTGTTCCATCCTGACCCAACAGCAAGACAGCTGTACCCAGTGTGGGCATTGAGCTAACCATACCCACCCAGCCATGCCCACCTGGTTGTGGTGACCCATTTGTGACGATCCAGCCACACCTCTCCAGCCACGGCCACCTGGATGCTGTGAGTCATCATAGTCTTACACACAACTGTCTCTTTGAGGGCAATCATAATGTGGCCCTCAATGAAATTGAGTTTGACACCCCTGTATTATAGAATAAATACCAGCTAATCAGTTCAATTAAACCTTCAACAATAGATTTGGCCTATTCATCTCATTAGAAATATCTATGAAAATTCAATTGGCATTCATGATTTCCTTTTTAAAATAGTAAGCAAACTCTGAGGTTACCGAATTTCTGTGTTCAAGACAAGCAGATTTATTTTCTATCCTTTCTAAGTCAGAGATGAACAAAAGCAGCAGTATTTCAAGGGAACAATTAGGCTCGACTCTGACCTTAGCCTGTTGGGGTCAGTTTCAAACTACTGCTCTGAGTAAGGACAAAGCTTCAAACAAACTATGTGCTTTAAAGAATTGCTGTTGACACAGGGAAGCATACATTTAGCACAGAGTACAAAAGCAAATAAATGGAAGAGAATAGCTAAACAATGTTGATCAGTCTTGATAGAATAATACATATTCTTTAAAACCTTACTATATTCTGACAGAATACGTCAAGTAATACTGAGAACCTACCACCTACCTATATCATTGATTGTAGATAGAAATCATTTGTATTGCATTGTATTGCATATTAAAGTTGTATTGTGTTGCAACTTTAATTATATGTAGCTGAACCACATGATTTCACAACAAGTCACTTTCTTTTATCTCCTGAAACTATATCAAAGAAAATTATTAAAACAATGAAGAAGAGGGATGTTAAAGAAAAAAGGAAAAGGAAATTGATGAGCCTTATTACTCAGTCAAAATAATGGATCACCATATAAGTCAAAGTAAATGGATCACCATATAACCTTTCAGAAATATTCTTCCTTGAACTATTAAAACATTCCATGCCCTTAGATGACAACAATTTCTCTGCCTTTTGAAATTTCTTTTCTGTCCTGCCAGGTTCACAGAGATATGCTTGGTTAAAATCAACTTATATAAAACTATGCACTGTAAATTCTGACACTTCTGTTTGAATCTCTTTTCAAACACTTGTCTTTGCTCACCATAATAGATGTCAGTTCTTCTGATGTAGTTCAAGCATGAGCTTCATATGAAGACTCAGCTATGTCTATCGTATTTCTGAAGCTACTACTCACTGAAGTTTTGTGCTGTTTGACATCAAAGATGAGCAAGAATCACCTGCTGAGTTCACATGCACGCAGCAAAACATCTTCAAATCACTTGTGCTAGACAAAAGTTTTTCATATTAATCCTTCACTAACATGTGGACAAAGACAAATGTAGCCTTGTTAAAGTGGCAGTGTGGTATTATTAAAGTTTACATCCCCCTTTGCAGAGATGTATAGAACTTTTTTTTTAAAAAAAACCTTGTTAGAATTAAAAAATAATTTAGTTTCGCTTTTCTCTCTCACTTTTTAAAATTATCCTCATCCTCATCTCTGTTTTGCTGTGTCTGAAAGCATCTGGTACTCAAGCTTGAAGTAAATGTAAACATAACTTTTATTTAGATAAAAATGTAAATAAAATGGGGTTTATAGAAGTAAACAGTAAAAATAAATTCATCATGCATCAGATGAGTTTGTAACGCAATAGAAAGTTAGAAACTTTGCAGCCTCTGTACATACTCCATCCATGTATGTATCCATCAATAATTGGAATGATTTAGCTTATTCTTGAATTCCATACATATGTAACATTATTACAAAGTTTTAATTATGGTTTGCTGAACAAACCACAATGGCCTGATTCAGGCCATTCAGGCCAATTGATTCACAGTTATAATGTATGAATCAGGTAAAAGTGCCTTAAGCCTAAAAAAAACCCTACATTCTTTTTCCAAATTATTATTATTTGTTTATGTTACTTTTTGTTCAACCAACAAACTGTTTATATTAAACTATTAGTTGGTATTGTTTGTATTCAAACTATTACAATGAAAACAGTAAGGTGAAAAGTAAAAAAAAAACCAAATATTAAAAAAAATCAGTTTCCTCAAACATTGATGGTGAAAACCACCATAAATTTTACCATCAGAGTTTTAGAAAGCTTTGATTTCTTTCTGCCACTTAAGCTCATTATAAATTACATTTGTCATAGCATATATTTAATATAACTTCCATCCTCTCACATGAAATAATTTCATTTATCAGGACTCTATTGACAAAGATGGTTAATTTCTACATCTTTAATATTCTATTTTTTCTGTATATAGAAAGAAACGTGAGATACCAAAAATAAAAGAAGCAAGAAAAGGATCAAAATGTAGTAGTAGTATGTTTTGAGTAAAAGAGTAATTTTTATATGCCTCATGCTTGGTAATCCCACAATCTTTCCTATATAATAATTTCCAGGTTTTTAGCAATATGCTTCTTTTCCGAAATGTGTTAACTTAGGGATATTAAATTAGAATAAGATAATAATGGGCAATGTAGAAGTGTCCCTGGCATCATTTTACTCTTTCAACATAATGAACAACCAAAACTTTCTGTATGGCATCCAATAAACAAAAGAAACTGTTGAATTAGTCACATCTTGAATAAGAACCATATTCAATATTTTTATAATTGATTTATTAATATGGAATATCCAAATTCTTTTTTTCCAGAGTTCTTCTGACTAACTAGTACCCATCCCTGCAATACTTTTATCTATAACAAAACCCTGTAGATTCAGAATAATGTACAATAAACACATTTCAGAGCCAATAGTATTGTGAGAGTTTTGGAAATGGCTGATGCTTTGAGGCCAAATTGTAAAAACTCAGTTAAGTATTTTAACGGAATATAGTGTTATCTTGAACTTTTAAACAATCCATTTTACTCTTCAAATCTTTCTAAAAATCTGATTAACTGATCTAAAGTATTAATATCCCTATTAATGCATGAATTTAAAAACAAAAAAAGAAAATTAATTTCCAATTTTCACACTAGAATTATATTAAATTATATGTTTGCTCTATGAATAAGGATTAGAACTGTATTTCTATCGCAGTGTGCCTTTCTGTTTTAATGCTGAAAATATTGCAAAATATTGAAAATATGCAAAAAGAAGAATCAGGCCTATGACATGTTACCATAGAGCTATGAGCTGATACCAGGACATAATGAGCCTAATCCACATTGGAGACCATGCTTTAGAATAGACATGTCAAACTCAAGGTCCATGGGCCAGATCCAGCCCATGATGTGGTTAGATGTGACACATGGGGTTGCCCTGAAGGGGCCACCTCCCACCACCTCAGCCCACCACATCTTAGTTGGGCGCTACCCCTGGGCAGCGCCCAGCAGCAATCATGGGAACAGTAATCACAGGAGTTGAGACAGGTGCTATGAAGCTGCTGCCTACCCCATCTCCTTCTCTCCTGTGGCCAATGGTGCTGGCCCCACTTGGGATAGGGGAGTCCCACTCCAAGGGATGCAGCTCTCATCCCTGCTGCCTCCCCACAAGTGGGGCAGGGACTGGCATATGCAGCCTCAATGGAAGCTGGCAACCCTGCTCAGGCATCTTCGGCAGCAGTGGGGTTACCACCTGGGTACATATTAGGGCAAGAGGACCTTCCCTAGTGGTCTGGTTTGATGGATGACCCAACAACTATATGGAACACCATGGAGTGATGTACCAGGATGAGCACATCTGGCTCAATGCCATTACATCTAACATGGAGGGAACTGCAGCAGGATGGCTAGTGTCTTTCCACATTGGGTGTGTGTGTGTGTGTCTGGAGCTGCAAGACCTGGATGCTTTTATGCAGTCATTGCTAGACAAATTCGAAGACCTCACAGCAGTCCAGCATGCAGAAACTAGTGGCAGAGTACATCCAAGATTTTCGCAGCCTGGTAGCTCACCTTAGAGATTGGCCCAATCGTATGCTGGTCTACACTTCTGGAAGCGGCTGAACAAGGATCTTTATCATAACTTCCTGCTCTGGGGGGGGGGGGTTTGCCTCGTGACTTTTGAGCGTGGTACCAGTTAGCTACAAATGTTGAGCTTGACCTGATGGAGTACCGGGAGCACAATGTGCATGAGAACCAGTCCCGCTGAATGCCCAAGAGATATCCAGTGCCATGGGAAGGAAGATAGGGTACAGGCCTTACATTGTGGGAGAAGCCCCACCAGAGCCCAGAGTATGTTTCCAATGTGGGAAGGAAGACCAATGAGCAGCTGATTGCCTCACACCCCAGCTGGCATCTGCACCACAAGCTCCGGCCCAACCGAAGGTGAAAGAACCACCCACAAAGCTGAAGGAGAAAACATCGGTGACTCATAGGTCATGGAGGTCTCTCCCCAATCCAGTGAAAGTATTCCGACCCATGACAAGCCTGACGGTCTTCTACAAGAGTGACAGTGAAGGGAAAGATGACCCAATGGTAAGTTGCACCATTATCCCTATGTTGAACTGGTTAGGGATTTTGGTGTTCTCGTTGGGAGTAAGAAGGGGGGGGCTGCCTGCCTTGTTGGACTTAGGATGAAAGTGCCTAATTAGCCTTCAGACAGTGAAGAAACTAGGACTGAGTTTTGAGAAAGCTAAAACAGCCCATGGTTTTTTTTCAGTTAGATGGTTCCCTTATGGGATGGCACCAGCAACTTGCCTAGTGGAGCCAAGCAGCTTCAAGGCTGGGACCCACATAGAGACTCATCTTAATAAAAGGAGAGGAGCACTATGAAGTAGAAAAGATTCTTGAGTCCAGATATCCCAAGAGAAAGTTACAATATATACGTAGTACAGTGGAAAGGCTAGGCTCCAGATATTAGGGCAGCAAGTTAGTTAAGAAATTTCACACTAAGTACCATCAACAGCCCCAATAGGAAATGCAGCAGTAGTTGATTTGTGATAATAATGTATATGTTTATTCTTGTTTCAGGTTTATCCTTCTTTTGGGGGGGGGGGGTCAGCATGTCAAGACTGACTTGCATTTTCACTTACATTTTTTGCTTCATTCGCAGCTTGACAATAAAAGGAAGAGTGTATGGAATGCAGTGGGGGCGAGAGAATGTGGCATCCAAGCATCCCTCAGCTACCTGTGAGACATTGTTGGCATCCCAAGAACACATCGAGCAGATGCCCTAGCATGGCTGGTTGTTTCCCATGAAAAAATGAACAGAAGCGATTGGTGAACATATTGGCCTGTGGGTGACCCATAGGGGAAAGGGGCAAATAACTATGCTTGCTTTGCATGGGAAACCCAGAGCTGATTTGCTTCTTCTGGGCCAATGTGGTTTTTTTCTGTAATGTTTTACAGAAAGGAGTTTTTTTTCTGAATTTGCCAACTGGACAGTTGACTGGTAAGAGCTCACATTTAAGCCTATGTCGTGAGGACGACCTGTACCTACCATTCTTAATTTGCCATTCTTACTGCATTTGTGGGCTGTTGCTTAGCAGCTTTATCTAAAATTATTCAACCCCATTTGGGAAATCTGGGGTAGCAGATCTGCTACTGGACTATTGAGAAGAGTTTGTGCAGTATTCGAGGACAAGCACACATCTGTCAGAGTCAACTGAGCAAATTCAATTGAAATCATAGAAACCACATTTATATCCCATGGAAGTGAGAGGATTCTGTATAGTGTCAATTCAGCTGCTTCTGGGTAGGATTAATTCAGTACAGGCTAGCAAAAGCTTTTAGGGAACTGATGAGAGAACTGAATTCAGGCAGTGGTGGAGTGGTGGATACCATTCTCCAGGGAGCAACATCTTGGTCTACTATGTAATAAATGGAAATGTGTTACCTCCTTAAGAAGTTGTTTCCCTACTTGACTGTTTTAAGTATTATTCTTCCCTTTTTTCAACTTTTTCAAATAAGTTTGCTGAGAAGATGGAATGTTTATAGCTACAAAAACTCTTAGATTAACAGGATTATCTGGACAGTTATTTTTTTTCCATTCAGGTCTGGTATGGGATACAAACTATCATTATTGTGGGTGATGTTTATTGGGACTGGAAAGGGGAGTCTGATTCTCATGGTCCTGATGGATCTTTCGGTGGCCTTTGGTACCATTAACCCTTGAATCCTTCTGCGTGTTCTATGAGGGTTAGGAGTCAAGTGCACTTTGTTGCAGTGAGATTTGTAATTACCCCACCTAAAGGATTACAATAACACATTTTAATCCAATTAGTAATAATTAGAAAGACATCAGTATTTGGTCAGTACAGCATATCAAAGGTCTTTGGCACACTTGATTACACCTCAAATGTTGATTTGAATCTTTTTGAATGGCTAAAATATAAGCAATAAAATATTATTTAAGGCTTGTTGCCTTTTTATGAAATCAATTTGTGCAGAATAGATAATTTAAAGTGGTGTTTCCTATAGTTTGTATGCCAAGGTCACTTTAACATTCTGATAGCAGTATTTAACAAGTAAATTTAAGGTAGACTACAAAATTAACTAAATGTTTCCCAGGCAAATTACAATTACAGGTAAGTCCTTGACTTATGACCATTCAAAATTATAGTAGACTCAAAAAAGTTACTTATGATCCATACTTGAAGTTACAACTGCAGCGTTAACCCCATGGTCATATGATCACATTTCAGGAGATTGGCACCCAGCTTCCATTTATAGGGACAATGGGAAAGATCATTATCTTCCTTGCATCTCACTTGCTGAGATATACGATTCCATATGGTAGAATTCAAAACTTTCACAACATAATTAGGTTAATAATTAGGAATGTACATTCCACACAGTGTTCTTGCTTCCATTTTTGACTTATATTCAACTGAAGTAAAAATATATATTTATAGATCATGGTTACTCTTTATCTATACAAATTCAAGCTATTGTATGACATGGAAAAAAGCTACCAAAGTGATAAGCAACTCTATGTGCTTTATTTGCTGGTGGGTCAGAAATAAATTTAGTCACAGGGAAAGCATTTTCTTTGTCTTCTGCTCATTTAAAAAAAACTGCTCTCACACATAAGTTTTCTCAATATTGTAATCATAATTAATCAAATGAAAGACATCACAAAGCAGCAATTTAGATTACAAAAGTCATTTTTGTTGTTGTTTCCTATTATCAATAAAGCAATTAAAAGATAGATTAACTCAACTTGAGACATAACCATTCTTTGCAGTATCTTCTGGAAGTCTAGACCAATTTCTGTAATATGTCATTTCAGTTTCCATTTGCTTGAATAACCTGATCTGCCTATAGTTGCCCAACAAGGCCAAAATAAAATAAGGATGGAATTCTCTTGCAATAAATATTTCATTTTTATTTAATATATGAGTCAAGTGATATGATATCATCAAATTAACTATATTCAAAATGACCATGTTCTCTGAAAAATCAATGCAGATGTAAAGGACATCTAAATAAGAAGGAACCTCTGGAACTGCTTCAGAAATCAAAACTTTCTATATCTCAGAGTATCCAACTAGATCCCTACAAGAAGACATCAACAGCTTTGATCACAATAACTACAGAGATTTTTTTTTAAATGAGGACAGTGTTTTGTAACTAGGTCATAACATGAACACAGCTATGTGCGTGTAATTATTGTACAAGTATGTTCTATAAGTGTATATTAGTCAGGTGGGCAGGAGAAAGGGAAGCACAAACCATTTTGTTTCCAAACAAAGCTGCCTACCATGCTAATCTTCACAAACAGAACTAGATTGTACAAGGGCATTATGAAAAGCCCCCAGCAGAAGTCAACAAAAGATCAACAAGGACACTGAATGTCATAGTGCTATAACTACCATGTTTTCCCAACAATAGGACCGGGTGTTATATATTTATTTTTGGACCAAAAGACCCATTAGATCATATTGCTCTGTTCCCCATAGTACCCCATAGGTACCCAAACACTTTTTGCCTGGACGGAGAAATGATGAAGACTGGAAGCTTCCCCTGCTTGCAAATGGGGTGCCTGATTCTGCTCCCATGCCTATGCCTCTGCCTGCTGCTGCCTGTGCCACTGCACAAGCTTTCTGCGAGCCAGGCAGTCATACAGCACATCTGGATCACCTGCCTCCCTCTCCTGCATCTACACTTGCACTGTGCCAAGGGTCTGTCAGGCTGTGGCTGCTATCAGACATCATCAGTCCTCATGCACTTGCAGCCCCTTGTGCTGGCCATGCCCATCCCTAGGGCTTATCTTTAGGCCAGAGCTTTTTCTCAGGGTGGGTCTTATTTTGAGGAAAGCACAATAGATTTCAGCACTCAGCATTAGAGTTTGTAAAGTTCGTTGCAGAAATTACCTGCCAGAAAAAGCCAAATGTGATGTTCTAATATAACAGCAAACAATTTCGAAGAGCTGTCCTGCCATCTGTTTTGCATGGTGAAATTCTGAATTTCTTTTAATTTTTAAGAGAGGGAAGTACTGATCCCTTATAGAATTGGAGGGGCATTATAATAAGAAATAAATTGAACAAGTATCTCATTAGGTAGGTAGGTATTAGAAAAGTACATAAAGCTTATAGAATGCAATAAACACGTTATCCTATGCAATGGACATTTTAATGAACATGTGTGATACTATAGGATGCAAATATATAACATATTTAACTACTTGGAACTGGTTTCCTATGCAAAGGGGAGGTTACTTTTATTCTGTCCAATCAACTTTCCTCTTGCCTTTTCTTTGTTGTGTTAATTATAAAAAGGCTCAGGGTTCTCTCTCTCCTTTTTAATAGAGAGATCCCACTTTATCAGGGTACCACAATAAACTGATTTTAAATGATCTTCTGAGTCAGTTGCTTATTGGGAAGGTAAACCATGGCAGAAACTAGGGCTACATTTGGCTACCACACCATTCAAAATGTTGGTATCAAATAATTTATGATCCTATCTTACCCTAGGAAATGTACAAGTGACCCTGAAGTATTTTAAGGAAGACATTGAATTTAAATATAATAACTACATTATTTTTCTACTACCTGCTAATGTGAATAGTGGACAAAAAGGGAAAAGAAATAAGATGCAAATATGTTTTTCTTTGTTTCATATATTTAACCCTGTGGAGCTCACAGACAAAAAGCTTGAGTGACAATGACTTGTGACCAGAATAGTAAGTATTACGTTGCTGTAGTAATTATATTCATTCATTATTATAAGATGCAGATATGAAAGATAACATTATATTTTCTGTGTGGTAATTATAAACATACACAGCACTATGAGTAAATGTGAAATGTACAGGCAGTTCTTTCACAAGCCTAAATCCAGGTTGTAGGTTAATATTCAAAAGTCAGCGCACATCACCACATAGCTGTGTTGAGCAATCACCAAACCTAAAGAGATGTGGTGTGAATTAATCAAAAGGATTAAGGCAATACAGTAACATTAATGAATAAATAAAATGGAATTATATTTACTTTCCTCTTTATCTCTGAGCAGTTTGTTTTTCTTTCAAACATAGGTTTTGTTTTATGCTATTGAAAGGAAAGACTAGTGTGAAGAAAGGAGAGAAAGCTATTCAACGAAACTTCATTCCTCATTAAAAAAAGGCAACAAGCAAAATCTAAGAATCCCCTACTCCCCAGCTATTTGTCACTGTAAACATTGAAACTAACAATTTCAATGGTTCAGAATGAAGCACAATCTGGAATATTGAAGCAATGTTCATATTAAAGAGTAATCACAATATATTGGGCACTGAACATAGACAATTAGAAGCAGGCTTAGTCATACTTTAACATTAAAATACTGACTAACACTCCAGTTTTCCCCTCAGGTTTGATTTTACTAATAATGGCTGATTATTTTCCACTAAGTTGCAATAATGTCACATCACAAAAATTAATAACATTATAAGGAAAAGTCATAAATTCTTAGGGTATGATCATGACAAACATATAGTTCTACAAATGATGTTGAAGGGAGGGAGGGAGGGAGGGAGGGAGGGAGGGAGGGAGGAAGGAAGGAAGGAAGGAAGGAAGGAAGGAAGGAAGGAAGGAAGGAAGGAAGGAAGGAAGGAAGGAAAAGGTGTGATATAAGGAAGCAATAACAAAGAGCAGGAAACAACCAGTTATCTCTCTATTTAACATTTCTCAAGATAAGAAAAGCTTTTTTTCCTAGGTAATATTTTTTCCTTGGCATGATTACAGGGAAGACATTCCAAAATCCCATACATGAAATATATGTTCCCATAAGGATCTGGAAAAATCCAAACAATCCAACGTGTTATTATATTATAGTATCTGATAGAAGAGAACATATGTCGCTTAGGATTGAACTGTGGAGTCCTTAGTGCTCTCTTGAACAGGTAAGAACAGAGTGTAAGGTTTGCTTCCTTTGAGTGAAGATTTGCCTACATGCAAATTTCTCCCCTTTGTGTGCTTTCTGAAGCATTTGATGCCCATAATTATAGTATTATTGTACCATATTTTTCAGAGTATAAGACGCACCGTAATTTTTGGGGAAAAAAACAAGAAAAAAAGTTTCTGCCTCTGCCTGCCAGCATCCATCAGTATTAATCTGGCTGACGTCCTTGCAGCAAATGGCCTGGTCAGCTTCAGAACGTTATTGCAGCTTGATTCAGCAGAAGCAACTGATTAACTGGGAATGGGAGATGGATCTGGCCAGGAGGAACACATGTCCTGTTTTTGCAACCGGGGAGAAAAAAGAGCGTTTCAGGCAGCGGGAGTTCCAGGCTGTCTCACAGATCAGTCTCCCAGGCCAGGAGCAGAAGCCGACCAGCTTCCCACTGGGTAATCTGGAGAAGCAGTGATGCCTAAGGAGCCACTAAGCTTCCCCCCCCCCCCACAACACACATTTTTAAAAATTCAGGTTGAATTGCTTCAGGCACAAAGATTCTCCTTTGCAAAGCCACTCATTCTTTGGCCAGCCATCCTTTTGGTGGGTCAGACTGACCCTACAAGGCGGAGGGATACTTTGGGAAACACCTGCCATCCTCCCGTGAATATTCAAGGGGCGGTCTTGAGATATCCCCCCCCTTTCAAATAAAGTGACTAAATGACTAAATGACTAAATGACTTTCTTTCTCTTCCGCCCTCCCCAAACACTGAGACTGCCTTTTTTTCTCCCCTTGGCTACCCATCAGCTGCTGGCTGCCCACCCTTCCACTCTTAGACAAGTTGCTTCCCCCTCCTCCCTCAGAAAGGGAGGGAGAGACACCCACCCTCACCCTCACCACCCTGCGAACAACCACCTTTCGGCCTCGCTTCATTAAATCAGAGTGGCTCCATTCCAACCTGCAATGCGGAGGCAAGACAAAACCCCGTGCCATACAGTTCCCCCTTGCCGCACTCTCAAAAGCCCCTATTTGTGCACCTGGC
This sequence comes from Thamnophis sirtalis, assembly GCF_051295495.1. NCBI lineage: Eukaryota > Metazoa > Chordata > Lepidosauria > Squamata > Natricidae > Thamnophis > Thamnophis sirtalis. The sequence goes on along the minus strand of NW_028261389.1, from coordinate 55,592,010 downwards.
ATCTGGTCCTGGCTCATTTGGCTCCACTGACCCCAGCTTTTATGGTGCGCCCAGGGCCAGGCACAGGCCTCCTGGAAAGTTCACTTTTAGGGCCCCCCGAAAAACCTCCCCAACTGTCCTCTGGCCTCCCGGGCTGGCCAGGGGTGAAGGCAGCCAACATGACACCCCTGCCCCACCACCCACCTAAAGCTGTGCAGCTCGGGAAAGAAAGGTGGCACCAAGTCTTTGCTGGAGGAACCCACCACCAGCACCACACACTCACACTCCCTGCCTGCCACGCAGAGCTCTCACCTGCCTAGCTCCCTCCAAATATAGCCCAGCCTGGATTAATCCTTGACTCAGGCAGAGGGCAATCGGCTTCTGCTCCTGGCCTGGGAGGCGGATCTGCAATCCCCACAGTCTGGAAATGCCCTCCACCTGAAATGCTCTTTTTCCTCCCTGATTCCAAAATGGGGAGCATTCCTCCTGGCCAGATCCATCTCCTGGGCCAGGAGCAGAAGCCAACCACCCTTCACCTGGGTTGTCTGCAGAAGGGGGAGGCTGAGCAGTGAGCCACCCTGCCTTACACTTCTCACAGAATGCCCGCTTCACCTCTCCCTTTTCGGGTAGTTCCAGGGAGTCAAGATCACTGTGCTGCCACCCTAAAACACTGTTGCTGTGATCTCTGCAGCACCCATTTCTTGGACGGTTCCAGGCAGCCAAGATCACTGTGCAGCCCCCCCCCCAAAATGCTGTTACCATGATCTCTGCCACCTGGAACTGCCCGAGAAGGGGCAGGTGAAGCAGGCGCTGCGGAGATCGTGGTAAAAGTAAAGGCAATTAACAACTTGCCCTTGCAAGATTTTCTTTACTGTGCAAGTGCCCAGAGCTGCTCCAAGGCTGCAGGCGCCTAAGGAGTGGGGAGGGGAATGCTGCCTGTCTTCCCCCTCCCAAAGCAACATCGGAGGTTTTCAAGCTCGTCTGAAGAGATCTTTTTTTAAGATCACTGAGTTATTTTTATGACTCTAGCCTTTAAATGTTCATATCATAAGTGGTTTCCAAAACTCTGAATGGCTAGTAGTTGGCAGCATAAAGTTGCAGGCTAATTCTGCTGATTGCCAGCAGTTCAATTCTCATTGGCTCAAGATTGACTCAGCCTTCCATTCTTCCGAGGTCAATAAAATGAAGACCCAGACTATTGGGGGCAATATGCTGACTCTATAAGCCACTTAGAGTGGGTGTCAGACCCACCATCTTCAGCTTGGCATCCTGCCATCAAAAGAGATTTGGTTGGGGGGAATCAAATGGGCAGCCATAAATGTATATATTCTTGTGTGGGAATTAATGACAGCTGAAGAAAAACAGAGCACCGTGGAACCAGTTAATGCTAAGGTGTCTTCAAGGCCGTTTGCCCTCAATATGGAAAGTTACCAACCAAAAACATCTCAAAGTTCCCAAAACATCCAGCATTGGTTGTATTTCGATTGGTCAGGGGGGGAAGGGTTTAGACCTGAGGGGAATAGTCTTTGTCTTTTTTGTGTGGGAACTTAGATTCAACCTGACTTTCCTGCAACCAGCATCTCTTTGTAAAAGTGCCTTTTACTTCAACCAAATGGAGTGAAGGGTTTTTCTTCCCTAAGGGATCAGACTGGGACAGGTCTGATAGAGGGCTGTAGAGCACTATGAAGCTGTATATACCAGGGACGTGCAGTCAGGGGAGGCAGGGGAGGCAGGGCCTCACCACTGTCATCCTGAAAAGAAAAAAAAATTAAAAGGAAAAAGGCTGAGGTAGTTGCTACCAGAGTCACAGTGAATTACTCTGCTTAGTGCTTAACTGCAGGAGGAGGTGAGAGAACCACGTGCCTCCTTTAAACTATCTTTATGATCACTTGAGCAGAGTTAAGCAAGGGTTAAAAGGCGAAAAATTCCTTATGCAAAGGAGGCAAGTGGTTCTCTCGCCTCCTCCTGCAGAGGGCACTTTTTTAGAGGCTTTTTTTAAACAGTTAAGCAAAGTCATCCATTGGAGACTCCGGCAGCAGCAGCTTTTGCCTTTTTCTTTTTATATTTTTTACATTTTCATCATGGCAGACAAGAGGAGGGTTGAAATCCTCTGTGACACAGCTGGAAAAGGTATGTGGGTCGGATGGAGTGAGGGGGAGGAATTCAAAATTATTGTAAATTGTAAGTAATTTTTTATTGTGAGTAATTTGTGTGGGTGTGTGGGTGTGTGTGTTTGTTTGTTTCTTCACTTCACTCAAACAAACTCTCCCAATTTGAGAGAGAGTTTGTTTGAGAAGAGAGGGAAGGAGAAGAGGCAGGGAGGGCAGCTTGTTTGAGAAGAGAGGGGCAGCCCACCAGCAGAGGCGGGTCTTTTACCCACCTTTGCTGACGGGCTGGCACTTTCATTCTTTTGCCTGCTATGCCCCCTTTCCCTTTCTCCTTCCCCCCCCACCGGGAGCCCCGTCCTGCTCCCCTATCCCTTTCCTCCTCCTCCTCTCCCCTTTCTTCGCCGGCTGCCGCCTCGCACCCCACCTCCTCCGTCCCCGCTGCTGTGTCCGACAGAGGCGTCTCATGTCTATGATGGACATAAACAAGAGACACTTCTGTCAGGGACAGTGGTGGGGATGCTGCTTCTCACCACTGCTGTGCTCCGTCTTTTTGCTGCCACCTCCTCCATTCCTGTCACTGTTTCCGACAGAGGCATCTCGCATCTATGGCGGACATAAACACGAGATGCCTCTGTCGGGGACAGCAGCGGGGACACTGCTTCTTGCTGCTGTGCTCTGTTTTCTCGCTGCCGCCTCCTCCGTCCCTGCCGCTGTGTCCAACAGAGGCATCTCACGTCTATGGCGGACATAAACATGAGACACCTCTGTTGGGGACAGCGGCGGGGATGCTGCTTCTCGCCACTGCCGTGCTCCGCCTTCTTGCTGCTGCCTCCTCTATTCCTGTCACTGTTTCCGACAGAGGCGTCTCGCATCTATGGCGGACATAAACACGAGATGCCTCTGGCGAAGACAGCGGCGGGGACGCTGCTTCTCGTCGCCGCCGCGCTCTTGCCTCACCAACCGTAAACCTCACCGCATGTCACTGGTATATATGTCTTAAGTGGTGTTGCTATTGCTGTATCTAGTAATTGTTCAGAGTTTTGCAACATGTGTGCAAAATTATGTGACTATGTCTTTATTCTCGTGGCACGACAAAACCGCACTCGACTAAAGCGCGCCCGATTAAACCGCGTCGCTGATGTCATCAACAGGGCAACAACAGCGAGCGCGGAGAAAGAAGGGCGCTTTAAATAGCGCTTTGAAAGCAAGCCGATTCAAGTTAAGGTAAGGGTTAGGTTTAGGGTTAGCTTTAGGGTTAGCTTTAGGGTTAGGTTAAGGGTTAGGGTTAGGTTTAGGGTTAGGTTAAGGGTTAGGGTTAGGTTTAGGGTTAGGTTAAGGGTTAGGATTAGGTTTAGGGTTAGGTTAAGGGTTAGGTTTAGGGTTAGGTTTAGGGTTAGGTTAAGGGTTAGATTTAGGGTTAGGTTTAGGATTAGGTTTAGGGGGGTTAGGTTTAGGTTTAGGGGTTAATTTTAGGTTTAGCGTTTACAGCGTGCTTCTTTCTCCGCGCTGTTGTCACCCTGTGATGACATCAGCTACGCAGTTTCGTTGAGCGCGCTTTAGTCAAACGCGGTTTTGTGGTGGAACCCTTTATTCTTCCTCATTATTTATGAGTTTGTCTTGCACAATGCAACCAAGTGCAAGCAAACAACAAAAGTACTTTGAAATGTAATTTACTCCTTTCCTATTTGTAGGGAAGTTTCCATCCAGATAGTCAATGTACAGCAAATTATTTGCTATAATGAAAAGCATAGCATGTGATGAATGATATAGTCAATGTATGTATGTATATATGTATTCATGTATGTATTCAATGTATGATTGAATGTATATAAAAATATAAATGTCTTTTGTGAAGTCATTGAATATCATTTGTTAAAAATATCTCTTATTTTAATCACTCTTGCTTGTTATCTGTTTCAGTTCTTTAGCTCTAGTACACACAACTAGTCAAAGTTTTCCTCACCGCCCCCTCGAATACCATTATAGTTGTCTTATAGAACACACATAGTCCTTGTTTAACACCCACTCATTCAGTGATTGATGTTATATCAGCACTAAATGATGAATTCTCATAAGCAAGTTGCTAGAAAGTGTCTCCATGGTCACATGATCATAAGTTGAGTGCTCAGCAACTTCTCTGAATTACAATGTTGCAATGTGTCACATGAGTGCCATTTGTGACCTTCACTGCTGGCTTCTGACAAGCAAAGTGAACGGGGACCTGGCTAGAGGTCAAAAATGGTGACCATGTTACTACAGAGCACTGCACCTGCATGGGATTCAGCTAATGATGGCAATTGGGATGGCTATAGTTTCCTTGTAAATTGGTATGGTTACATGACTTTGAGCCATGTCCCTTAGCAACTGAATTTCCAGGCTCAGTTGCCATTGGTAAGTGAACCCCAATTGTAAAGCCATAATTCCATAGTTCTTCAGACCTTCTTAAAAACTTACCTTTTCTACACTTTTGCATTATCTTTAATTTCTAGATCCTATTGTAACAAAACTTTTGTTTAAGACAAATAGTGCATAATTTCTGCCCCCTTCATTCTTTTTATTTTCCTTTTCACCATATGTCAAACTATAACAGGGGTGTCAATTTCATTGTGGGCCACATCAGCATTGTGGTTGCCCTCGAGGAGCCAGGGTGGGGGTGGGGAGGGGTGTGGCTAGGTTGGTGATGGCTGACTGGGCGTGGCTTAGGCTTGACATCGCTTGTGTGGGCTGTGGGGTGTTGGGTGGGCTGTGGGGTATTGAATATTGCTTTCTTCCCTATATTTTAAAAAAGTTTTTGAGCTCCAGTTTCCCCTATCTTATTATTTAAGATTTGAGCACTCACTCACATTTGCGAACCGGTAATGAAGGTAAGTTGATTTCACCCCAGACTATGTATGATCATACTTGGAATATTGTGTACATAAGCAATCACCACCATGACCACCCCACAAAAGAGTATTACAGAACCAGAGAGCATGTAGAAAATTGTAACCAAAATTAATGAAAAGAAAAGAGAGGGAGGGAGGGAGGGGTAAGTTACCGAATTTTCCATCGTAAGCTGTAATAGTGGCTGACTATTATAAGAACAAATTAAATGAATTAATGGAGGGAAGCTCTATTGCTTCGAGTCAGGATCAGAGGTGGTATTCAGCAGATTATGACCAGTTCTAGAGTTTTGAGTGAGTAGGAGAACTGGTAAATACCACCTCTTACTGGCCCCGTCCCCATCTATTGTCTATCTCCTGAGTCCCAGCTGATCAGGAGGAAGTGGGGATTTTGCAGTAACCTTCCCCTGGAATGGGGAGGGAATGGAGATTTTACAGTATCCTTCCCCTGCCATGCCCATCAAGCCACACCCACAGAACCGGTAGTAAAAAAAATTTGAATCCCACCACTGATCAGGATAGCTGTTAATTATTTTCAAATTTAAGGCAGAAAGTCTCTGGGGCTAAGGAACATATTTGCAAAAGAAAAGCCATGCTATTTGATATAGATATCTGGTTGGAGAGAGAGAATCTAAACTAGGAATTAGGAAATTTTTAATCTGATCCAACCAAGATCTTTATCTAAAATCATATGGTTTCTCTTAGTGCTACTCCGCTAAATACTTTAAAAAGTTAAGTTTTAAAATATATTATCATATTATAAGGTCAATACAAAACTCTGGCTCCCAGATATATTAGAAAAATAGTTTTACATCATAAAGCCTCTAGCTCTTTACTGAAATGTGAAAGAGTACTGAATTATACAGTTCATGTATTTTGGCAGAAAGTGGTATGGGTTAACATTCCAAAAACTACTTTAGCACCTTGTTTTTTAAAAATGGCCAACTTTACTAAATATGCTAAAATATACTAAATATACTTTATTGAGTTTATGCATTATGTCTCTTTATAGCAATTTCTATTTCATATTGATATTTTACAAATACCATATTGATATTTTACCAATGGGATTAAGAATTTGTAGGAAAATGTTTAATTACTTTATACAATTAAACATTAACAGTTTAATCACATCTTGAACAGAGAAAAATAGTTTCATTTATAGAAAGAATTTGCAAAAAAGAGATATCCATTTCTTACTATCTATTTAATGAAACAGGATATAGCATTATATTATGGAAAAATGCAACTATTTTTAGAGGCACAATAATATCTTTTTACAGTAGAATAAAACAATATTTTTCCAGTACCAAATCTTTCTAATATATCTTTCAAACAAAAGTCAGGAAGTCAAAATCCACATGTTTAAGCAGGTAAAATGTTTAGAGCATTGATGTTTTTTTATTCATATTAATTTGCTGATTATAAATCTGAAATAAACTGAAATCTTTCCACTTCAAGAAAGCTGTGATAAAATGAGGGTCTTTTGTTTACTGACCATGTAAAAAGAAAATAAAAAACCACCAGTTTTTTTATTTATCATAATATGCTGCCTAACCAGTTCAGAAAAAGAAAGAGAGATCTCTCTCTAATAATGTCTCAAGTCCAACTGTGGGTCTCATTAGGGCAGAGGAAACTGTCATGCAGCTGTGAATGTGCAGAATGTGTAGAGGTAAGGAAAAGGGGAAAATATTAAAAGCATTCTCCTTTCAGATATTGCCACAAAGCTATTTATCTTTAATACAAGCTAAAAGAGGGGAAGAAAATCAGGAGTTCACTTCTTGACCTTCAACATTTAAAGAAAGTGGAGCTTTGAGCATACAGCTTGCTGAAGAAATTGGAAAATATTATCAAGTACCAGATGCACAATTATCCTTTTTTCATATACTTCTTCTTAAGCAAAGCCTCAAATTGATTTCAATGGGAGTCCTACTTTCAAATCAATGGCATCTGACATGACATTTCAGGAACATCATTTTGGGGCTACAAATTATGCACAATAATGTTATTCTAAATTACATTCTGTCACCGATCCTTATGCTGTGACCAGTGGCATATGCTGAAAAACACCCCAAGGCTTAAGTGGCTAGCCCAAATTGTTTGGTCTACTTATATGATATATATCAAATTTTAATCCTATTATCAATTTTTAAAGTGAATTTATGCCATTAACACAATGAGCTGATTGTGTGGAAATTAAGTATGGAGAATCAACCCAAGGATCTGATTAGCAGATACATCTCATAGTAGATTAGTAGCCTTATTTGCCTGTTTCAATTCTTTCTATGTGACAATTCAAAGCAAGACACTTATCTACAGCATTAATGTACGTATCTTGCCATGAAGAAATCATCATGACAAGACATAGTGTCTCTAGCTCATCTGAATATTGGCAATAGGTTCAATTTGATTGCATCTGCATTTGATTTATGATATAAAAGCCATATTTACCTATTGAGTAGGTTTATACTAAAATACTAAATAGATTCTCAGCATTTTGCAAATGCAATAAAGCAAAATACAGGAAGAAAAGAAAAGAACTAAAACACACACAATATCAAAGAGACATCGTAACTCAAACACCTGTTAGAAGAGCGCAGTCTTCAGAGTCTTCCAGAAGGTAGTCAAGAGCAGATCTAACTTCAACTTGGAGTAGGAAGCCATTCCAAAGGTCAGCAGTGCCAATAAGGCAGAAAAACATTACAAGTATTCAATTTTTTTAAAATGGTATTAAAGGCTTAGGAGTAGATTGTCTTGGACAAAATTTATGTGGTTCCCAGAAATCAGAAATGACTTTATGACACGTAATTAATCAATCAAATTATATTTATTTTTTGTCCTTGCCCCACCATTCATTCATTCATTCATTTGCAGTATCATCCCTGGCATGCTATAGATATGTAGCACTCACCCCAGAAAAATGATATCCACAATAGTAATTTCTGTTTCAGTAAATGCTTTGCCAAACAAAGTTGATATCATTGCTAGGTAGAATTCTTAAGATTAGGCTAGGGAGCATCCACCCTTTGTTACCTAAATGTACACATTCACAGAGATATACATCAACTGAAAAGTTTGGTCACTCCTAGATTTGAGTAATAGCCTACAAATCAGTTCCACTCAACTCCACTGTAACTATATGCAGCTAATGGTTCTATGTAACTCCATGTTCTTCATTCATCAACAAACTTCCCAAACATTCTGTTCTTTTTCTCCCCCAAAATTTTTGCAAATATTCAGACCAATATAACCTTGGACTGCATGAAACACAACTAGTAATTAGCCTTTCATATTGAAACAAGTACAAAAATCATAGTCCTCTCTGAGTGTTCACTTTTTTCATATGAAGAGACAATAAGAATATGCTAACTAGCTCCCTCTGATGAATCTGGCATTATACACATGAAAATTTCCTGTGTGATACAGAACTCAAATACATATTTGAGTTCTGTATTTGAGTATCACGTAGGAAACTATACAACTCTTCAAAGCTACAGTGAAAAACTGCCTTGAATTAGGGAAACTTTTTTTTGGTTTTAAGATTTAGAAATATCTGGGCTGACAGTAGAAAACAGAGTCTATTGGTATCTAGAAGCCAAGGCTATTGCCAGTCCAGGACACTGGACTAAATGGCTTTTGGCTTGATCAATAGGACAGTTTAATGTCATTGTGTTCTGAGGTTAAGAGACAAAGTTCTGCTGTTTCCAGTAACAATAACAAGTGAAATGTGTCTATTTTCACGAAAATGAATTAAAAGATATAGCTTCATTTACTGAAATAATACTTTTTATTACAGATTAACAGAGTTGGAATTGACCTTGTAGGTCTTCTAGTCCAACCCTTCGAAGCAGAAGACCCTACAATATTTATGACAAATGGCAGTCCAGTCTCTTCTTGAAAGCTTCCAGTGATAAAGCTCCCACAACTTCTGAAGGCAACTTCTGTTCCATTGATTGATTGTTAACAGAAATCACTGACAGAAAATTTCTCCTTATTTCTAGATTGAATCTCTCCTTGATCAGTTTACATCCATTAATCCTTGTCTGGCCTTCGGGTGCTTTAGAAAATAGCTTGACCCTCTGCCTCTCTGTGGCAGACCCTTAACATTGCTATCCTGTCTTCCCTGGTCCTTCTTTTCACTAAACTAGAGTAGACATGCTCAGTTCTGCAACCATTCATCATATGTTTTAGACTTCAGTCCTCTAATCATCTTGGTTGCACTTCTCTGCACTCTTTCTAGAATTTCAACATCTTTTTTATAGTGTGGTGACCAAAACTGGATGCAGTACTCTAGGTGTGCTCTTACTAAGGCTTTATAGAGTGGCATTGGTACCTCATTTGATCTTGATTTTGAATCACTTTGTTAATACAATTTAGGATTGCCTTGGCTTTTTTGACTTCTGCCACATACTGTTGCTCATATTTAATTGGTTGTTATTCTATGACTTGTTTTCTATAGGGGTTTTTTCTTTGAATTAAGTCCTGGGGATCCTAAATAATGGTCAACCTCCTGATAAGTTGAGCCAGTAATTTCATTTTATGAAAACATTCTTCCCAGTCTTTGTGAGGTGCAGCCCACCCTTTGCTAAAAGCCCATCATAGAGGTAGTGCAGAACATGGTCCAGGAATCCAAAGTTTTTTTTGGCAACACCAACCCTTTAGTCAGTGGTTCACTTCTAGAATCCTTTGTTCTCTTACTGGGTATTGACCTTTCATTGGCAGTACAGATGAAAAAACTATTTGTGAACCTAACTCCTTAACTTTCTTGCCTAGCTACTTGTAATAGCAATAGCACTTAGACTTATATACTGCTTCACAGTGCTGTACAGCATCTACAGTTTACAGAGTTAGTATATTGCCCCAAACAATCTGGGTCCTCATTTTACTCACCTCGGAAGGATGGAAGGCTGAGTCAACCTTGAGCCTGGTGAGATTCGATCTGCCAAACTGCTGGCAGCTGATGATCAGCAGAAGTAGCCTGCAGTACTGCACTCCAACCATTGCGCCATTGTGGCTCTCTCTGATTGAGTAATCACTCAATATTGTTTTCAAATCCTTTTTTGTGCCCTCCATCCCTACATATAGTAGCAAAAAAGTGTAGTAATCTGCAGGTTTTATTATTTTGATTAGGTTCTCAGCCACATCTTTGATTTTTACTCTGGGGAGACAACATACCGGTACCTCTCTGGATTGTCTGTCTGGTCTACAGATGGCTGGTTCTGTTCCCTTGAGAATTGAATCTCCTATCCCCAAAACTCACCCTTTTTTTCCGAGGGAGATTTGGGGTATTTTTCTATCACAGAAGCATTTGATGGTGCTACTTTTTTAGGGACATTTCATGATGTTTCTTTTCTAGGTGTCTGCATGTTTTCTCCCAGGGAAAGTGTATGAAATCGATTGCTTAGCATCAGTGGGGCTGCATCACTTTTAAATATTATATCATCTAGCTGCTCTATTAATTCAGCCTGAATATACAGTATATTGTCAGAAGACCACATGGAAAAATGGGATAAAACTATAAGGCAGCAGGAATGTGTAGATGTTTTAGGGATTTCACATATTGCTGCAAAGAAGGGCTCCATACATATCTGCATGGAGAGTATAAAGGTTTCTTATGCTAAAAATGAAGAAATGAGTTAAAAATTATTCTCTCCTCCCAAGATGTGAACAGTCATTGCCTGTGCATAAGGACTATATCCCTAATAGCAAGAGAGTTTATATTTAACCCAGTTTTCCATTTTCTTAATATTTTGTCAATCATCTTATAGGTTTTAGCTCAGGGATAAATTTGAAGCTGGTATTTCCCTGGTGAAAGCTGGAACAATAGAGAAATATATATATATATACTGAGACAGCAAAGAGATAGTAGGATATTGGGGGAAAAACCTAATAGAAAAACCTAACATTTCATGTTCCACTTAATAATTACTTTTTACAGATCCCTTTGATGGAGAAAGCTTTTGTATCTGTAAGTTTTATTGCACCAATATCCTTTTGAAAATCTCTATACCTTCTTGTTATTTTATATTGTAAAATATACATATATTTCAGTGTCTACCTTAAGACAGCATTTTCAATTTCATACATCTTTACGCAAGAGTGAAAAGCTGAACATTATTTTCAGCTAATTTGTCTCTATATACACAGAAGCTTCACATTTTCTTGTTCTGCTATGAAAACTTGGTGGAATGATTCATCCAGTCTTTTGTTGATCTGTAGTATGATTCACACTTACTAAGATTCCCTTCAATTGCCTCTTCCCAGGCTACAATATGGTATTTTCTAAAATATTAGAGCCTAAGAGGAGAAATATACCTCTCTCTCTGGCAGCTATTTTAAAACGACACTTTTTAGGGTGGCTCAACAACTTTTGGTATATTTTTCTATAAGTGACAAAACTACTTTATATTAAAAGTAGTAAAGGATTTCAACACGTGACAAACATATCCATATAGTATTATTTCAAGTGGAACAGCTTTCATGTCTATTAAGCATTTCCAGATTTAACCCATAGTTGTTGCCAAATTGCCTGCGTCAATTTTTTTGTTGTATGGTGCAGAGTAATTCCAGGTGCTACAGTATTTTTAAATCTATTCTCTATGTAAATTATTATATTATTTTATTTTGATTGCAATGAAGAGTGAACCCTCAGAGTTGTACACTTGTGATGGAGCGAAGAGATGAATCCATTCTGGAAGAGTAAGAGGCAACTCAGTGCAGATAATATATGTATCAAGGATAAAAACGGCCCCTTCCAAATAGTTCAGAGTATACTGTAGATGTAGATAGTAGAGTCCTCAGTCTGGCAAGATCTTGTCTATAGGTGTGAATGAAGAACTCAGTTTGGAAGAAGTGCCAAATGCCATTGTTGATTTTGGGCCTAACATCTAGTCCTGTGATGGTGAACCTATGGTATGCATGACACAGGTGGCACACAGCGCCATCTCTGTGGGCATGTGAGCCGTTGCCCGAGTTCAATTCCGCCATGCAGGTGTGTGTGTCTCCCACTGGCCAGCTGGTCTTTGGGTCTCTGCCAGGCATGCACAAGTGTGGGGTATATGCGAGGGATATGCACATGTGGGGGGTGCATGGGGGGCCGGGTGTGGGAGGAGGTGTGTGCACATGCGCAGGGGATCGCACGTGCATTGCATTTGGGGGGTTCATATGTGTGTGCATTTGTGCACATGCACGCTTTTGGGCACTTGGTTCGGAAAAGGTTAGCCATCACTGATCTAGTCTGTTATAGACTAATATTTTCACACATAGAACTTCACGTTGTAAATGTTGTGATTCAATAATTGTTTTCTTGTTCCACTCCATTCCCTTTTTTAAAAACATATTGATTTTTATAATTTATTTGTTATTTTATTTTTGCTCTTTTTTAATGTATACATTATTTGTAATTTGTTGTTTATTTTGAGGTGTAAAGAGATATAAAAATGTGAATTTAATATATCAATAATAGTAGATATCTGGAAATTCATTGTAGAAGTCAGAAAAACATAATCACTATTTCATTTCACAAATGTTTTTGTTTGGATTTTCAGTTTTTATCTAACAGAAATTTTAACATTGTTCTGTTCTGAGTACTGTTCAGAAGAACAAATCATTTCATTATACTCTTCCAAGCTGTTACTTATTCATTTCATAAGTAGAATAATTTTGTCAATTATTTAAACTAAAGCAATGGTAAGTAAATAAATCAACCAATTGATTTGAGTATCTGTTAGTCCCTCCCAAAGATATCAGATACAACCACCAAAATCTTAGATTTCACTGGTTTCTCATCATCTCATGGCTGAAAAATATTTTAGTTTCTTCCACATCCCTCCCCTAATGGCTGCTTCCCCAGAATTGTATGACAAAACAGTTCCTACAGAGAAGCATGGCAGCTGACTTGTCTTAGCCCTAGTCCCTTTTTTTGCACTCCACTCTGAACTCAGAGCAGTTTTTCAATAACTAAGACATGTGGAGTACAATTCCCCAAATTCCCCAGCCACCATGAGAAAGATCTAGAGTTCAACTCCACATGCTTAAAGTTATGTATGAGAAACATATCTTTAGTACGTTAAAGTCATAGTATATACACATTCAAGGCACACATCCACACTGCAATGGGTCATTTTGGAGTGAGAATAGCACTTAGATTTTTATTCCACTTTACAGTGCTTTACAGTCCTCTCTAAGCATATTCCCCCCCAACAATTTGGATCCTCATTTCACCCACTGTGGAAGGATGGAAGGCTGAGTCAACCTTGAGCCTGGTGAGATTTGAACTGCCAAATTACAGTGAGCTGGCAGTCAGCAGACATAATCTGCAGTACTGCACTCGAACCACTGCGCCACCGTAGCTAAAACCAGAAGATAGTTTTAGTCATACAATAATTACCAGAATCATCCAAACAATATGATCCATTGAATTTCTAAATGGAGGCCTACCTTTACCTGTTTGGCTAATGTTTGTCCTATAGAGCAGGGTTCTTCTACCTAGAGATCCATGCCGTAAAATAAACAACAAAACAGTTATTATTAAAAGCAAAATTTACTATTTGCTGCTATTTGGACATGGTCTACCATCACCATCTTTTAAAAAAATGGAGGGAAAAATATGAGGAAAAAATAGCTTCCGGTGGGATTCAATCTTGCGTTTTTTCTTTTACATCATGCTGCTTGCTTCATTATGCTGAGCATCTGTTAATGTGCCTTTGGCTTTTTGACACACTGAATAGTGTCTTGCATCAGACATCTGGTGAGAGTCACACACGTGTGATATTTGCAAAACTACTATAATGTAAGTGCCTGTTTTTATTTCCCCCTCTGGCCAATCGTTTCAAAAGAATAGAGAAGCCAAAAATCATTTTTTCCTGTATTATTTTAAGGCACTAGCTTCCAACTCACTTTCCCATGATATTACTTCATTTTGTTCCATTTCCACCCATAAGACAATCACAATTTGTTTCTGTGCTCAGGCTTGGGGCCCAGAGTGAGAGAGCAAGCCTGCTTCTTGGCTATGATAAGGGCTTTTTATGATTTTTCAGTTGCTGCGTTATTTATTTATTTTAATATTAGTATATATTTGGTTTATTTTAACACTATGAGTTGCCCTAAGACATGTAGTGTGAGAGGGGCAACCATATACACTGACTAAATAAATAATAAAAATAAACACAAAATTAAAAAGCTGCAGTTTTTGTCCTTACAAATCTATATTTCTGTGAATTAAATAAGAAAGTTTGGCAGATGTACTATTTTATTTCAGGGTCCGCAAACTTCTGGTTAACAGAATTTATTTGGGATGCATTGTGATTCTATGGCTGCCAGAGGAGAAATAGTTACAGAACAAAGTCATGTGGGAAAAAGAGACCAATAGTTTACCAAGGGACATGGCTGCAACGACACTGTGCATCTTGTTTAAAGCAAAAATAGTAGCAATTTTGTGGAATTAGAAAGAAACTGATCTAGAAATCACATCAGCCAGAGATGTATTAATATTCACAGAAGCCATCGTTAAAATAAATATACTACCCAAAAAAATATTTCTATTTCAAGTGGTACCGATTAGCTTAGGGAAAAACTTTTTCATAGATTTAAACAAATTAATTGCACAATTTATTTGGTCAGGGGAAAAACACGAATTAAATTAAAATTGTTACAGGATAGTAGAGAAAAAGGAGGATTGGACTTCCTGATTGGGAGCCTTATTATCAAGCATCAGCTCTTACCTGCATAAGGGACTGGATCAATCTAAAAAACAGAAGATTACTAACACTAGAAGGTTATAATTTGGAACTGGGTTGGCATGCCTTTATCTGGGATGGGAAAGACAAAACCCATAGCTATTTCCAAAAACTTTTAATTAGAAAAGCTCTACTTCAAATATGGTTAAAAATCAAAACAAAACACTACAACAAAATCCCAATCTGGCTATCCACCATGGAAGTTCTGATATACCCAAATGTATTGGACATAAACAAGATAATAAGATATAAAGGTATATTAGACAACCAAGAAAGACTAAAAACAAGGCAAGAATTGAAAGACAATTAAAAGATAGAAATACGAGGTAGACTGTAGCAAATAAATATTATACAAATGTAGTAAAGGTTGTTATACATAGAATATATAGAATATTATATATAGAATGAAAAAAAGATGTATGAAATAATATAAATGCGCGCGCGTGCGCGCGCACACACACACACACACACACACACACACACACACACACACACACACACATATATATATATATATATATATATATATATATATATATATATATATATATATATATATATATAAGTTATAGTTATAAAAGATTATTTGTATAGATAAAAGAATCACAACAGATATGTAAAAAATGTAATGTGTTGCAAAGATGTGAAGTTTGTACAAAATAAAAAGTTTTAAAAAAATATTCACGGAAGCCTGTTCTTTTAATGAAAGGGGAGTCAGCTTGAGATATGAAAGCCTAGCTCAAACATTTCCCCCAACTTGGAAGGCAAAGCATGCCTCTTTCTAAAGCAAAAGCATCTGAAATTTTAGGATCCATGCTTTCCCTAATTTTCTTAGTTCGTATATTAAATCCCTATTTGTGGATGAAAAGAAAATATGTAATTAATTTATAAGATCTATTTTCTTACATCTAAAATTTTCATAATCATATTTAGTGTTCTAACCACTAAAACTTTATTCTACTAGTAAACTGAATGCAGCACATGACCATACATTTCTTTCTGAATCTAAGGTAAGCTGACTTGTACTTGAATTATTTAGGCTAAAGTCCATAGAACAGTTAAGAGCAGCCACACTGATTTCAATGGAGGAACCATTCAGAAATGTTGAAGACAGCCAACTTTGAATAAGTAAACAAGTTAATGCTATATGCAAATACTTAATTGTTGTGGCCCAGCAGGAGCCGTTGGAACTGCCACCAGACTCCAACAGCGAGGGGCCCTATGAGTTGGCTCTGGAGGATGTGGAGGACTCTGGACAGGGTTCCGACTCTGAACAGAATGCAGAGAGGCTGGTTGGCCACCAGGAGGCACCTGAGCCTTGGACCTGTGGGGAGGAGACAAGGGAGAGTGAGCCGGACGCCAGCAGTGTATTGTTTCTGGATGCATGGCACCGAAGAGCTACTAGGTGTCAGGAACAGTTGCGCAGTTACAGGAGGTAATTGCACTCAGCTGGTGGTCATTAGGCTCCTCTCAAGACTATAAAAGGACTGCTTGTGCACACACCCCTCTTGCAGAAGTCAACACAGGAACGAAGTCGGAGAACATTACAGTGAGCTTGGCAGGCTGGATTGCTGCCACGGCTTATCTGTGCTGGATTGCTGCCCAAGCTTGGCTGTGCCGGTTTGCTGCCAAGGACCTGTCTGTTAATTAAATGCCGCAACTTATCTTTGGCTCGGAGTGTGTGTTTGTGTGGGATGAGGGGGGTCAGAACACTTAATTATATAGGTAGTCCTGGGCACAATTGAGCCCAGGAGCATTTCTGTTGCTAAGCAAGACATTTGTTAAGTGAGTTTTGCCCCATTTTATGACCTTTCTTGCCACATTTGTTAAGTGAATCACTGCAGTTTTTAAGTTAGTGATACGGCTGTTAAGCAAATTTGGCTTCCCCGTTGACTCTGCTTGTCAGAAGGTCACAAAAAGGAATCACATGATCCCAACCCAGGACATTGCAACCATCATACATGTGAGTCAGGCTCCAAGCTTCTATATTTTGATCACATGACCACAGAGATGCTGCAGTGGTTTTTGTGAAAATCCATCATAGCCCACATTTTTCAGTGCCATTGTAACTTTGAATGGTCACTATATGACTGTTGTTAAATCCAGGACTATCTATATTAGCAGTACATACTTCAGTATCACCACCATATTATAAATGAAATTTAAGATAACCAATAGGTTTTGCAAGAAGTTATAAACTGATCCACCAACCAATGCAAATAAAAACATTATTGATCTAAATAGCTTTAGAATCAGTGCCAGAATGTGCAGTAAAGATTATAGTACTTCACTTAAGTCGCATGTACAATCTCTACAACACACTGTCAATAGTGAAGATAATACAAAAGACAAAAAAACAATGAACTTATTATTATATCCCTTTAATCTAGTGTATCAACTGATATATACATAAATAACCAATAAATAACTTTCATTTCATATTCAAGAAGCATTAGTGAATATTTGGTGTATAAAGGTACTACTATATTAATTTGACATTTGACCATGTTTAAAAGGTCAAGCAGATTATGGATCATGTATTAGACTCTAATTTTTAAAAGACGTTTGTAATATAAACATTTCACATTCTATGCACTTTCTTCACACAACATGCATGCACATGCAGCATCAGTTTCCACTCCTATTTCTGTTAACATGACAAGTTCAAACTTTCTGAAGAGGCTTTTCAAAACACTTTATTTTTGTGTATCATCTGCACAAATGCTTCATGAGTAACTGAAACCTTACATTTGTTAACGATGTCTTATTTGCAAGACTATAGAGGGTCTTTTTTCCACCTATGGAGTTCCACCTATAAAGTTTCCACCTATGTGTTCTTTTTCCTAGGATGGTTATACTCGTGTATAAGCCTTCACAAAATATCTGGGGTGTTTGAATCAGACAAGTTGGCAGTATATTCTCCTTTGTTTTAAAATGCTAGTTCTTGACTATTTTACTATTGTTACGAATAGCATACTACTCTGGATGCCTTATTCAAGAAATCATGCTTATATTTCTGCCCTACTCCATAATAACAAATTATCAAATTCTGAACATGCACATTTGAATCTTATGCTCAAAGGCCCAAGATGCTTGGAAACATGTCTCCAGATTCATAGAAGATGTAGAATAGAGATACGATTTTCCTGTGTTGCTGAATTACAACTCCCAATAGAGACAGCTGGCATGGCCAATAGTATAAGATGGTGGGAATTGTAGTTCAGCAACAACAGCAGGGCTAGAGGTTCCCTAGCTCGTTTATATGTCACATTTAACCTTGGGGCATTCTGAAATCCAGGCTTAGATCAATTAATGCCACAAAATTATAATATACCTGCCCTTAAACGATAAATATTTAGGGGAATTCTTTACAAATCCACAAAGATCTGTCCTTGACTCACATTATAATTCATGCTATAAATATTAATGCATGCATACTTTTCACAAATAATATTACCATTCAAATTTAACGTTAAATTTTACCTTTAAAAAATTATACAGTATGTCTCCCCCCCCACTTTCCATTTCAAGTATCTAGTTAACAACAGTACTCCTTTCTACAGTCTGAAAAAGAATAGAGAACTAACTTCCTAAAGGCTAGTGCTGGCTTATATTTAATGATCTAAATAATCTTGTGCAAATGACTTACCTCGTGTATTTTAAATGTGGGCCTCTGATATGGGTCAAAATGGCCCATGGGCGAAAGTGCCAGGTGATCAAGGGATTTCTTTCTGGGCATGTTTACCTCAATCATTTCAAAATTGCAGCCTTAACCTTAAATGAAATGTGATAATGATGTATCCCTTTCCCCTCTCTACTCTTCATAGTCACTCAATGAAGTATAACAAATGTATCCTTACAGAAGAAAAGGCCAATTGTGTACTTTGTTTCCACACAAAGTACCTCTTATGGATACAGAGCTGCTACAAGTGCCACTCTAATCCAGGTGGTAGCTTTAACCATACAAGTCATTTACAGCCCTCCCACCTTCATTTGAGTAATAATGTGTTCTTTCAGGTAATCATAGAAGTTTATGAGCATGCATTTCTTCAGTGCAATCCTCTTCTTATAGTGTGACTTTCCACAGAATGTGAATCTTGAATTAATACTACCTCAGGCAATATCCTCCACAGACCTTTCTAACAGTTCAGCTACATTTGCTGAGGGAAATCTTAGAATGACTCTCTCACTGACCCTCAACCTGCCCACATTTTTTTTAAGAGGAGGAGAGAAAAAAACCCCTAAATACCTAAGGAGCATATTTAATAACTTCAACAAAAACTTGTCGTTGCTTTTGAATTTACTGAAACACTGGTGTATTATAAAATAGAAAAGTAATATGTATACATAGACCTCCCCCTTCCCCCAAAAAACAAAATATACAGTATATGAAGTGACAGAGATCACAATATCAGTTTCAACATAGTTAAAACAGCTCATTAAAGGGGAGAAAAAAGCACGTTAGTGTCCTTGCTGCCAGAATAATTTGACTTTTGAACAACAGCTTCAGAAACAATGCAATATGTAATGTATTTCTATATTAAGATTTCAGACTCTCTAAATGCAATCCCTGTGCATCAGCAAAAATAAGCAAAAGTGGTTATAAAAACAGAAATTTACCCAGGTCTGAATAAAGTCCCCTGCTCTGTTTAATATTATTAAACATACTTAAATTCAATCACTAATCTAATATGCCACTGACGCCATTTCCCCAGTAGTAAGTTACAGTGTCACTCAGCCATCACCGAGGCAATGCAAAGCCCTCATTACTGCTGGCCACAGTGATAATTAAGTGATTCTAGAAAATTCTGAAAAGTACTTTGAATCACTAGAGGAGATGTGGCTACATCTATGTCAGGACTTCTCTAATGGGAACAAACAGGCTTCAATATGACATATTTTTCAATCTTCAAAATTGTAATCTGTAGAAAATCTGTAGAATGTAGAGGCTTTGTAACTATGACAAAGACTACTTTTCAGCCCCGACCACAATGAAGACTCATGGAATTCTTCATGGGAGAACAACACTCTATGCAGCAGATTGTTGGAAGAAATTTCCCCAGTTCGCTCCCAGCTGGGACACACCACAGACACTGAGAAGAAACAGATGCAGAAGCCAGCTGCCAGAAAGTGGGGATTCTTTTAATGTAGGAAGGCAAGAAGCAAAAAGTGACATAGTTCCAGGGTTCCTGACTTGCAAGCGGATTGGAGGAGTCTGGAGATTGTCTGGATGACTGACAATCTCCACAGCCATTTAGCTATGCACTTTGGTTTTTATTTTCCATTTTTTCATTTTCATACACTCACATATATACTGTGCATAGCCAGCGCCATACAACATTAAACAATAATCGCAGCAATTCCTCTTGTCAACAATACCCCCCAAAATACAAACCCAATATACCTCTTCCACTCTTCATACACCTCTTTCTTCCACACCCTCCAACTTTCTATCTTCCCTCCATCATCCCCCTCTACCCTACTTCCCCTCCCCCTCTACCACTCCTCTCTCCCGATCCACTCCCTCCCTTCCTTCTCACCCTCCCTCCCATCCTCTCTCCCATCCCTCTCTACGCGTCTTTCTTCTATCCCACTCCTCCTCCCCTTGGTGTATTTCCACTATATGTCAGTGTACTTAACTTATCCTATTTTTACAGAGAAATTATAGAAAAACAGTATACATGTGAAGTCACATTACATTGAAATCTAACCTAGTATATATCCCTCCCTCCCTCCACCCTCCCCCCCAACCCCCCACCTCCCTCCCCCCCTTTGGGATGGACACCCTTCAAATTGTGTGGCAGTATGAACGGATTTCCAGAAAAATTGCAGGTACATTAACCATTTGCACTTCAGTTTGATATGCAGACAATACAGACTCATCCCCAATATCCTGCACCTTCAGCAGTGAAGGGACAAGGAAAAAAATCCTGCAAAAGCACAGCTCCATAACACAGTCCTTTCAGCAGCTCCAAGAAGGCTCCATACCCATTTCCATTACTCAGGTGATCCTGAGACACAGACAAACCTTCAAGTGGTCTCAATGACTCTCTAAAAGAATGCAGATGACCAGCAGTCTGCAAGGAATATAATCGGTCATCCTAGGTAAGTTTCACCATTACTTTCCTTGCATTAATTAGATTTAATTGCTACCAGAATGTGATATAACTATACTGTCATCAGCTTAAATTATATATATAATTGTGCCCAAAATTTCCATTGCTGAGCAAGACAGTTATTAAATTGCCTCATTTTACGATCTTTCTTGCCACAGTTGTTAAAGTGAATTACTTCAATTATTAAGTTAGTAATAAGTAAATCTGGTTCCACATTAACTTTGCTTGTCAGAAAGTCGCAAAAGTCCCAAAGGTGCTTTTTCAAGAAGCAACTGGTCTTTCTGGTTTTTCTTTGAAGACATTTCACTTCTCATCTAAGAAGCTTCTTCAACTCTGCCTGGATGGTGCAGAATGGAAGGATTTATACTCCTTGCAGACAGCTGGCCATTTGCATTCTTTTAGCCACCTGGAAGTTTATCTGTGTGTCAGGATCACCTGAGTGGTGCAAATGGGTGTGGAGGCTTCTTAGGACTGTTGAAAGGACTGTGTTGTAGATTGGAGAGAGATAATCTTGTACTCTAGACTCAAACATATGAAGAACGGTTGCAGGAACTTGGTATGTCTAGTTTAATAGAAAGAAGGACTAGGGGAGACATGACAGCAGTGTTCCAATATCTCAGTTGTTGCCACAAAGAAGAGGGAGTCAAACTATTCTCCAAGGCACCTGAGGGTAGAACAAGAAGCAATGGGTGGAAACTAATCAAGGAGAGAAGCAACTTAGAACTGAGGAGAAATTTCCTGATAGTTAGAACAATTAATCAGTGGAACAGAAATTGTCTCCAGAAGTTGTGAATGCCCCAACACAGGAAGTCTTTAAGAAGATGTTCGATAGCCATTTGTCTGAAACAGTATAAGGTTTCCTGCCTAGGCAGGGGGTTGGACTAGAAGACCTCCAAGGTCCCTGCCAACTCTGCTATTGTATTGTATCCCCCGCTCTGTTGAGAGAGGGATGTTCAGTTT
Organism: Thamnophis sirtalis; assembly: GCF_051295495.1. Classification (NCBI taxonomy): domain Eukaryota; kingdom Metazoa; phylum Chordata; class Lepidosauria; order Squamata; family Natricidae; genus Thamnophis; species Thamnophis sirtalis. The sequence goes on along the minus strand of NW_028261389.1, from coordinate 55,570,228 downwards.
TGACATAGATAGTCTCTTTAACCGCTCTTCCAAACCACCCATCCTCTGTCCAAAATGTGGACTTTGCTGACTTCAAAAGAATGGCATTTATTGATTGCTCTTTGGTAGTTTCTGGATTTGGAGTGTTGCTTACTTGATTGTTGGTCTGAGATTGACCTTGGAGTTATTCTATGCTGATATGATTACTGGTGGAGAGATGTTGGAGTCTTTTTCTCTTTTGGGCTGGGAAACCCTTCATTTCAACCATGACCTACAAATAATCTCCTTTATTGATTGAATGATAAACCTATTACAGTGCCCATACAACAAGTTTGTAATTTAACATTTTCACAGTAAATTTTCTTGTATTCTAAGAAAGAAAGCAGGTTTCACCTTTGCAAATTCCAAGATGGTTTCATTGAAAGCAATTCTTTCATAAAATTACCCTTATACATCCACTGAACAGAACAAAGTAGAGCTGATACATTTGAAACTGCTATTAGCTTACGAACATTCATTCATATACTCTCCAGTGTTCCTTATAATGATGGAATACATTACTGACTTTCTACCATTTTCTGGATGTTAAGCCTATATGGCAAAATTAATTAAGAAACTAAATATTTTCAATATGCTTCTAATATAAGTAATTTGGCCATGTCGTAATTTGGGACATAAAAACTACCCTGATCAAAATATTTCTTAGTGTACTGGGCATATTTTGCTTTTTTCTTGGGAGAATGCAAATCAATTACAAAAAGTAGATCCACTCCCAGCCCCTTTTCTGCTAAGCAACTTAAATTAGGAATTTGCCTTCTAGCCTTTGGCCCTGTTATGTCTTGATTCTACAGTAGAGTACTTATAGTACTCCTGAAAATAGGATCTGGTCTTCAGTGGTGGGATTCAGCCAGTGTGCACTTATTCGGGAGAACTGGTTGTTAACTTTCTAAACAGTTCAGAGAACCGGCTGATGGAAGAAATCTCCTTTTGGTTTTTCCCACTTTACAGGGCTAATCCTGTAAGGAAGGCAGGAAGGAAACATTCTGGTGTTGTTTCTAGCCTAATCTTTATTGCCCTATTTACAGAAACTGCCTCTCCGGTTAACCCTTATTACATTGTAACAGTTAAGGTGAAGCGCCCATCAACATGAATGACATTGAGTTGGCCTCGACCCCACGGTCACATGACTACTGAGCCACGCCTACTCAGCTGGTCATTAAGGGCAGAGAACTGGTCATTAAATTATTTGAATCCCACCACTGCCAGTCTTATATTTTGGGGGGCTCCAAAATAAGCACTAGGGCTTATTTTCAGGGAAAGATTATTTCAGGGTGATCAGCCCAGCTGGGCCTGTAGGGGCTGATGTTTGGCAGGCCACGAGTCCCCTGGTTGGTGCACTCTGGAGCTGTGCTGTCCGTGCAGCACAAGTGAGTTGATTACCTGTCCAAGCAGCGAGCAGCAGGGGAGGCACACAATTCGGACGTGCCATGTGGTCCACAGGAAAGCCGAGAGTCGGTGGGCCAGAACAGCCGGCCAGCTGTGGAGGCTTGTCTTCGCAGGGCAGCACTGGCAGCAGAAGCATGTAGGGGAGGCAGGCAATCCGGAAGCACCATGCTATCCGCAGGCAAGCTGAGATACGATGGGATGGAGTGGGCGAGTGGCCGGCAGGATGCTTGTCTTTCCATTTTTTGGCTTGCCTGCAGCCTGCATGGAGTGCCAGGATCACCATTCTTTCCCCCGTGCCTCTGTCTCCACCTACTCTTTGGACTGATAATCAACTCATCTGTCCTGCCCAGGCTGCAGTTTCTGCCAGACACTATTGGCCAGTGCACACTCACTGCCTCCGGTGCTAGCCAGGCCCACTCTCCCTCCTGGTCTGATGATGATCTTCACTAGAGCTTATTTTTGGGATACGGTTTATTTTCATGGAAACATGATGGAAACTGATTTGAGTTACAGTCCTTCCCCATTCCACAAAAACAAATATTAAAAAAAGGATTTGAATTTTCTTGAATTTTTTTTATCCTTCCTAAAAAATTTTTTTTATTATTTTCAAAACAAACATATATTGTAGAAAGTATATCAGCTGGTTACAAAAAGCTTTTGTGCATCTCTTCCACCATCATCAAATATAATTCATATTAATTCAAATATCTTAACTCAAATATTTACTATATTAACATCATCATACCTCCACTTTTATTTGACTACAGTTATTTAAACATCCTTCATCCTTAAGTATACCAAGATTCAATACATAACCACATGCTGGCTTTTCATTTACTTATTTGTAAAATCCTCCATTAACATTAAGTCCTCATATCCTGTTTTAGCTAAACATCAATAATATTTAATACCAAAATTTTCTAATCCTCCATGTATATAATTTATTATCATTATCCTTTGTTTATTTAACTATATCCTATATCATAACATTTCCCCCTATTAGTTAAAATTTAACTGTATATAGTTTTTTTTTATTATAATTATTATTATTATTAATAATCTTTATATATAGTCCAAAAATATTTCTAACCTTCCCTACTCATATCCAATTATTACTTATCATAACAGCTCAACATTGTATACATTACTATCATTATCAATTTTTATTTAACTATACCTATTACCAATGGATTAATAAATAAAGGGAGACTAGTATAGATCTATTTCAAGCTATTTAGCTCTCATCAGCTAGCCATACCCTTATTGGGATTTGAACCTGGGCTATATTACATGTTAGGCAGACATCTTAGCCATGTATACACACACACACACACACACACACACACACCTAATTTTGAATTATACTCTTCCATCTATCAACCTTTATCTCTCCAATAACAGAACAATCTTATATCTACTGCCATTTGTGGATCCAATTCTCCAAACATCTTTTTGAACGAGTCATACAAAGTAATCTTTGCACCTTCTTGTTTGTGATATCTCTCATATAATGTTGACGCCCTCCTTTTGTTACTTTTATCAGCTTGTCTTTAATTCTCAGCAGTGTTATCAAATGTTTTGCAAATAGTATTTCATAGTCCATAAGATCTTTAGTATTTTCTTCTCCTTCTATGTCCTGTCCTTTGAAGTAAATTTTCTCTCCATTTAACTCCTCTTCAAATATTCAATTCTTTCCTCCCTCAGAAATAAACCAATTGTCACGAATATCAACAAGCTCAAATTCTTTATCCATCCATTTTCCATTTCAATTTTTTGAATTTCCATCTTCTTATTTTGTATTTGATGAACATCCTCAGTTTTTTCCTCACAATTTTTTGCCAAAAACACCAAATAATCGTATTTTCTCTGAATTCTGTCCTCTGTATCAAACACCCTCTTCAAAGCTGTTCTGGCTTAAGATCTGATAAGATTGTAGAGCTGTTCCCTTTGTAGTCTGCTTTCATTTGCGAATGTTCCAGTCTTGCTGAGCTTTTAAGAAAAAATACAACTGCGTATAAACATGGCGTCTCTTCAAGCGTCTCTCCAAGCGATACCTGAAATGTCATCATTTACAAAAATTAAGCATGTGAAAAATAATATATTGCTAAATACACTGCAATCCAGCAGAACCAAATACATAAGTGGCTTACTCCAGAATAATTTAGGTTCAAATAGTAGCTCATTTCCTTGAAAATTTCTTGGATGAAATTTGAAACATGATAGAAAATCCAGAATGTTTGAACTTAAAGCAAATCCATTCTGGAATTAAAACACAACATTGTCAGGAATAGATGCACCTGATGGGTAAGTATTTTATAAAACATGAATATCAGGAGCTAAGATAAGAGATGAGGGGTTTTCTCCCCACTTCTCTTAATAACTACAATTTTTTTTTTGCTGTGATTAACTGCATCAAACAGAAGTGCCACAATGAGAAAAAAAATCATTTTTATTTACAAACAATACATAGCTATTTCTTCTGTACAGAATGAAAACCTTGTACGACCACAGTTATCACAAATTTAAAATTATTATTCCTAAATACAATTTTCATCAAAATCAATACTTTACCATTTATTCTTCTATTTCAGTTTATTACCAGTAGCTATCTTTGTAATTGTACTTGAAATTCTTTGCCTTATTTTAAAAGAATGTTATATCTCCTATATAATGAACTAATTAACTTAGGATAAAAGATGCTTTGGTTTTACTGAATGGGGTACTAGATTCTAGAAATAAACCACATTTTCTTTAGTGATTCTGAACGGAACTCATATTGTTGATTTAAATATCTCTAGTATTCTGTGGTGGTAGCACACAGATGTACATGCAAGTTAAAATGACAAGTGAGTATGGATATACTCTTTGATCTGAACAAAATCCTCAAAACAATATTTATGGGTTTTGAAAGGCAAATAAAATAGATGCTCTTTGATAAGATAGTTCCAAAGAAAGCATCAAATTTATACAGTCTGTCAGCAGAGCAATGGACAGCATAAGACAGAAGCTTTGCAAACAAAATAAAACATGAAATTTTATTAAATATTCTATTAATTCACAGCCAAACCTCTGTTTGTTGTTAAAAAATGATATTCTTGTTATTCCAAGTCATATCTCCACAGACACAGTGTGTCTTGTCTATGCCTGCATAGATCTCTTCATTTGTGAGAAAGGCCTCAAGCACCAGCACCTGTAAAATAAAAATGACAGCCTGGATTTTAATTTTACTACTACTTTGGAAAACATATTAAAGTGATGATTTATACTGCAGTTACAAGTATACTTGGGAGGATACATTTTGCTCAAATATAAAAAAGTAATAAACAGGTAAAATGTGCAATGAAAATAGAACAGCCTGTAGTGTTTCAAATATATTAACTGATGATGCCTGTGAAAATAAGACTTTTAAACAGTATATATAAAATTACTGCCAGGTGACCAGGGAGGCCAATAATTATATGCCATCTCAATAACCAAAAAGTTTATGCTAGGCAGAAAGGATAAGCTTTTACCTTCTTCTCTGCAGCAGTTCCTCTTGATGACTTATATTGCTGCTGAATGTAGATTGTTCTAATTCTCTTATTTTGCTGCTTGAAAATAAACAAAGAGGATTGGTAACATTTTATCTTTGGTTAGGATAGACCAGTGATGTTGCAGCACTTCACATCAGGGCCGCGACCAGGAAGAGGAGCTGCCCAGCTGCATGCCCAGCTGCATGCACTGGAAAATGAACCTCTGGTTTGTGGCTAGTGCCTACGCGCCATCCAGCAAGTTTTCCGGTTACTGCCATGCCTGCACACACGGTGATCAGCTGGCAGGCATGCATTCTCATGCCAGAAAATGGAAGACCAGCTCTTCTGGTTTTTGGCACTGCTGCACACACAAAGGCCAGCTGATCGTTGTGTTCACATGTGCACCAGAAACCCAGAAGAGGAACAGGCGACACTGCATGTGCCAGGCAACATGGCTCTGTGTGTCACTTCGGGCATGTGTGTCATAAGTTCGCCATCATGCAGATAGATGGAGTAAGTTAGAAGCCAATTGGAGATTTAGAATGGAAAAGAAGTTGGATGGAAAAGAAGGAATTAGGCTGTAAAGAACTGAAAGAAAAATTAGAAAGAAAATATATGTCTCCTTTCTTTAATCCAGTGTATAAAATCAATTGCACAGAATTCTGAATTAAACAAAGCCTCTGCTGTTGAAGTAGGATAGGAGTTCATTGCCTGAGAGATTTTGGAAAAGAAAATATTCTCACCATGGAATGGGTAAAAGTTTCCCTAGTTCTTACTGAATTCCCATAGAAGGAAAATTCTGGGGGAGAAGAATAAAAATGATATTTAGAATCAGCCTTCAAAAAGTAAGACAAACTGAGCAGCACCACAAGAAAGTGAAACCACGCACTTAAGTCCATTAAGCAGAACTACAAGATATACATAAAAGGAAGGAAGAAGGAACAATGAAAAAAATCTAATTAATCATTTAGCATACTAAAGAAAATGTACTCTAGATTTCCCTGGCAACCTAACTGAACTGAATGATGAACATAGTAGTATGTTGTGGCCCAGCAGGAGCTGTTGGAACTGCCACCAGACTCCGACAGCGAGGGGCCCTATGAGTCAGCTTTGGAGGATGTGGAGGATCCTGGATAGGGTTCAGACTCTGAGCAGGGCGCAGAGAGGCTGGTTGGCCACCAGGAGGCACCTCAGCCTTGGACCAGTGGGGAGGAGACAAGGGAGTGTGATCCGGACGTCAGCAGTGAGTTGTTCCTGGATGCCTGGCATTGAAGAGCTAATAGATGTAAGGAACAGTTGCGCTATTACAGGAGGTAATTGCACTCAGCTGGTGGTAAATAGGATCCTCTCAAGATTATAAGAGGAATGCTTGTGCACCCGCCCCTTTTGCAGGAGTCAATGTTTGCACTAAAGTGGGAGAACTTTTGGGGCTAGTTTGGCAGGCTGGATTGCTGCCAAGGTTAGTCTGTGTTGGATTACTGCCAATGCCTGGACTGTGCTGGAGTGCTGCCAAGGGCCTGTCCGTCTGTTAATAAAGTCCTTGAAGTATCTTGGTCTCAGCATGTTTTGGTGTAGAACGAGGGGGGGGGGGTCATAACAGTAGTCAATCATAATTTTTTTATCACGTTGCCCTAAGCCATTAAATGAGTGCATAGAACTCAGGGTAGTGTTTAGCAGAATAGCTAAATTCATATAAGCCAGTAATCCAAGCCCATCAAACAACCATAGAGTTTAATATGACACCGGTAGTAAATTATCTCTATTTCCATTTATCCTTAAGAGAATCTATTTAGGAAGGGACTACAAAATTCATCATTCCATATTCATGACCTGAAAAAGCTTCTGGGATGAGAAGCGAAATGCCTTCAAAGAAAAACCAGAAAGTCCGATTGCCTCTTGAAAAAGCACCTTTGGGACAACCATGACTGGATGACTGAGAATATCCATAGCCATTTCATATTCATGGTTTCCCCACAACGCTGCAGAAAACTACTGTAAATGACCTAGCTCTTAAGCTTTCTTGCCCACTAGTGTTTGCATTTGAAATACAGGAATACTAACAAAACTAAGCTATACTGAATATAATATTACACACATAAACATATACACACCAGCAACTCTTATTCCTGATTAACAATAGCTTCATATTGCTGAGCAATGAGTGATCAATAGCAGACATATTTTAGCTGAGTTATCACCATTGATTTTAAACTCTCTTAATGAGGTGCTTAGTCCTGAATCCAATATAAGTGGAATTCATATTGAAGCTACTTGAAAAATAAACCAAACTTGTTATAATTTGATTTGACAGTTAGGACTGCAGTGTAAGATCATTAACACTTCACGGGTTTATACCCTGAAGTAAATCTTACTAGAAGTCACATAAATATGGAGAGATTTACACAATTATATAGTTACAGATATCACTGAATTCCTAATGATACTGAATTTTTGCTATTCATATCACTTTATTATGCATAAAGAATTTGCAATCCAACATAAAAAAGTCAACCAATTTTCTTTTATTTCCGTCTTTGGTTTCAGTTCATTTATATTTCAGGTGAAGTGAACCTAGAGAGTAACATCTAAGAGAATGTTTGCTTCCAAGAGAAAGATCTTGGAAAAGTTTGATTTGTTCCACTTAGGCATGCATTTTTGTCTATTATTTGAATGCATTGCTTTGCTACAAAAAAAGCTATAAAAACTTCGTTTTGTCAAATACAAGTCAGAACTAAAAGCATAACTTTAAAGAAAACAAAAGCACTGAGACTAGTCTGAAGAAAAATTCAGACAACCCCCTGGTGGCATGAGCCATGTTTTGGGTTTCTTTCATAAGGTGAAAAATGCAAAGATATGAGAGCTTGTGTTTTTGTAAGAAGGAATTTGTATTAGAAACTGAACCATATGTAGGGAAGGGAAAGGGGGAGAATACTGAAGCTTTCACACAATAGGATCAGGTACATCAACCTATTTAAACTCTCATCTCTGATCTCTGCTACGATTGTTTGAGTTTTATCTGCTGAGGTAGCAAAAGAGATGGAATGATTAGTTAGGAATAAACAAAAAAGTTCCATATTAAAGACATGCTTTCCATATACTGTATATTAGTGTAACACCAACTGTGATCATTGCTAAAACAAGCAATTAAGATCCTACATATGAGGGAAGGACTCCGTTCCTTCAACTTAGGAAACCCATTTTACCTCAATGCTTGCTACAGAAGAATTGACAAGCACCTTACATGACAATTGGTTACAATAAAGCAAAGTTACTTAAGCATTATATGAAACATTTTAAAAGTTCACATAGACACAGATGCATCAATTAACATTTAAATATTTAAACACATCAATAGCTATCTTGAAAACACTAGGTTTGATTTAGGATGGTCATTTTGGAAAAATAATGAGATAGAAATATTTATTAATTGAATGATTTATAGAGCCATCAATCTTACAGTATTCTGGGCACTTAGAAAAATCAGAACTACTCTCATAGTAAATAACCTATGATGTGCTGGTTAATCAACTCTTCTCAAACAAAAAGCCACATCACCAACAGAGCTCAACTATCTGCCTGTCCCAAATGCTTGGGGGAAGCGTGAGCTTTAAAGCATAAGCTTTAAAAATGGCTAACAAATTGGACTATCTCTGGAGGAATGTTTAGTTCCAGGGTGCAGCCAGATGGCGTTGTTCAATGAAACGGAACTGGTAGATCAGAGGGGGCAGGCAGAAACAATGGGGGGAAAGCAGTTTCATAAATATCCTTTTCCTTTGCCGTGCACATGAACAGGCTACATTACAGTAAAACAAAACTTAAGCATTTCCTAGTTCAAGAATGGGCACAATTGGTGCATAAGACAAAGCTGGTGCAAAGCACACACACTCAGTAAGGCTGCCAAGTGCTCTATGAGCAGGAAACATGAATCTAGGAGAGTCCCAATATGTATAACCTCTCTGGCTGGGAAATGAAATCCTAGGCAGAGTTAAAGACTGGCACAGACGCAGAAATGCTTCCATCTCACATTCATCAGCCCTTAGCTGATGTGATACCACCCTTTTCCGCCCTCTCACATTAGTTCATAACCCAATCCATCCAAACATACTCCCCCTCCCCCTCCCAGGTCTGTCCTGCTAGCTTATCTCTCATCCAAGAATCAGTTGAAGAACCAACCAAACAACTATCAAAACTCAAGCATATAAAACATAAAAATTCTACTACATAGAGGAAACTGGCAGAGAAAATATAATTGACAAGATGGCACAGGAGGACACATGGCATCAACAGGACAAAGATTCATCTCATTCAGAAGCTCCTACTGCTCCTGCTGCCATCTTATACTAGAGGTGTCAAACTCAATTTCATTGAGGGCTGCATCAGCATTGTGGTTGTCCTCAGGGGACTGGGATGGGGTTGGGGAGAGAATCCAGAGGTTTTTGGTGGATGGAGGCTTATCCAATGGGATGGGATGAGGTGAGGCAGGGGGTGGGGCAACTGATGCTGAAAACCATCATCCACCGCACGCTCACTGCCCTTTGTACATAGTGAACAGTGGTTTCTGGCAACAGCAGCAGCAGCCTGCTGGCACCTCAGCTGGTGTGCGCTGTGGCTCCAGAGCCTGCTCCACTGGGCTGGCCATCCAAGCAGCAGGCGTGGTGTTAGCATCAGCAGCAGGGGGGAGGCATATGATGTGGACTGCTGGACATGCTTAGTCTGTCCCATTGTTTTTGCTTACGATTGGAGAGCAGTTCACTGCTGGTCATCTCCTCAGCTCCCTCATGTGTCTTACTCTTGGACTGTGCATGGAGCATGTTCCCCTCATTGCACCTTGGCCCTGCAGCAAGCTGCCACCACCACTGCTCAACAGATCCGCCCAGCCCGAAGGAAGTGAAGTGGCCAACTAGAAAGCAGAATAGAGGTGGTAGAGCACATTGAGGCCCAACAGCCAAAAGACAGACACCCTGAGTGGGGAAAGCTGATCTCCATTGGTGCCATGGCCGCTCAGGCCCAGGAGTGACAAGGAGGGAGGCACACAATTTTGGCTCAGCCTGGGCAGCCATGGCACCAATGGGTCTTTTACCTGCTAGGCCTGGGCATGCTCTACCCTCTTTACTCAACTTTTCTAGTTGACCGCTTAGCCTCCTTCATACTGGGTGGGCCTGGTGCTCTGCAACAGCAGCAGCTGTTGGCAGCAGCCATCGGTAGCGGCGATGGCAGCGGCCTAATGGACCACAAGGTGCTGGTGGCCTTGGTGGTGGCCCACAGCGGTCCTGAAGCGCAGTGGGTACGTGAGGGGAACATGCGAGGGGAACACACTACATGCATGGGCCAAGGCAAGACCTGAGAGGGGGCTAAGGAGAAGACCAGCAGCAACCTGTTCTCCAATTGCAAACAAAAACAAATGGGATGGAGTAGGCGGGCTGATGGTGTCTGGAAACAGCCGCCCCACACCTTGCCTCACCTTATCTCAGCCCACAGCAGTAGCCTGGCCTACTGGATGTGCCACCTGCCCCATCCAAGCCACGTGGGACAGAACAGGGGCATCTCACATGCCTCTCCTGATGTTGCCAGTGCTGCCACCATGCCTGTTTCTTGGAGGGGCAGCCTGATAGTTGCAGTGGGCTATGGTGCTCCCACTGCTGGACACCTCCCCCTCACACATGCACACACACACACATGCACACACGCACACACACAGGCACAGATCTGGGAGAAGTGAGTAGATAGCCACACAGAGGCACAGTGGGAGAGAGTTCAAAAGGGGAAGCCTCTGTCCAGAACCTCTGGCAGATTAAAACAAAACCTGGGGAACAGCGGCTTCTCTTTCTATCCACCCCTTGCCTCCCTTGCCTCCATGCCTGGACTGACCCTATGCCTGATGCCGAGAAGGCAGTTGTGCTTCTGCCCCCTGCAATGCCAGAAGCTGCACACCACTGCTGCTCACCCTGCCACAGCACTGCAATCTTCTAACACCCATCACATACTAACAGGGAGAAGCCCCATGGCCTAAAAGTCCCATCCTGTCTCCTTCCCATCTCCTTCCTTCCTCCGTGCTCAGGATGGGATGAGTGGCAGGAAAAAGATTGGCAGCGTGCTTTCCCATGTGGGGGCAGGGCAGTCCCAGTGAAAAGCCAGTGAACAGGGCCTAGATACCCGGTGCAGGCACGGCACTGGGGCAGCCATCTGGGCTATACTACAGTCAGCCTTAGATCTGATGTGCTGCCTCAGCCTCAACCCCTGGGCGTGCACACAGGAGGTGGTGAGTGGTTGAGGCAGGTGCCCTGGGTGAAAGGGAAGTGTCAGCCTCTGTTTTGCTGCTTGCTTTCGGCTGCCATTGAAATGGGGAGGGAGGGCATGGTATTTGGGTGAGGGAAATAATCTGTACAGGAGGACTGTTAATTGGGAGTTGTTCACACCATTCATTTGTGCATGTGGAAGGAGGGGAGTTTCCCGCCAAGGCCAACTGTCCAGCATACCAACCTGATGATGATTTTTGAAGTTGTCTCCCACCTGACAGCTATGGAGATATACGATTGGACTATGGACTGGGGTACCAAGGGGAGGGGAATGAATCATGTATTGATATCTAATGCTTTCACGCCCTTTTGCTCAGATCCAGCTTTGCTTAGCTTCTCATTACTTAATCAGTAAAAGTACTCTTAATTCTGCAAAATGGAGATGAGTGGTTTCTTTCTTGGTTATTAAGTGAAGGAGCCTTGACATTAAGCTGGATCTCATCTCGCACCCATCCCGGAGCTGATACCTACTGAGGGGGGTGCACCCAAAACCTGAAAGATGTCCCACCAAGGCAGTGATCAAGAAGAAGATATGGGAGCAGCAGCATGCCCTTTAGAGACGGAGCGGATGGCTGGCCTGCACTTGGAAGAACAATCTGTTCGACCCAGGTGGACTTGGGGAGTGGGACGGAAAGAGGACCCTGAAGAACCTTTGACTGGGATTACTATAAGGAGACCCAGAAAACCAGCGGCTGACTGGCAGGATACCGAGGAGGAGAACCTTATGATGTCCCAAGCAATGAAACATTTCAAAGGGGCGTGGGAGATATGCCGGGCTCGTGAGAGTGAAATGGAGAGATAAATTGAGACAGAGACAGAGAAAAGATATATCTTGCCTGACCTGAGAGAAACTGGAGGGGCTGAAGAGGAAGTTGAACAAGATGACCCAGCACCGACCCCGATTACTGCGGCTAGAAACATTCCAAGAGCGGGGGGGGGGGGCGCAGACGCCGGATGGCTAAGATTCCTCCCTTAAGTGTAAAATACGGAGGAGAACCAAAAGAGCTAGGTTTCTTCCTTGTTCAAGCATGGAACTACATGCAAATGTATGGCGATGAACTGATTTCTGATGAAGCGAAGGTAAGAGTTATTATGATGGCTTTGGGAAAAAAACCAGCAGATTGGATGGTGGGGTTGCACAACGCTGATTCCCCGCTATTGAGAGACTTTAATTGGTTTATGGCTGCTTTGAGGAAACACTTTGATGATCCCCTCACAGAGCGAAGAGCAAGAATTAAGTTTAAAACTCTTACCCAGGGGAACCGGCCAGTAGCTGATTATGTACAAGAATTTCAGGAGCTGTCAGTTTTTATGAGGGGATGGTCTGAAGAAGTGTTGTTAGACCATTTCACTGATGGGTTAAACAAAGAGATTTACCAGCAGTGTGTGAACAGGAGACCCCCCCCCATAGATTGCAGCCCTGGTATGAAGCAGCTACTGATGTAGAAATTGACCTGGCCAGGCTGAATTACCAATGGGAAAGTGAGGGTGAAAAATCCCCCCCTGCCAACCCCCCCCCAGGAGTCCCAAAAGGAGGGAAAAGTGGAACTTCTGCAAGCAAGCCGAAACCTTTTGTGTGTTTCTGCTGTGGGACGAGGGGCATCGTGCAGTTAATTGCCAAGTCAAGATGACCCAAAAGCCCCCCCCCATCGGAGAGAGAAGAGGCTGGAAAAACCTCCCAGCAAGAAGAAAGAACCTGCCCTGAAAGGCGAGGAACCTCCTCAGCATTTCAACCCTGGTGAAGGGGGAGAGGAGACGCCCAGCTCTTCAGAAGGAAGTGACTCTGATGATGGACGCTGGGTAAGTTCCCGGTCTGGACCCATGACTGTTCAAGTTGAGCTTAGGGTGCCCTCTTCCGGCGCACGAGAAAAAATTCTAGCTCTTTTAGATTCCGGATGCACACGATGCATTATGAGCCCGGAAATAGTAGAAAAATTGGGATTGAAGCTAAAAACTTTGAAAATCCCAATTGCTTTTTGCCAATTGGATGGCTCTATTGTGGGAGGGAGCCCTGCTCATTTTGTTACTGAGCCTATTGAGATGTGGATGGGAACCCACCAAGAGACAATAAGTTTTATTGTAGCCCCAGGAATGGACCGGCCCCTTATATTGGGATTGCCCTGGTTGCGTAAGTGGAACCCACACATAAATTGGAGGAAAGGTTGGTTACGCATTCGATCTGCTATGCCCCCTGAAAAGGAAGAAGGGGTTCCTGAGCTGAATAAGTCAGACCCCAATCTAGCAGCCAGAGGGCAAGAAAAAATTGAAGGAAAAGTAAAAATCCCAAAAGAATACTGGGACCTGAAAGATGTTTTCAGTGAAAAATCTTCAGATAAGTTACCCTCCCACAGACACCAATTGCAGCATAGACAGTCTCCCTGGAGTAAAACTCCCTAAGCCTCAGATTTATTCAATGACCCCCTACGGAAATGGATAAATTGAGAAAATTCATTGACAAAAATTTGGAGAGGGGATTCATTGAACCGGCTAGACCCCAAGTTGCTGCTCCAGTCTTGTTTAGAGAAAAGAAAGATGGTTCCTTTTGTTTGTGTGTGAATTTTAAAAGCCTGAACAGTGTATGTGTCCAAAATCTCTACCCTTTGCCATTAATGAAGGACATGCTGGCCCAACTGGGTAAAGGAAGGATTTTCACCAAGTTAGACCTACATGAGGCCTACTACCGAGTCAGAATTAAAGAAGGGGATGAATGGAAAACTGTGTTTAACTGCCCACTTGGTTGTTTTCAAATTCCTGTTATGCCATTTGGACTACAGGGGGCGCCAGCTGTTTTCATGCAGTTAATTAATGAAGTTTTACAAAGGCGTGATGGTCTATCTTGATGATATCCTTATTTACATGAAAACACATGAGGAACACGTGAAACTTGTTCACACAGTGCTAAAAAAGCTTCGTGCAGCAGAATTGTATGCTAAATTGTCTAAATGCGAATTTCATCAGGAGAAGGTGGATTACCTGGGATATCGCATCTCCCACGAAGGAATAGAAATGGACCCAGCAAAGGTCCAAGCAGTCACTGAATGGGCGGCCCCCCCCACACACAAACAGTTGCAGAGTTTCTTAGGTTTTGCTAATTTCTATCGTCAATTTATTCCTTCCTTTGCCAAGATTGCCCTGCCAATTACAAACCTCCTAAAATCAAAGGGGGAGGCAAAACCCTTAAACTGGACTATGGAATGTCAAGTGGCATTTGAGAAACTAAAATGGCTTTTTGCAGCTGAACCAGTTTTGAAACACCCGCACACCTTTTGTGGTAAAAGTGGATGCTAGTGATGTGGCAGTAGGGGCGGTGCTACTTCAGGCGAATGCAAATGGGAAGTTGCAACCCTGCGCTTATACCTCTCGAAAGCTAACAGAGACTGAGAGACGTTGGGCTATTTGGGAAAAGGAGGCTTTTGCGGTCAGATGGGCTTTGATGACCTGGCGTCATTTTTTGGAAGGGGCTAAACACCCTTTTGAGGTATGACAGGAAGTGCTTAGAATGCAGTCCCCAGGGACACCACCTCCTGTGTGCATGTCCAGGGGGCAGGGCCGAGGTAGCACAGTGGATCTAAGGCTGCCCGCAGCTCAGCCCAGATGGCCACCACCAGGTTGCAGGTCAGCCCGGGTCGGGCTGAGGCACCATGGGCTGGTCCTTCACTGTTTCCAGGGTGGCCCATGGGCCAGACCTAACCACATCACGGGCTGAATCTGGCCCGCGGGCCTTGAGTTGGATAAAAGCATAAGATCAGCTGCCCCTCACAAGCCAGATAAGTCCTTCTCCAGCTGTTCATACAAGTCTAATTACAGCTAGATCTTGCTGCCATTGTCATCTCTGCTGCCTAACCAAGGAACACTATTTGTCTTATTCATTTTTTAAAAAAAGAATCCTCCTCAAAGTGTAAATGCCAAAGCCCTCCTATTAATTAATAAAGGTTGGTCTTTTCCTCCTTCTCATCCATTCTCCCTCACTGGTTGATGACTGACAGGTCTCTGAATGGGGACTCACTTAGCTAAATTCTAGAAGCTGTTGTGGAGTTTCACCTTTTTGGGAAAAGCCAAGATGAGATCCAGAATTCTTTACTCCAGAGCTGAAGGAATACCCTAAGCAAAGCTGAGAATGGCCATTCAATTGTTTAAGGTAGAAAGCTCCAGATAGGCTCAAAAGTTTTCAAGTTACAATTACAATAGGTAAGAAATGTAAGAAAATATAATATTCAAGTATTGCTTTGAATAAAAGCTTACATTGTTCCATTAAATTATTCCACAACAGACTATTGTATCAGACTATGAGGCTTTGCTATACCAATCATTTGTGCAACAGGAGCACAATAGTTCTGCTTTTGTTAAAAACTGAAAGCTCCCTTAACAACAGAGTTATCAATGACATGAGTGTAATATCATTCCTGCCATCCTAAGGAAGGTTTTCCTGAAATGCCATCCCATCAATTATGCCCTCTGTGAGAATAAAAGATTTTTGAAGAATAAACCGATGTGTCTGTCCAAATGCTACATAATATACATCTGTTTCATTTTTCCAAGCACTTTCTCAATAGAGTAATTACAAACAGAGCAGTAGAAATTATAATTAATGAGAAATGTGCATTTAGTGCAATCATACAGTTGTTGATTTAAAAATTCCAGTAAATTCAGTTTTAAGGTACTAAGCATTATTGGCTTTTGTATTTAACAATAGCACAGAAGTAAATCCTGGAATTATATAACTTATTAAAGCTGCAATTCTTTTTATAATTAAGGGAGGGCCCATTAACTGAAGTGATATTGATGTCTGAATAAAAATGTAAGTGGGTCAGTGTATCATAGTGGCTAAAGTACTGGTATAGATCAGGGTGATTTAGATTTAAGTTCAGCCCACTGGGGGACTTTGTAAACAAATTTTCTTCTAAGAAGTTATGATAGTGGGGGGGAATGGAAAAAGGTGCTGCTATGTATGCTTCTTCAGTTTTTGAAAGAAAGTTGGGATATAAATCTGACAATAAACACATAAATCATATGAGATTGGTAATCAGTTACCCTTTTCATTGATACAATGTCACCCATATCTATACATAAATTTCTTGCATTAGTGGCCTTCCTAGTTATATTGTATGCTGTATTAATATATTTCATGCACAATCCCCAAACACACAAACACACACTTCAAGAAAATGAAAGTCCTGAACTATCCATTTTGTATCAGTGGCCCATTTGCCCATTGCAACATTAGCCCTATGCCACTGTCTCCCACTTGGTAATTATAAGCCTTCTTGGAGACTCTGAGAAATGCTATTTAGGGCCATCATTTGTCTTCCTTCACTAATTTGTTTCACAGAAATAACAGGAGAAATTATCATAGAAATTGTTCTACTTTGTCCCTGTAACCTCTTATGTACAGAGAAAACCACCTGTGATGAGCACTATATAAACACTATATAAATGAAAAGATAGAAACAGCTGCACTGTAATTCTGTTTTATGATTTGGTATAGACCATCCTCAACATCATTTTGGACTGAAAAGCAAGACAGAACTTAAATAGCAAATACATTTAATCTGGAGGATCTTAAACTAAACAAAATTTCACTGAAAATATAAATTAAATTTGAAGCATAACTTTTTTTGAAAGGACATTAGGAAGCAATACTATAGATTCTACATAGATATACATCTATAGATTTAGTGTTTATAAAGAGAATCAGTTTCATGTAGTGACTAAGGTACTGTCCTAGAAATAGAAAAGGGAAACTGGCTGAGTGACCTTCGACTAGCCCAACCTTTCTCTCAGGA
Organism: Thamnophis sirtalis; assembly: GCF_051295495.1. Classification (NCBI taxonomy): domain Eukaryota; kingdom Metazoa; phylum Chordata; class Lepidosauria; order Squamata; family Natricidae; genus Thamnophis; species Thamnophis sirtalis. The sequence goes on along the minus strand of NW_028261389.1, from coordinate 55,553,212 downwards.
TTGTTACAGATAACACAGCAGGCAAGAGTATTATGTATGCTTGTTGCCTTGCAATACATCATACACACAAACACACACACACACACATACAGATAAAAATATAATATATATAAAGTATAAAAATTTTAAAAAGCAATTTTGTAGAGACAGACAACACCCAAAATTCATATTGTTGTGAAATCTTTACTGGGTCAATTGAAGGTTTATATAATAAAGTTTTGTGTTTTCAAGAATATTTTATGCATTGACTACATAAATGATTTAATGAAAGTACACTTAATAAATCTAAATAACTTTAAAAAACCAAAAACATAACAAAGGTTTTAAGTACAAAAGGTAAAATATTACAACTCCTGAGTAAATGTTATGAGCCTCATCTAAGCTACCATAAGATGGGAACTTCTTCAATTTATAACTTACAGTAATTTATTCCATTGTCTGGGCCCTAACAGAAGGGAAGTTGAATTGGTCACTAATTCGTAATATATTGATGACAAGAGAAAATTGTGAAAATTATCCATTGATCACTCAACAGCAAACTGTAACAAGGAATGTTATAAGAAGGTTGATCTAAGCCTTGTAAAGCCTTACTAGAAAAGCAATTGACAACTAGTCAAGACAATGAAACACAAAAGTAATACAGGATGCCAAAGTAGCACAGTTAATCTGTGCTATTGATAAGCCAATTACAATTTCTGAACATCTTCAAGGCTGTTTCCAGAAACAGTGTGTTGCAATAATCATGTCTTGATGTTACTGTATCAGAGCATGAGTGATTCCAAAGAGGATCTTCCCCCAGACAAAGGTATCCTTGGAATATCTGCTGTAGCTGGTAAATACCTCCTAAATGTTTTAGGGCAGTCCCAGAATTAAAGCTGGATCCAGGACTCACTCATGGCTGAAAATCTATGCACCCATCAAACTTATGAAAACATTTTAAATCCTAATTCTAATCATTTACCTAATCAAAACGCATGTTTTCAGTCATAAGTTCAACTCTCTTTGTCAACTACTTTAGTATAGAGTGGTGTAGTGTGTTTCAAACTTGGCAGCTTTAAGATGTGTGGACTTCAATTCCCAAGCATCCTGGCTGAGAATTCTGGAGTTGAAGTTCACATGACTTAAAGATGCCAAGTTTGAAAAACAATGGTGTGGTGCAATACGTATGCTTCCTCCAAAGCATGTCCCATTGGGAACAACAAAGCAAATCCATAATACAATATATTTATGATTTCAGTCTTGGACATTATTATGAATATTATACTACATCCTTTAATCATTTCATAAAATGACAACTATATATCCCTTTTGTTTTACTATGGTTAAGATAGAACTTGTAAAATATTGTGTTAAATGTAATGTTAAACAGATTTTTAAAGGACAGGGTGACGACAGGACCAGTACCAACATATCCACTGACAGCAATTAAGTTATACAGTTTAAAAAAAACAACTTTAATATGTAAAAACATTTTACACATCTTTAATTATTTGAATGCATAATGTTTGAACTTGTCATTTCTAATACTAAAGAGTTTCACAAAATGCTTTAGAAAATAACTGCTCAAATATATTAAATATGAAAATCCAAGTTAGCCCATCCTTTATAAACAAGTATTGCTTTGCACATCAATATAAAAGGATTTCCTTGGCTAAACTCCTCTTCTGTTGTCAGATGATTAATACTAGTGATAAATCCCTTGATGGATTGTAAAATACACATGACTAGGTTATACTTTATTGGGCCTTATTCATACATAGTTATACTTACATATGGTTGGATTGTTTATTAATGGAAGCAGCATTAGCTTGTTCCTTGTTAATTATATTAAAATGTTTTCTGCAAATGTCCCTAACAATGATCCACATTATATGATGCTTGCTCAAAGAAGGATCAGGCAGGCAAATTTACATATTTGGCACCATCTAACATATTACATGCAACTCTTTCAATAATCCTTGCAACTTTTGAGAGCCTTTTGTTTTACCAGTCTCCTGTGTTGCTTCCCTCTGCAATTTACTGAAGGCTAGTAATTATTAGAACATGTGGTAGGCAGTTATCACAAGTATGATTGCGCTTCCTGCTCTATGATCAAGATACAATAGGGCAAATGGTACAATTAAAGGCACATTCTTTGGTGCATAACAATAGAAGCCTTGTGACATGGCAGGATTAAGAAAAGGCTCAAACATATTTAAAACTACTCATTATCACCAGTTAAAATGTGCATGTCTGACCTTTATGATAATCAGAAGTATTCTGCTTCTGCAGCTATCTTGCTAAATAAGCTTTCTTTTAGACACACAGATGTTTTGAAAGATGACCTGTAGTTAACTTGGCTGATCTCAAGCAGATGCAGCCAATGAATCAACCCATCAGGAGTCATAATGATAGGCCATCATCTTTATCATCCAGTTTATGGTGGCAGCCTAGGAAGACTATAACAATTTTCCCGCAGTGAAGCAGTATTTAACTGTTGACTGCTACACAGATCAGATTAACAAGGTTACAAGTTTACTAAAGGACTCCATATCCTGTGGTGCAGATTCACCCTGTGATGTGATTGCATCATAAGGTATATATAATATAATTGCTTAGTTTGTTATCTTATTGTATTAAACAGTAGTCCCTAACAGAAATTTCAGAAGTCCATTGATTTCTTTCTTATTTCCTTATGAATCAGCTATTAGCCCCATTCATTTTAATTAGAATGTGATTGTGAAAATGTAGACTCCCCCTCCGCACAAAGAAATAACCAGTAGCTCACTGTCATGATTTTACTACAAAAAGAGAAAGTGGAAAATGGGAGACAGAAAAGAGTCAACCAAAATGATATTACATCATAAAAAATTATATCAAATGGCTACCTTCAACAGAAAATATTTTCTCCCTGGTTAGTTCAAAAACTACACAGATCATTTTCTAATGATTAAAAAATATAAACATTACAATACAGCTTGTGAAGAAAACAAACGTAAACCATGAAAAGGAGTATGATGTTTATAATATATACATACATGCATATTCCATTTGGACTTTTTCTGTTTTTAATACATTGGAAATATTTTGCTTTTAGCATTATTACATTGTGTGTATATTTGTATGTGTAATTAGCCTTGCTGAAAACATTTACACATATTTGTAAATTAATATATCAAACTAATTTGCCAGGATTAATTGGTAAACTCATTCCATGCTATTTTCAAAATTAGTCTGATTTTTATATACATTAAAATTGATACAGATTTAATATGCAATTTATAATTATATAATTTTTTTATGAAGTGAAAAGACTGTGACCAGTTTACAACTTTTGGTATTTTTAAGTTGTCTGCTATATCTACCAGCCTGTGTTCATAAAGTACTGCATACTTGCAGTACAATATACACTGAAAAAATGCCACACAAAAGAAATCCTTAAACCCTCTATATACAATCAAGAGTTCATGGACACAGCCCTAGTCTGTATGATTCTCTTGCTACTGTCAGAATTTGAATATGAATATGAATTCAAATCTGAAAACATTTTCATATTAATTGCAACTTGCAATGTTTTTCAAATGATAATGATTCTTAATTAAAACTATGTACAGTTGAAACAAGACATCTTAAAATATAGTTTATAAAGATGGCTTATTCCAAATACCTAAAGTTAAAATTAAATTAAGCTTTAGTGTTAAACATCATACTAAATATGGTAAGTAGAAGGTAGTGTCAGCGTTCCAAGTATCATGTAGAATTAAATCAGAGTCCAAGGCAAAATGATTCTTAAAGTTCCAATTTAATAAAGCAGACGTCTTAGAACAGTGTTTCTCAACCTTGGCAACTTGAAGATGTTCGGACTTCAACTCCCAGAATTCCCCAGCCAGCGAATGCAAATTGCCAAGATTGAGAAACACTGTCTTAGAACATCTGTGTTAATCCCAATTCTGGAAATGACATCAGAATTCCACCCAGTTAAAAGTTCATGATCTTGTCCCCACACCCACAATCCATCACATGGTCCAATCTTCTCCTTCCATGCTGGCATCCACACCCAGCTGCTTCCAGTCAGGTGTAAAAGTGCGGAGACAAAAGATGCCCTTGGCTTCTAGAAAAGAATGAAAACAATACATTCCACAATCCTACTCCTATCTATTCCCCCATCCCATCAACTATACTAATGAAACAGCATAATGAAATAAGAGAAAGTGTGGCAGGCCAAAATTCTAAAAGGAATATAATTGCAGGCCTGACAGGTAGTATGTTTACCATATTGAGTTATTTATAAAAATAATAAAGGTGCTATATAAATAAATACACAAAGGACAAATAATATAGTTGCTCCTGACCATGTATATTCCTGACTGTACAAAATGAAAGAAATGAGCATGTTGACATTTGTTCTCATAACATTAAACTATGATTCAGCAGTAGGCCCAAATGTAGTCAAAGTCTATTGTGTATCACTCACAATATAGTGTCTGAAGTTGATAATGTGCATCATTGAATAACTCCTTAGAGTATGTTACAAGCAAAGCAGTAACTCCTTCCTCTAAAGTTCACAGAAAGAGAAGTTAAAAACTTTGTCTTGGCAACCATGAATATGAATCATTCATCATTTTTCCTACTGTATACAATATTAATTTATATGTACCTAGAAAATCTGACTAGTTCCTAGACTTCAAAGTCATTTGCATTTGCTATGAGCCTTAGAAAATGCTTCAGGATTCATTATGACATATGAAATATATAAACAATAAGGCATGACAGGGAGTGCGGTTATCATAAGATAATCACACCCCTGGGTCATTACAAAGCTAGAGGTGCAGTCGAGTACCTCATTCCCCCTGGGGTGTGATTATATCATGATAGACACACTTCATACAGTTACCTTATTGCTTTTATAAAAGTCTTTGCCTAGGAAAAAAAAACACTGTACTTCTCCCTTAAAAGTGATGAAGTTGTCAGTTTACAACGCTGAGTAGGAGTTGTCAAATGCCTAACTGAAATCAAAGTGTACTATGCCCACAACATTTCGCTGGTCTACTAATTTAGTGACTTTATCAAAGAATGAAGTAAGATTGGTTTGACATGATCTGTTTTTAACAAACCCATGCTGGCTACTAGTTATTGTTATAACTTTATTTGTTTCTAGATGTTTGAAGATCTGTTTTTGGATTATATTTTCCAGGATAATCCCAGATATTGAGGTTAGGCTGGTTGGTCTGTAGTTTCCTGGGTCTGATTTTTTTTCCTTTCTTGAAGATGGGAACCACATCAGCTCTTTTCCAGTCTTCTGATAGTTCCCTGGTGCACCAGGATTTTTGAAATTGTGGTACAATGGTTCTGAGATGACATCTGCCAGCTCCTTCAGAATTCTGGGATGTAATCCATTCAGGTCCTGGTGTTTATATTCATCAAGATCAGACAGCTGTCCTCTTACCATTTTCTTGCTTATATTATTTTTTATTTCTAGTCTGTCCTTTACAGTTGGGCTATAGTTTATTTTTGTGTGAAGTCTGATACAAAGAATGAGTTAAGCAGCTCTGCTTTCTACCTTCGACCTGTTACTTCCTTGCCATCTTCTTTCTTTAGTGGACCAACTATTTCTCTGACTTTTTTCTTGTTTTTATATGTTGAAAGAAACTTTTAAAAATTATATTTGATTTTTGTTGCAAGTCTTTTTTTCATTTTGAGCCTTTGCTTTCCTCAAAGCAAATTCAATTCTCAAACTCAAAGCAAATTGGCGGATTCTGACCATCTGCTAATATTCTGCTTTAGGTATGTGTCCCTCTTTCCATTTCTTTGTACTTATCATTTTTATCTTTCAGTTTATCAGTTTGTCTTTCAGTTTATTATTTATTTGTGCAACCATGCTGGTTTCTTCTTGGATTTCTTGTTTTTTTCTTTTTTTAGTGGTATCAATGGTGTATTAATCATTAAGCAGGCTAAGCATGTGCTTAAGGCCCAAGGGGGCTCCACAAAGTTGAGGGGAAAAACCAATTAAGATTTGTACAGTATGTACAAAGGAGGGGAACACCAAGATTTGTCAGTGCTTAGGGCACCAGTGAGCCTTAATCTGCCACTGAGTGGTATTGTTTTGGACTGGACATTTGTTAACATATTTTTCAGAGTTTCCCAAGCTTTAGGATTTTCATTCAATGAACCTTTCCCAACCTTGTTAAAATCAGTTCTTTTAAAATCTAAGAGTCTGGTATGATTATGTTCTATTGCTTGTGTTTGCATTATGTTGAATTCCAATATGACATAGTCATTCTTACCTAAGGTTCCTGTAATCTCAACTCCTTCTATCACTTCTTCTCTGTTAGTAAGAATTAAGTCCAGTATGACTGTCCATCTAGTTCTTTCCTCTACCTTTTGGACAACAAAGTTATCAGCCTAGGTTAGGAACCTGTTCAATATCTCACTTGATCAGAATTGGTCTTCCAGTTGAGGTCAGGGTAATTAAAGTCCCCCATTACTACTGTAATATGTTTCCTGCATATATTGGTTAGTTGGTTAGCAAAAACTACATCTATTTTTCCTGCTTGGTTTGGTGGTCTATAGTATATACCTATGGCAATGTCATTTGTTTTCTTTTATATTGAGCCATATGCATTCTAGGTTTTCATTTTTGGGTTTTGTGCATTTCTTAGCAATATAGTGCTCTTTTTACATATAGTGCAACTCCATTTCTTCTTTTGTGGAGTTTTTTTAACAGTTTGTATCTTTCTAGCAGTATGTTCCAGTCATGGGTTTCATCCACCAGGTTTCTGGAATTGCAACTATATTTTATCTGCCCTCAATTACTAATAATTCACATTGATAATTCACGTTCAGTGCTAGTTCACATTGCTTGTTCCCCAAACTTTGTGCATTTTTATATAGGCACTTGAGATCTTTATGTCTGACTCTGGGTATACTTCCCATGTTTCCTATTTGGTATTTGAGTTTGTCTTCCTTCCCATCCCTCCTTACCTCATTATTTGACTTGTTTTCTATGAGTTTTTGCTTGGAATTGAGTCCTGGAGATTGGCCACCCTCCCTCCTCAAATGTAGCTTAAATCCCTCCTGATAAGTTGAGCCATTTGTTTTCCGAAAACATTCTTCCCAGTCTTTGTGAGGTGCATCCCATCCCTTGCCAAAAGTCCATCATGGAGGTAGTGCAGATCATGGTCTGGGAATGTTTTTTTTGGTGACACCAACCCTTTAGCCAGTGACTCACTTCTAGAATCCTTTGCTCTCTTCTTGGATGTTGATCTTTCATTGGCAGTATACATGAAAAAAATACTTGTGCTCTTAACTCCTTAACTTTCTTACCTAGCTCTTCATAATCACTCAATATTGTTTCAGGTCCCTTTTAGTGTCTTTCATTCTTACATGTAGTAGTAGAAAATGGTAGTAATCTGTGGGTTTTATTATTTTGTTTCTCAGCCACATCCCTGATTTTGCTCCAGGCAGAGAACATACCTCTCTAGAGTGACTGTCTGGTCTACAGACAACTGCTTCTGTTCTTGAAAATTGAATCTCCTATCACCAACACTTGCCTTTTTTTTCTTAGGGAGCTTTGGGGTATTTGTCTACCTGTCACAGAAGCACTTGGTGATGCTACTTTTTAAGGGACATTTGATGATGTTTGTTTTCTAGATGTCTGCATGTTTTCATTCCAACATCTACCTTGTAGCGGCCCATCAGAAATTATCTTCCCACTAAGATCTCCTGTATTTGGAATGTATTCTTATGATATATTCTTAGCAAAGATATCCCAAAGATCTCTCTTTCTCCACAAGTACGAGGACTGCCTCTAGATCCTCATGTGAAACAGTCCCATGGAAGATGTTTCCTCATGTGATCTTCCTTGGGATTGAACTGAAGTTCCCAGAAGCAGCAGACTGCTAGAACAATTGTTGTACAGCAAAAGGCAGCATTTTTACATCTATCAACCAATTAAAGTAACAAAATCCTGCACCTGGTCTATTTAAATTAAGCCAAATATTAATCTCCTTTGGGAGAAAAAATAAGAAGTAATTTTCCGCATCAAGTTGAGTGAAATACTGCAAGAAAAATTCAGAAAAAAAATCATGGTGTGGTACTTTTAGTTTCTGGAGATGCCAAAAGAGAGTGTGAAAATGCCTTACAACTCAGAAAAAACCTTTGGGTCTAATGAAAAACCATTTTAAAAGATTACCTACCCTATGATTATTTTTACTCTGGATTATTTTGCAATATGAATCTGGCTTTCTAGCCTCTTACTTTGTTTCTACTGATTATAACAAAGCAATGTGGTTCAATCACACTCTATAGGAAGCAACTAATGCAAAAAGACACAAACCAAGTGTGGCCCTGAGAAGCTAATTTTTTGTGGTCTTTATGAGAAAATTTTCTTCCCTTTCCTCCTTTCCCTGAGCATATACATATCTCACTTTTTGGACCTTCAATATTTAAATTCTCCTCTAGTTTACTTCATGAATCATGTGCCTCTATTATATTCAATAGGTAGAACAAATACACTTTAAAAATACTACTCATTCACATGTTGGTACAATATGTATTTTTTTTTTTTTGCCAGTTTCCACTATCACCCTATTCATATATGTCTCTATGCTCAAACCTGCATATAATGTCTCAGTAAGTATCTGTTGCACTGTAAATAATAATATCTATAGGAATGTCATGGCCACTCTTTTATCAGCAATAAAGCTCTATCCATCAGTTGCAAACCACAAGTAAGACAATTTCAACCTTCACCAGCAAGGAATTTCCCTTTAAGGATAATTACGGTAAGCTGCTACTTATCAGGTTGATTCTTCTGATTACTCAATATTCTATGCAACTCAGCTCTAGGAAAACTAGAAGGTATTTTGCCATTCTCTGTCCTAGCCCTTTACAAACTTAGTTCCAATTCCAAAATACCAAATTATGTAACCATGTCTCTTGCCCATGGAGAAGGATTTAAGGAGAAATTCTCTAATAAAATCAAATAAGCAATTCTATTAATATAAAAAGGAGTTTATTGGGAAAAGGAACACATAGAAAGATAAGGAAATCAACAGTCTGTTCCCCCCCACCCTTCTTTTTGTTCCTCTTCAGGCTTTTTAGGCATCGCCTTCAGTTTTATAGAATGAGGTTATAAGCAAAAGACTCTTTGGGAAAATCTGTACCAAGGACAATGTTTCATCTACAATCCCATGGATCAATCTAGCAAATCACTAATTATCTAAGGACCGATCCATATTCCTAATAATTCTCAGTAGAATTATAATGATGTACTTTGGTTTTCACCATTTGTGTACAAAAAGCAGAATCCCATCTATTGAGGGTTTTTCAGCATGAGGAGAATTTATAAATTGTTTTAGGAGACATTATTGTGTCACAGCAAAACTAAGGTTTTATCACAAATAATATTCAAATATTCAAATAATTACAAATTAAAAATATGTCTTAAGATAAAAGCCAATTACAATGTGGGGAGAAAAAGAAAAAGAAGCTGGTAATAATTTAGAAAGGGCTTAAGATGTCTGTATATCCAGCTGAGAAGTTTGGAGGGAGCCCCTTTCATTCTCATGAATCAGAATGTTTTTTTCTCTGTCCCCCATATTCAAACTAGATTTTTCCTTCTTTAGAAATAGATATGGAAGTGAGTAATAAAATCTATCCATTGTGAACAACTAATATTTTCTTCGCCCACAGCTCCCAGTCTGGTCTGAGAAAATGGAGCAACATATATCCTTTCTGATGAAATGCATAGTATCTCGATACGAAGAGGATGAAGGAAGTATATGTGTTTATGCTAAAGAAAATGACACTTCCAGGGAGATGAAGTTTGATTTATGCACAGTTTCATCATTGCTTTTGAATCTTATGCAGATGGGTATCAGAATGTAATAACCATCATGTTTGAAGTTGGAAAGCAATCTCGTCTCAGTGTGACTGGTAGTTACACGGTTCCTTTCTATATTATTCTTTCCCCTAAGGATGTAAAAGAAATCTTCTATGGATCCCTCTGGCCAGCTGCAACATTTATAGTAGCAACATGCTTCTTAGAGAGCTATACATCTTCTAAAGAAAAGTCCTCCAGAGGGCATGGCATGACACAGGGGGCTCTTCTGATCTTAGAGAACAGGCCAATTGGGATTGGACATGGCTAATACTGCTTTTCAACTATAATGAATGAAACATACAAGTAAAAGTGATGACAACAAGAACAACAAGAGTTTCAGCAATATACTATCTTAATCTTGACAATTTTCAAATTGCTTTTGACTTGTGTATTTCAGCCAATGTTCATATCCTTCTGCCCCCATTCTGCCGAGGAAAAGAATTGAAAATAAAGAGAGTTGTGAATTCAGTTTATGACATGTTTCAGATTATTGTAAGAGAAAGGAGGGGTGGGGGAGAGAAATGTCAAAAATCCACTTTATGAACTCAAGCCCTTGGGCTAGCCTGAAGTAGCTCTGTGGAGGTCAGCTTTTTTGTTTTCTACAATTTTCATGAGATAAATTCAGGCTCTTACATGAACTTCTGGTAGACCAACTACCAAAGTTCTAATAAAACTGCTGGGTAAGATATACTTGTTAAAGCTATTTTTTATAAAACTGATTTGGAAAGAGTTCAAAGAGTTAAGCAAAGAACTTACATGAGTCATTCAAACAAAGGGAGGGGGAGGGAGAGGGAGAAAGCAAACTGAAAAATTATTTCTATAGGAAGCAAACTCTAAGGAATGAGAAACAGAAATTTTACATGCACAATCCCATCCCTGCAGTTAAGGGATAAGAAGATGCTCTTTAGAAAGATATGGTTGAATCTATTGTTAGAAAAATATATTGTTTTGAAATAATACTTTGTAATCTAACAAGATCTACAAAGAAGAATCATTATATGTAGAGAAAATACCTACAGAATTCATTATGGTTTCAACGTATTCCACGAATTGGCACTTAAACTCTCCTGTTAAAATTATAGCAGCTTTATGTTAATATAAATCATGTTAGTACATTCTTAATATAATGTAAACATTTTCATATCAAAATTCATGGGTTTTACTAGAAACAGTCCTGGAGATGCATAGCATTATAATTTGGCATCCATTCATAATCCTGAACACAGAAACCCATTTGATAGCAATAGCAGATGGAACGGAACACAATGAATATCTGTGCTTATTGAAGTCAATAGTGAAGAAAGCAGTGTCAACTACTTTAGATGTTAGTAGAAGACTTTAATGCCTTTACATAAATAAAATGGTGATAGATAAAACAAATAAGAGACGTTTATATTTGATGGCTCCTAAAATAAATATCAAGTTGCAAAAATACCTTGCCCATTAGCCTGTCCTAGAATTTCTAGTAACATGTTTTCCACAAAATAAGACCCAGACTTATTTTTTGTGGCTCTAAAATAAGCTCTAGGACTTATTTTTGGGAAAACATAATTTCAGGGTTATCAGCCTGCCTAGGCGCCCTTCCCCCTGGCAAGCACACAGGGACCCATAGTATCTGGCAGCAGCTGAAGCCTGCTGGTCCCTTAGTTGGTGCACTCTGGGGCTGCACAGCCTGTGCAAGTGAGTTGATTCCCTGTCCAGGCATCAGATGGAGGCAGAGGCATGGGGGGTGGTGGTGGAAGGGCAGGCAATTCCGATGAGCCACATGGGCCACAAGCAAGCCAAGAGATGCCACCCACACCCTCCAGTCCACTGACTTTTGGCTTTCCCATGGCCTGCACAATGCATTGGGATCGCCTGCCTTCACTCTTCTTTGATGCCTTTGTCTCCATATGCTGCCAGCGCCGCTGAGCAAAGACGAGTCTCTTGCAGCCAACTGCCACTCCAGACCACCAGCTCTTGGCTTTCCCGCAGTTCATGCAGCATGTCCAGATCACCTGCCTCCTCACCTGCTGCTTGGACAGGTAATCAACTCACATGCGCTGCACAGGCTGCAGCTTCTGCCTGACAGCGTCAGCCCACCCACATTCACTGCCTTCTGTGCTGTCCAGGCCTACCCCCCTTCATTAGGGATTATTTTTGGGATAGGGTTTATATTAGGCTCCTGCTTAAAAATCAGACCAGGGCTTATTGTCAGGATAGGTCTTATTTTCAGGGAAACCGTATATATTGGAATGACAGTTCCAAAATTCTCAGCTAATATGGTCCATGTTTCAGGGAAGGAAAATTGTTTTCTTTGGACCAGTTGAAAGTTTTCAACTCCTATTTATTTAAAGCTTGCAGTATTATCTTGAACACTTCTGTAGTTATTTCCTCTCTCACGGACTTACACTGCAAATGATGAAAAATTATTATCCATTAAAGCTTCTTTGTTTTACAGTTAACAATAGCTTCAGCATGCTTAAATACAATTCTAACCATTATTTAAATTCCTATAAAATCAGTTGTTGTATCCTCCTATGGTCACAAGGTTGAATTTTGAGTGGCTATGTAAATGTAATAAATAAGCAAATAATAATGCTGTTATGAATGGAGCAGTATTAAAAAAATAGAATAGAACCTTAGAATGATACACTGGTACACCATCTTAAGCTAAACATGGGTGTTCTGTGACAGCTTCTTTCAAGTGCAAAGCTAAAAATATTAGCCCCTTATTATTTATGGGCAAAACTTTTCCACCTAGAAGTTGAACTCCTATTCCAGAGTTTATGTGATTCCTCAACCAGGAGCATTTCTATCTTTTCTGGATTATGTCTTAATTTTTTTATATGCATCCAGTCTATCAATGTCATCAGACACTGATCTACTCCAAGAAAAGTTTAACAACTTCTTTGGGAGTAGATAAAAAAGGGTAACAGCACTAGAAATAATAAAGTAGGTGAAAGGAAAGGAAATAACAGTGTTTCTTGGAATTCTATGGTTTTTAGATCTCCCTCAATTTACCAATTTACATTGGTAGATGTACAAAGTGCTTTATCCTGTCCTTAATCAAGTTGGAATATTAACATCAGTGGTTGTTCTCATGCTCCCATAAGTAATGTTGAACTCTTTCAATGCACTTCATTTTCTTCATAGAAAAAGAGAAAAATTTGCTAAATCCCAGATCGTAATCTTAAAGAGTAGCTTTTAAATTTAATTAACTGCACTGCAACTTGAAAACAAACATAAATAAGAGCATCACACTACTGACAGAATCTACTGTGCTTAACTTTACAGCAATAAGTTACAATAAATCCAATTATTCCCTAGTGCTTTCAATTACTTTTTTCCCTGTAGTGTAGAATTAATAGAAAAGCAACAATGACTTAATATTCACTTGCTTTGTGGAGTTGTGGAATAAAAGGTGCTAATAATGCCAGAGAAGGATACCCTTTTCACTAGTTCCTCCTGCTCTCAAAAGCTAACTTAATGATTCTGGTAAACTTGATTATTATTGTCAATCCCAAGTAGAAGCCTTGACATTTTATCAATACTGCAGCATTTTCAAGACACATAAGAGGTACTTGCACAGTGCCGCCTTCAAACATGTTTAATAAACACAAAATTAAATTGACAATTAAAAGACCAGTAATTTAAGCAGATGCTCATTTCATAAAGAGACTTGTCAAACTATTCTGCTTGAGTGCCAGCAACCACTCATTCTGAATTATAGAACATGTATTATACCAAATGATTTTTAAAGTGACATTATATACTCTGAATGTGTTGAAATCTCATTGCAGAGTTTTTAGTATATGCAAATGAACATGATCTGATTAGGTCCTGAGGCAGTTTCACCTAAATGTTCATAGGAACAGGAATAGAAATGGCATGACAATATTTTATCCTTGAAGTATGATTTCATACATTTGGGACATCTCCGTTTAATTCTGGCATTTATTTATCCTGGACTGTAAAAGACAAAACTACAATTATATTTTTCATCCTGTTGTACTATGGACATGTTTTTTTCCCAAAAAACAAAAGATAACATTCAAATACCAAAACCAAATTCACATTCCATATTGTTAAAAATCATACTCTGTTAGCTTGTTCCATTTGATAAAGAATATATTAGATAATATAATTTGATAAAGGTAATATAGATTGTTAATTTTTCAAAATAATTTGGAAAAAAATCAGTATACTTTAAGATAAGTAACACAGACTCTCTTAGGTTTTAAACAGAGAATGAGAGGCAGAGAAGAAAAAACCTGTACAGTACTACAAGCAAAATATAACAGGGATCATGTTAATAGAAATTTTAAAAAGTCTCTATATTTAAAAATGGGCTTATTTGATAGTTAAACTGAACTATGACATCTATGTTCTGTTATACATTTTGATCAGACCATCCTCTATTTTTAGTATATGTGCAACTGTACAACAGTGGTGGGTTTCAAGAATTTTTAGAACCTCTTCTGTAGGTGTGGCCTGCTTTGTGGGAGTGGCTTGCCAGCCATGTGACCAGATGGGAGTGGCTTGCCAACCATGTGACTGGGTGGGCATGGCCAGCTTGTAAAATGTGGTGAAACTCATTTAACAACGCTCTTGCTTAGCAACCAAAATGTTGGCTCAGAAACTCTGGCATTTGAAGCACGCAAGTCTTAAAGCTGTCAAGTTACAAGACCTTTACACCCCTAACCCTTTAGAAGAAAAACCCCAGGGGTGTTCAAACTTGACAGCTTTAAGACTTGTGGACTTCAACTCCCAGAATTCCTCCTCTCACTCTTCATCTTGATGATGTGCGGGAGGGAGCTGGAACTGGCTCTAAATGGCACTGTAGATTTGTGGAACCTCTTCTATAGAATAGATTAGAACTGCCAGGAACCCACCCCTGCTGTACAGTCTATGATCTTTTACTATGAAACATTTTTCCTCATATAAATGAACTTATTCACCTTTAAATGAAAAACTTCCTCAAATTAGTAATATGGAAAAAATTGATGATCAAGAATCCAATTTTTCCCATTCATGGCTCTTTAACCTACACATAATTTCTTTAACCTTATCTTAAACTTCTGTAAAAATCAGAGGGAAAAATGTCTGGATAGTGAACCAATTAAAAATGGATGTAAATTTTCATGTTCAGGATGATACTACAAAAGAAGAAAAAACAGCATGATATGTAAAGAATTATGTACATATGAGAATATCTATGAAAATTGATTTATAGTTATTTTATTTGAATATATGGTACATAACAAATAAAAGACAGGAAATTGCCTATTATCAAAAGTGCAAAAGAAATGTTGAAATGAAATATAAAGTAATGGAGAGTTTGGATGAAAGCTGTAGGATCATATAGAAATTAATAATACTAAAAAATAGGGACATTCAAACATAGTCTACCTTAGACTTTAGAAAAGCTGAATTCAGCAAGTGTGAAAAATATTGTCAAAATAGAAATGTTTGAGAAAAATGACAAAGGTAAGGAGCAATTAGCAGTTTAATGGGTTTATATGCCGCCCAATCCCGGGAGGGACTCAGGGTGGCTTACAAGTACGAATAAAATAAAATAACATACAGGGGGAGAACATAAAACAATACAAACATTTTAAAAACACAACATACATCCGGTTTAATTGGGGGTTGACCTGATTTGAGTCAGCAACCCCAGGCCTGCCGGAACAGCCAGGTTTTGGTGGCTTTTTGGAAGGCTGCAAGGGTGGGGAAGGTCTGGATCTCTGTTGGTAACTCGTTCCACAGAGCCGGAGCAGCAACAGAAAAGGCTCTCCCCCGAGTGGTCGCCAGCCGGCATTGTCCGGCAGACGGCACCCAGAGGAGGCCTAACCTGTGAGTTCTTATCGGACGTTGGGAGGTGTGCAGTAGAGGACGGTCTCTCAGATATCCAGGTCCAGTGCCATGTAGGGCTTTAAAGGTAATTACTTTGTAGCGCCTCCGGAGACTAATAGGGAGCCAGTGCAGTTCGCGGAGGATAGGTGTAACATGGGTATACCAGGGGAACATGACAATATAAGATGGGAAAGAGAATGTACAAAGAACAATTTCTTGCCCATCCATTGAACACAAAAGCAGTAACTACAAAGAAGTTTAGATTCAAAAATCAGCATCCAGAGGATTCTTTGTCCTCTATTCTACTATATGGTATTGCCACATCAATTATCACACTTGCTTCTTTTCAATCGCAGTTAAATCTGGTGTGTTATCAATTGGTATTCAGAAAACCCACAATAGCAATAGCAATAGCACTTAGACTTATATACCACTTCATAGTGCTGTAAGCAGTTTACAGAGTCAGCATATTGCCCCAACAATCAGGCTCCTCATTTTACTGACCTTGGAAGGATAGAAGGCTCAGTCAACCTGGAGCTGGTCAGGATTGAACTCCTGGCACTGCACACAGTCAGCCTGAAATACTGCATACTATCCACCATGCCACCTGCTTACTTTTGATTAATTTTTTCAAATACATGTTCCCACAAATATGTTCATTACAGGCAGATGATGGTTTTAGAATGGAATAGAATAGAATAGAAATTCTTTATTGGCCCAGTGTGATTGGACACACAAGGAATTTGTCATTGGTGCATATGCTCTCAGTGTACATAAAGAAAAAATAAAATATATTCCTCAAGAATCATAAGATACAGCACTTAGTGATAATCATAGTATACTAATAAGTAATTGAATCATACTAGGAAACAATAAAAACAATATAAGTTGTAAAGATACAAGCAATATGGATATAGCCATAAGTGGGAAGAGATAGGTACTAGTAAGGATGAGAAGAATAATAGTAATACAGTCTTAGTAGATAATTTGACAGGGTTATATGTCATTATTTATAATACATAATCCCATAATGATCAATCTTCTTGCAGGAATTGAGTATATGAACTACCGATTCTTCTGCTTTTTTATACTTTGAATAATTGATGACTTTTCAATTTTGGCCTTGATTGCATTAGTTCAAATGTCTTGCTCTTAAGCAACCAATATCAAACCTGTAGTTTTTCCCTTTTGTACAAAATGATCATGTAATTCTTTTCCCTTCCAGCAATCTATTCATGTTTTTATTACATTATTTTGATGGTGGCTGAATTTTAACTTTAATCACATTTTGATTGAATTATAAGTAAAAATATTGTCCATTCTTCCTTTCCCTGTCACCCAGTTTTGTACTTGTTTCTACCTAAAAAAAATTCTGAAGGAAATTAAAACAGTATATATTGTATTCTGAAATACTTCCCCATGCTGTGACTTATTTCTTCCTAACAAACAGCACTTTACAATTTTTACAGTATTTTTGTAAAATCTTACTTTTAAGTCTTTAAAAAAAAAGAGAAAATGAAGAAATACACACACACACATACTGTACATACATGCATACATACATACATACATACATACACATACACATACACATACACATACACATACACATACACATACACACACACACACACACACACACATACATATACAAAAAATACAATAGCAGAGTTGGAAGGGACCTTGGAGGTCTTCTAGTCCAACCACTGGCTAGGCAGGAAACCCTATACCGTTTCAGACAAATGGCTATCCAACATCTTTTTCCAGTGTATGTATGTATATACATATACATATGCGTGCGCGCACACACACACACACACACACACACACACATATGTTTTATTTGTGCTGATAAATAAATAAAGGGAGACAATAAAACACAAATATAACAAAGGCAACAGTAAAAATATTGGGTTTCTGTCGTGATGGACTCTTGTGACGAGCCGATTGACAGATGATGGAAGCAGTTAGCTTCCTCCCATATATACATACATACATACATACATACATACATACATACATACATACATACATACATACATATATATATATATATATATATATATATATATATATATATATATTCGTACATTTTCATAGGTATAGGTATTTGGATCTTTTCCTGTGTAAGATTGACAGTATCTTGGTGACGTTTCGACGGGGTCACACTCGTCATCTTCAGGCTGGTGCCTTTGGCTCCGTGCTTATGCGAGCAAAGTGTGATCAGAGCTGCCATTTTTCTATAAATATAGGTGGGTGGGTGTGGAAAGTTTGCTTTGTTGCTTTAAAAAGTCCCAGTCACAAAAACCGACTCAGGACCCAGAACAACACAGGACACCATCACCAATTACCCTCACCAACATCAATTCCATCAATCAATCAAGATGTGACAACACAGCCAACCAATCTGTTTAAAGCAACAAAGCCAACATTCCACACACACACACCTATATTTATAGAAAAATGGCAGCTCTGATCATGCTTTGCTCACACAAGCACGAAGCCAAAAGCACCAGCCTGAAGATGATGAGTGTGACCTCATCGAAACGTCGCCAAGATACTGTCAATCTTACACAGGAAAAGACCTGAATACGCCAAGACATACATACATACATACATACATACATACATACATACATACATACATACATACGTGTGTGTGTGTATGTATATGTACTTTTAAAGATATTGATGCTGTAATAATAAATTAAAACCATTAGGTCTTTTAATAAACTGGTATTTTAATGTAATAAAACTTTTAGTGATTACCAGCATGTCTTGTTAAATCTTAACTTCCTCATTTGCATATCTGATGCTCCCCCAGAGACAGGCATGCTTCAAGTTAATTATCCGTGTTGCTGTAAGAACTCTTGTTGCTTTCCTAAGAACTCTCTAAAAAGAAAACTAACAATTATTAAATATTACTTTGAGTCACTAAAAGTAATCAAAATGCACTACAAGAGGCACTAAACAGACCCTTAAATTAAATAAAATATTACTCCTTTTTGCAGACTAAATAAAATATCTATCATTTACAACTCTTACAGCAATCTTCAAAGAAAACAATCAATTGAAATTAAACAGACGCATATCTCATGTAATTCCCTACTGCAGCTGCCTGGCACTTCTTGGCATGATTTACATTATGCAAAGAAGACCTGAAAACTGATGTTCTGATTATCTTGTCCTACTTGGAATAGGGAATATAGGCTGGGAACCATTTTATTAAGAGTTCATCTTCAGGGTTTCTTCCATTTGTAATCGTGGCTTCAATATTCCTGCTATAATTTTTGTTCTGTTCTCTCCCAAACCCTATTCCATTGTCTAGCCCTATTTTTTAAAAAATTGCAAAGTAAAAGAAACATTATTTTTTTAAACTACTATATAGAACAATGTTTTATTCTATGACATTTTCTTTCCTTAAAGTATGCAGATATCAAGGAATGGTTATAGCATGCTCTTTGGTATAAAAAAGATCCTTGAAAATGTTTCAGTAAATTATTTCAAGAATCAATCACTGAAATGGTCAGCATAGCATACACGTTGGTGGAACTTGAAAATGTGCAAATAACGGTCATCAACTAAAATAATTACTTGCACATTTTATAAAAAAATAAAATTGTGCCATCTATTTCATAAGCATTCATCGCAGTGAGGCAAAGCACCTTGTTTGATTAAAGATTACTGATTACTTTTCATTTATTATATGCATCCAATAATTATATAACAATGGACTTGGAATGAAATAACACTGTCTCCTCTTCAAAGCAGACAACAGGTTCATTCCATATGATTTTGAGGGTCATTCACAAAGCAATTAAATCTTCCTTCAGGGGATTGGGACATTAAACACAGAGAGGAAAGCATTTTTTTCCCTTACAGTTTTTAAAATGTTCAGTTTCCTCTTTGTCTTCTGCAGATAAATGAATCATGCTGCAAAGCATAAAGATGCTTTGTAATGAATGCTTCCTGTGTTAGACCAAAGGAAATCATTTTAACATTTTTAATAAGATATTGTTTTTCAATATCTATTTAAGGTGCTTTTTAACATACAGATCAAATGGCATGTTATGGAATCGACATTTCATTTACTGTTGTTGGAAACTCTTTCATTGGGCAACTACACAAACATCTTCCAATAAAAAAGAGAAGATGATTAAATCAGCATGACAGAGTTTACATTTGCTTCATCTTTCAGCTAAATCCCACCTGGTTCTCAGCTCTTACTCATGTGATCTGGGTAAGGTAGGTGTCAGATCAGAAGAGTCTGGTCTACTTCTCCATTTCGCTTTTGACCAGGTAATCCAGAATTCTGTAAACTGCATTCTTGCATGCTAGAGGATGCAAAATATATAGACCAGTCACTTCACCTACTTCAATATACCTGGAAGAGTCATCTCTGTGGGCCTTGTTTTGCAATAGAAACCTACTAAGCCCTATATTTCTCATTATTTTAATTAATCTCATTTATTCTTGAGTAGTCATAACTATCTAATCCATCATACTTAACCCAGATTGGGTCCTAGCATGGAAAGGAGTAAAACTTTGCTTCCAACGGTAAACTTAATCATCACAGAAGTCCTTTTCTCTTAGTTAAATACAATTAGCAGACTATCCAAATTGGGATTTGCAGCAAAAGACCCCTCAATACAGGTAGTCCTCGACTTAAAACAACAATAGAGTCTGAAATTTCTGCTGTTAAGTGAGTTTATGACCTTCTTGCTACAGTTGTTAAGTGAATCGCTGCAGTTGTTAACCTCGTAACATGACTGTAAAGCAAATCTGGCTTCTCCATTGACCTTGCTTGTCAAAAAGGGATCACATGACCTTGGGACACAGCAATGGTCTTAACCAGTGGTGCAATTCAGCCGTTTGCACCTATCTGGGAGAACCAGTTGTTAACTTTCTAAGCAGTTCGGAAAACCAGTTGTTGGAAGAAATCTCCTTTTGTTTTTCTCCACTTTACAAGACTAATCCTGTAAGGAAGGCAGGAAGGAAACATTCTGGTGTTGCTTCTAGCCTAATCTTGATTGACTTGCTTACAGAAACTGTGTCTCCAGTTAACCCTGATTACATTGTAACAGCAAAGGCGAAGCACCCATCAATGTGAGTGATGTTGAGTTGGCCACTGAGTTGGTTACATGACCACTGAGCCATGCCTACCCAGCTGGTCATTAGGGCAGAGAACCGGTTGTTAAATTATTTGAATCCCATTACTGGTCTTAACTATGAAACAGTTGTCAAGCATATGAATTTTGATCACATGATCATGGGGATGCTGAAAATGTTGGAACTGTGAAAAATGGTTCTCTCACTTTTTTTAGTGCCGTTGTAACTTTGAACGGCCATTAAATGAATTGTTTAAGTGAGAAAATCCACTGAGTGAGCAGTATGATGATTGAGAGATGTCATTTCAATCACTTCTTTTTATCACATACTGTTCTTATTTTGAACAAGTCTAGGGAGAAAAATCATCTCTCACATTTATTGAGTGAACTGTTCAAGAGCAAAATTTTGATTTGCACATTCCTGTCCAGTACAAAGTAAACTATACTTCTCAATGACGCTCATTGTTACATCTCAGACCCTTTAGAATAGAATTCTTATTTTGTTTTGTTTTCTACTTACTGCAAGGCAGATAGAAGATAAGCTCAGAAGATATTTTCAGGCAGATGGATAGATTAACGACCAAACACATTAAAAAGACATTTCCCTTTTAAATAGATATATGTAGCCTGGAATGGAGAAGGACTAAGGTTGACATGATAGCAATGTTCCGATATCTCAGGGGTTGCCACAAAGAGGGAGTGGAGCTATTTTCCAAAACACCCGAAGGCAGGACAAGAAGCAGTGGATGGAGAGAAGCAACCTAGAACTAAGAAGAAGTTTAGGCAATTAGAACAATTAACCAGTGGCCTTGCCTCCAGAAGTTGTGAATTCTCCAACACTGGAAGTTTTTAAGAAGAGATTGGACAACCATTTGTCTGAAAAGGTTTTCTGCCTGAGCATGGGGTTGGACTAAAAGACCTCCACAGTCCCTTCCAACTCTGTTATTCTATTCCAATGTATTCTAAGGCAAAGGTTGAAATACATTTCTCAACCCTCACTATCTGAGTGAGCTGGGTAGCTAAACAGAAACAGGCTCTCTTTTGGCTTCAGGTTATTTTCTGATATCCATGTATATTCCTACTGTTTTCTGAATATTAAAATCCTGGCAAAAGTTTAGGCAGGGCAGCACCTTGTTCCAATTCTTCTAGAGATATTGAGAGAAGCCATAATATAAATACCACGAGAGAGTGAAACCCTCCAGTTCTGAAAGCCTGTGGATATGAATCACTGGAAAAATTATCCAATCACCATGACAAATTATATATAAAAATTATTAAGAGAGCAAGGAGAATCAACAGGTCATAGGCTTCTGTCTCTCTACAAACTGTAAGAACTATGTCAAGGTTCCAACTAATGAACCCAACCAATTGAGCACTCCAAGACTTGCAGTTTTCTCAAAGAACTGTTTTATTGAGTACATCATTTCATCACAGATGAAAACAAAACCAGATCTAACTTTACTTTATTAAATATAGTTGTTCAAGACAAACTATTCATTTTCTTCACTGCGCAGTCTGGCATTTGGGTTGGTAACCTTGATAGCAAGCTGAGCTGCTCGCTCCACAATTATCTTCAGGTTCTTGGATGAAACGTTATGAGCAATTTCTGCACAAAATGACTTGTTGCTCATCATTAGCACCTCCAGCTCTTTGACATTATGAACAAGAAATTTCCGGAATCCTGAGAGAAGCATGTGTTTTGTTTTCTTATTGCTCCCATAGCCAATGTTGAGCAGATCTGGCCCTTAAATCTTCTGCAAACTCTGTTGTCAATACCTCTTGGCTTACACCAGTTACACTTGTTTTTGACATAGCGATCAGACTGATGGCGGATGAACTTCTTGGTCCTCTTTTTGACAATATTGGGTTTGATGAGAGGCCTCAGAGCTGGCATTGTAACAACTATCTTACTTGGCGGCACGGAAGGAAAGAGAGAGAAAGGAGCCGGATCTAACTTTTCCTGCAGTTTCAGTATAATTAAAGAATAGATAACTCCCCCCCTTATTGTCACAGGTCACATTGTCCAATTAGGTATCCTGGCAACTCTTTGACAACTCCTCTTAGCTTTGCTGGCTGAGGAACTCTGGGAGTTAAAGTCCACAAGTCTTAAAGTTGCCAAGGTTGGAGACCACTGGTCTATCTGACATTCCAGACCACTTCTCCCTCCCATACTGTGTGGCAAGCTGAGAAACAGAAAGATGGCTACGGCAGGCCTGATCTGTTTTGAAGTTGACAAACTAATCATAGCAATTCAAGCTCTTTCAGTATCAAAATGAAAAATATACTTAAGATAAATTAGACTTACAAAGTAATATTTCTTTTTCATTTATTTTTAAAATTATATAGCAAATTTACAGATTGTTTTAGAATATACAGCTTATTTTAGTCTACCCACACTCTGAAGCATGGATAGTTTTGACCTAGGAATCAGCATTTTAGGGTGGTATTTTGTAAAAATAGCACTGGGTGAAGACTGTTGGAAAGAAGCAGAAGTAAAAAGAATAAGGTGAGCATTTATCGGTCTAATAAACAGCTCCATTAGGTACAAGTTCTTTCTCTTCTGTCCTCATCAGATCCCATGAGCTTATACATTCCAATCTCATGTGCATTGGTGTACAAACGTTAAACATACACTCCTTTTCACAACCGCTCTGTCAGGCCTGCCCCGATCACTTAAGAAAGAAAAGCCTTCAACTCCATTTGGTTAAAGCAAAGTGGTCTTTTACTAAGAGTGTTGATTGCAGTAAAGTCAAGCCAGTTCTGAAATTACATGTGCACGGGATACAAAAATAAGATGTAGGTTGCCGCCAGTCCATCCCTCCCCCCATGACTAGCCCGTTTCCAGCCAACCAGAGCTTGCCAAGATATTTTGAGACCTCCGTGATGTGGGGGGGGGGGGAATGTAATCTGCATATTTCTCAGGATTCTGGGATCCTGGTAAAAATAGGATCTGGCTGCTCTGGTCCATCTCACCTGTCATTCCCCCCTCCCAATTTCTATCACATTGTGTGTATGTGAAACCTTTATTTTTATTTATTTATTGCTCTTTCATCCTTCCCCATTACATCCTCCCTCCTCTTCTTTTTTTAATGGCAGAATGCCTAAGAAGCCCCAAGCTGAGCCAGGCAGGTCTGACACTCCCCACAGGCCGCAGATGGGTGAGGGTTTTAACTTGTTAGTATTGGTCTAGAAATTCTTTTTTTCTGAGTTCCTGGAAGATATACTTGGAAGAAGAAGCAGGCACAATGGGATGGATCCCCTTGATTTTCAGATTAAAAACATGTTTCTAATTTTTTAAAGCAATTCATTAAATGCTTTTTTAATGTAAATAACACTATCAATGAAATCTAGAAGCAAATCCAAGAGTCAAATCAAATCAAAGTTTATTACAATAAAAGACCAGAGACCAGAACAAATAAAAACATTCAAGGAATAACCAATTTAAAATTGTAGGATAAAGTATTAAATAATAGATATTTAAATATTTTATATTAAAATCACAATTTGGCACCCAATCTGTCAGTTATACATGGCCTACATCCGGGATGGTGAACCCATGGCACATGTGCCACAGGTGGCACATGGAGCCATTTGTCAGGGAACGTGAGGCGTTGCCCTGTCAGCTGGCCAGCGTGCATGTGTGCACTGGCCAGCTGAGTTCACCCTTTTTTAAAGGCCTTTTTTGCCCTCCCCATGCTCCAGAGGCTTTATAGAAGCCTGGGGAGAGCAAAAAGAGCTTCCCCTGCCCCCCTGGAGGACCTTTGGAAGCTTCAGGAGCTTCCCTGAAGCCTCCAGAGCACAAAAAACTGGCCCTATGGGCAAACTGGAAGTTCGGGAACAGACTTCCGGTTTGCTCGTAAGGTCAGTTTAAGCCCTCTGGAGGCTTTAGGGACCTTCCGGACGCTCTCCTGAAGCCTTCGGAGGACTAAAAACAGCCCTACAAGCAAACTGGTTTGCTTGTAGGGTCCATTTCAGTCCTCCGGAGGCTTCAGGGAAGCCTCCTGAAGGCCCCTGAAGCCTCCAGAGGGCCTCCGGGGGGAGAGAGGCTGTTTTTGCCCTCCACAGGCTCCTATAAAGCCTCTGGAGCCTGGGGAGGGTGAAAAAGCATGCAAAAAATGCGGGGTCATAACTCTCATGTGCTCATGTACACTGGGGGGGCAGATTGCATTATGGGTAAGGTGACCAGATGTCCCACTTTTGGCGGGACAGTCCTGATTTTTCACAATTTGCTTGCTCCCTCGCTCCCTCGCCCATCCGCACTAAGCCAGCCCAGCCTGCTGCTCACTGATTGGCTGGAGTCCGGCCAATCAGTGAGCGGGCTGGGGGCAAAAAGTTTAAGTTTAAAAGCTTCGCGCTGCTTGAGTCTAACCTCCATTTCGCCTTCGCCTTCCAGGAGCTTGCTGCTTCATGTAAGCAACTAAGCCCTGGCAGTGGGACTCAGGAGGCTTCGGGTGGGCAGCGGCAGCCTAGCTTTCGCAAGGGAAGGCCTTCCTTACCTTGCGAAGGCCTTCCCTAGCGAAGTCGCGGGCTGGCAGTAACCACCTAGCTTTCGCAAAAACTGCAAGCTGGCGGTGAAGGCGGCCTAGCTTTCCCCCCGCCCCCCTCTCCAGACCTGCTTAGTGACCCTAGCCTTGTTGTCCTTCCACAGTCCAATCCAGTGTCTTACCTGTTCCTGCTGCCTCTCTGCCTGCCTGCTCCCTGTTGCTTCCATCCATCACTGCGAGGATCCATCGCATCGGAGTTCTGCTGATTCTGCCTGCTGGTAAATGACCAGGGTTTTTTTCTTTTATTTTTTTAATGTATTTTAAAATAATATTTTATTTATTGTGCATAGGATTTTTTAAAAGTTTTATTCTGTGTGGATTCTTTTTTTCAATTGTCTTAGACTATTTTAAAAAAGATTTTATCCAAAATAAATTAAAATAAACCATTTTTAAACATTCTATATTGTGCATAGAATTTTTAAAAATGGTTTATTTCAATTTATTTTGGATAGAATCTTTTTTTAAATAGTCTAAGACAATTTAAAAAAAGAATCCGCACAGAATAAATTGAAGTAAAACATTTCAAACTATTCCACACAGAATAAATTGAAGTAAAACTATTTTTAAAAATTCTATGCACAATACATTTCAAAGTATTGAGTATAGAATTTTTAAAAATGGTTTTACTTCAATTTATTCTGTGTGGAATAGTTTGAAATGGTTACAGTGTAAATTATAGCTGATGTAATACTTAACAATGGTTTTTAAGGATTTCTTTTATTTATAGAATAACTTTTTAAATTATTTTTTGGGGAATTTTATTTTTTAATTGTTTATAAAATTTATTTACTACAAGAAATGTTCCTTTTTGCAAATGTTTTCTTTGTGATGCAATATGTTCAGACCAGGTTTATGTGTCTCAAAGTGGCTGCTATTCTATGGGCAGGCCATGTTGGTGCAAGGCAGCTTTGCCAGATTTAGTGTGTTTCACCCTCGTTGAATTTTATATCGTATAAAATTGTATAATTTTAATTTTTTTTTAGATTATTAACATAATGAGTAAGAAAAGAGGATGCAAATTCAATGATGATCTAAGAAGTGAATTTCCTTTTCTTAAAAAATCCAAAAGCGATCACATAGTAAAATGTGAGAAATGTAATGGTGAATTTTCTATTTCGCACGGCAGGAAGAATGATATTACAAAGCACTTGGAGACACAGAAACATAAAAGATATTTAGATACTGCTGCATCTTCCTCCAAAATACAGGATTTTTTTCGGAAAACAACTTATGGAGACGAAGAAAAGAAATTAGCATTAGCAGAAGGACTTATGTCTTTTCATGCTATTAATCACAACCATTCCTTCAGATCTATGGACTGTACATCACAAGTTGTCAAAAAGTTATTCAACAAAAAATTTGCCTGTGCTAGAACAAAATCCGAGGCAATTGTGTGTAATGTGCTTTCCCCATATGCATTTTCCAAATTAAACAAAAATCTAGAGAAAATTAATTTTATATCCATATATTCTGATGCATCTAATCATAAGGATATAAAATTATTTCCAACCATTATTAGATTTTTTTTTTGATTCGGAAACTGAAATACAAATTAGAATTTTAGATTTTGTTTCTTTGCCCGGCGAAACTTCTGAAATAATTTTCAGTTCCATTATTGATATTTTGGAACAAAACAATTTAAAACATAAAATAATTGCATATTGTGGAGATAACACAAACGCAAATTTTGGAGGAAAAGCGAGAAGCGGTACAAATAATATTTTTTATAAATTAAACAAAAACCTTAATCAAAACATTATTCATGTTGGTTGTGCAGCGCACATAATACAGAACACCATTCAAACAGCTGCTGACTTGTTGCCCGTAGATGTGGAAAATATTGTTGTTAAAATATATTCTTATTTCTATATATACACTGTGCACGTTGAAATGCTTAAAGAATTTTGTGAAACTGCGGAAGTCAAATATCAGAAAATACTTGGATACAGTAAAACGCACTGGTTAGCTCTTTTGCCAGCTGTTGAAAGAATTTTGAAAATATACAATCCTTTGAAATTCTACTTTCTATCACAGGATAAATGTCCTAGAATTTTAGAAGAGTTTTTTGAAAAAGAATCCTCAAAAATTTGGCTAGAGTTTGTACACAATCAAGCAGCTCTTTTTCAAAATGCTATAAAACTTATTGAAGGTGACAAAATTTCGGTAATCGAAGTAGCAAATGAAGTTAATAATTTAAAATTTCAGTATCAAGAGCGGTTAGAAAATATTTTTATTCCGTTAACTATCCATAATAATATAAGCCAGCTAGAAGAACAAGGTGCAATAAATCGTGCAGATATCATGAATCACATTAAAAAGTTCTATAGTAACTGCATAGATTATTTAGAAGAGTGGACAGTACATTACAATGATATTGAACATTTTCATTGGGTTGCATTAAAACAAGAACTTAATTGGAATGATGTGCAAAAATCATTCGATCATATTACTCAAAATTTCCCAAATAGTAATATTTCTGAAAATGATCTTTTTGATAAGGTATCATTATTAAAAATATATATTGATAAGGAAAAGGTTAAATCTTGGGCATCAGCAAAAATCACAAAAGAGAACAAATGGTTAGAAATATTTCATCATTTGAAACAAACCATGTTCCATACAATAATGCACTAAAAATTGTGGAATATGCGCTGTCCTTACCAGGAACTAATGCTGCGACTGAACGTGTTTTTTCTACGGTAAATAAAGTGTGGACATCAGAAAAATCACAATTAAGTGTTGAGACTTTGAAAGCCATTTTATGTGTGAAATATAATTTAACAAATTCTTGTGAAAAATTTCATGACCTTTTAAACAACGACAGCAATCTACTAAAAAAAAATTCACTCAAATGAGAAATATGCCAAAGAATAAAATAATACTGTATATAATTTTTGTTAATATATTTAATAAATATAAATGTAAATAAATGTATTATATTTGTAAATTGTAGTTATATTGAAATAAAAAAAAATTACAATACTATTTTTGCGTTCTATGAAAATTTTTGTTGCTCCATATAAAAATTTTAATCAAGACACCCCCCCCCCAGACAATGGTGTCCCTCTTTACCAATCTGAAAATCTGGTCACCTTAATTATGGGTGCGGCATGCCCGTGCACGACCCCTCTGCGCTCCCCCCCTTATGGCACACGAGCCAGAAAGGTTCACCATCGCAGGCCTAATTATACTGTAATGTCAGAGTATAATATGGAGTATTATTCCAGAATGCTAACTGATGTAACCCTCTGAGGAAAAAAATACTACTGAATACTCTTGTTTCATAAAGTTGAATTTG
The DNA here is from genome assembly GCF_051295495.1 of Thamnophis sirtalis. Taxonomy (NCBI): domain Eukaryota; kingdom Metazoa; phylum Chordata; class Lepidosauria; order Squamata; family Natricidae; genus Thamnophis; species Thamnophis sirtalis. The sequence continues at coordinate 55,524,565 of NW_028261389.1, read as the reverse complement.
CTGAAGACCGCAATCCTGGTCATTAATTACAGATCACATCTAATGAACATGAACTAAAGGAATAGATGAAAAACCTATGTTTCTCTTCACATAAGAACCATGTTGGAGTTTCTATCACAGTTTTTGAAAGACAGAAGGAAATTCCTACTTTAAAAAGCAGCTCATATGTCAGCCTTCCAAATACCATTATTTATTTAATATTATTTATTATCAAAATTTATATGCCGCCCAATCCCGAAGGACTCCGGGTGGCTTACAAAAAAAGAAGAAGAAAAAAGAGAAAAAAGACAGTTTAAAATCACAAAACCACATGCATTCATTCTAATCGGGGCTGGACCTCAACAATGAGGTCAACAGCCCCAGGCCTGCCGGAACAGCCAGGTTTTTACAGCTTTCCTGAAGGCCATGAGAGTGAGTATGGTCCGGATCTCTGGGGGTAGCTGATTCCAAAGAGTTGGAGCAGCCACAGAGAAGGCTCTCCTCTGGGGGCCTGCCAGCTGACACTGTCTGGCTGACGGCATCTGAAGGAGGCCCAATCTGTGGGATCTTACTGGCTGCTGGGAGGTATGTGGCAGTAGGCGGTCTCGAAGGTATGCTGACCCTAAGCCATGTAGGGCTTTAAAAGTAATAACCAACACCTTGAATTGTGTCCAGAGACCAATTGGTAGCCAGTGCAGCTCGCGGAGGACAGGTGTAACGTGGGTGAACCTGAGTGCACCCAATATCGCTCGCGCGGCCGCATTCTGGATTAGCTGCAGTCTCCAAATGCTTTTCAAGGGTAGCCCCATGCATTGCAATAATCCAGCCTTGAGGTGACAAGGGCGTGAGTAACTGTTTGAAGTGCCTCCCGATCCAAATAGGGCCGCAATTAGTGCACCAGACGAACCTGGGCAAAGGTCCCCCTGGTCACAGCCGATAGATGATGTTCCAGTTTCAACTGCGAATCCAGGAGGACCCCCAAATTGTGGGCCCTCTCTGAGGGGTGTAAATTTTCACCCCCCAGAGTTAAGGATGGACTGTCTAAGCTGTCCTTCATGGGCAGCATCCAAAGCCACTCAGTCTTATCAGGATTTAGCACAAGTTTGTTCACCCCCATCCAGATCCTAACAGCCTCCAGGCATCGGCACATCACATCCGCCGCTACACTGAGCTGGCACAGGGCAGAAAGATACAGTTGAGTGTCATCTGCATATTGGTGGTATTTTACCCCGTGCTGTCACATGATCTCACCCAGCAGCTTCATGTAGATGTTAAATAGGAGGGGGGACAAGACCGAACCCTGTGGCACACCACATTTGAGGGTCCTAGGGGTCTACCTTTGCCCCCCGACCAACACCGACTGCGACCTGTCAGAGAGGTAAGAGGAGAACCACCGTAAAACAGTGCGTCTCACTCCCACCTCCTCCAGACATCGCAGAAGGATACCATGGTCAATGGTATCGAAGGCCGCTGAGAGCTCAAGAAGCACCAGGATAGAGGAATGTCCTCTATCCCTGGCCCGCCAGAGATCATCAGTCAGGGCGACCAAAGCAGTTTCCGTGCTGTACCCAGGCCTGAAACCGGACTGAAAGGAGTCTAGATAATCCGTTTCATTCAAGGTCCATCGGAGTTGAAGCGCCATCACCTTCTCAACAACCTTCCCCAAAAAAGGAAGGTTGGAGACAGGACAATAGTTTTTCAAAATAGCTGGGTCCAGGGAAGGCTTCTTGAGGAGGGGTATTACCACTGCTTCCTTTAATGGTTGCAGGAAAGACCCCTCCTGCAAAGATGCATTAGTAATCATCTGGAGCCAGCCTCGTGTCACCTCTCTGCTGGTCGAAACCAGCCAGGAGGGGCACAGGTCCAGTAAACAGGTGGAGGCACTCATCGCTCCCATGGCCTTGTCCACTTCCTCAGGGGTGACAAATTTGAACTCATCCCAGAAACTCCGATTAAGACTAACCCTCGGCATCTCGGCTAGTACTGCCCAAGCAGAGTCCAGATCTGTCCGAATCTGAGTGATTTTAATCCGACAGAAACTGAACGAACTCCTCAGCTCTTCCCTGCAGGGGTTCCCCGGCCTCCTTACCTTCCAGGAGGGTCACCCTAAACAGGGCGGCTGGGCGAGATTCCACGGACGCAGTAAGAGCGGCAAAATTCGTACATTTTGCCACCCGTATCGCCACTATGTAAGTCCTAATAAAGGCTCTTAATAGTGATCAATCAGATTCAGAGTTACTAGCCCTCCAACGTCACTCTAGGCGTCTCTTTTGGTGCTTCATCTCCTGGAGTTTCTCGGTAAACCAAGGTACCCTCCTGGATCCACTGCCGCGGAGAGGCCTCAAAGGCGCAATCCGATCCAATGCTTCAGCCGCCGTAACGTTCCAGGCAGCGACCAAAGACTCGGCCGGATTGCGGACAAGGGAGTCAGGTATCTCTCCAAGCTCCCTCTGAAATCCCTCCGGGTCCATCAGGCGCCTGGGGCAGAACCACTTAGTCGGCTCCACCTCCCTGCAATGGGGGAGTAGTGTCCCGAAGTCAAGCCTCAGCAAGGAGGGATCTGACCATGACAAGGGCGAGGTCTCTATTCCCCTTAACTCGAGATCACGTCTCCACTGCCCCGAGAGAAATACAAGGTCAAGCGTGTGTCCCGCTCTATGAGTTGGACCCTGAACTACCTGGGTCAAGTCCATGGTTGTCATGGAAGCCATGAACTCCTGTGCCCCATCTGAGTGTTCACCAAGAGATGGCAGATTAAAGTCCCCCAGTACCATTAGAACTCCACTGCCAACCAGGCTACTGCCTCTAGCAGCACAGGCAGGGCTGTCGTGATGCAGCTGGGAGGTTCAAGCCCAATTGAACCCCTAGGTCCAACTTCAAGAGGAGAGACTCACACCCCACAATTTCTGGGGCAGGGATCCTGCGAGGAACTAACGACCTTCGGACGATAACTGCTACTCCCCCACCCCTTTCTCTGGTGTCGTGGTTGGTGGAGCACCTGAAACCCATCTGGGTACATTTCTTAGAGGGGGACTCCTCTCTCTTGGTCCAGCCAGGTTTCAGTTATACATGCCAGGTCTGCCTCCTCGTCTAATATTAAATCCCAGACGAGGGGAGCCTTGTCCACAACCGACCTGGCATTTAGCAGCAACAACCTGAGACCAGGGCCCTGAACTCCTCTGCCACCAGGTCCTTGAGTTGAGCCTGAGGGGCCAGAACAAGGAATCGCTGTAATGTAGCGAGTTCTTCTTCCCCGATAATGGCTAGCCCTACAGCTTCCGTCATATCTGCCCCACCCAGTTGTAACCGAAATGCTCTGACATCCCCCCATCCCTGTAGACCCTCCCTCCCCCATGGCCCCCATTCTTCCTGGCAGGTCACGCGTACCATTCACTCCAGGATGAGAGGCGAGTCTGGGCCCCTATCCACTTCTGCTTTTGCACTCAGTGGAGGGGACTCCAGGTCGCACTCCCGGTCCTATCATACTCACCAATCAAACACTCTCTTCAGGCACACCCCACAATAGCTATTAAAATACAATAATACAATAATTAAATTAAAAGTGGGCACATTTTCTCTCACATTCATACACTCATACACCCAACAAACCAGCTAAAAAATGCCATTCCTAAATTGATGGTAATTAAAATAATTTAGGAACGGTAAAAAATTGGAAGTCCCGATCAGTGGTTCCGAACGGTCTTGTCCCCAGAAAGTTACTTAACTGTAGCAGGGGAACCTCCAAGCAGGAGGTGTTATCAACCGCTTGGGGGACATCTTGGGTTGGCGTCCTTCAGGTCTCCAGCTCTGGCACGGAACTTTCCTCTGCTGTTTCCCGCAGCTTGGCCTGAAACCAGGCCCTCGTCTGAGCTCCACAGGGAAGAACTTTCATCCGAGCCCCGCAGGGAAGGAACGAGTCCGAGGCGGCTGGGGCCGGTGGTAGTTTGGGGGGGGAGTTCCTCGTTCTCCGCGTTCTCCTCCTCTGCGGGGCCTGGAAGTGGTACAGGATGTCTGAGGCGGCTGGGGCAGCTGGCGATAGTTTGGGGGGGCAGGCTCCCCGTCCTTCTCGCCCTCCCTCTCTGCGGGGGGCCATGGGTCAGCGACAGGGCCGTTGGCATGGGCAAGCACGGTGGGGGCGACGGGGTCATTGGCATGGTGGGCTGTCCCCTCAGGAAAGCCAGCACGAATTCGACGGCGTGGACGTTGGGCAAGAACGGCTTGGTGTTGACGAGGTCCACCTGGTCCCAGCAATGGGCGCCAAGTCGCTGCAAGTTGCTGTGGTTGGCAATGAGTCTGTACTAGTGTTTCCTCTTTCTCCATTTACCAAACTTCTATCAACTGCATCACAGACATTTTGAATGTTTCTGCAGGCACAGTGGGCAGACCGCTTCTCTTGAGAGTCCCAATGATTCTGTGCTATTATGCCATTGGCTGTATGATTCTGTACATCCTGAGACCAATCTCTACTGTTTCCCTGTTCTTGGAGGGGATGCTGGGTGAGGAGTTTTGTCTGAGTGATGGCACTGGTCCATATTTTCTTTGAGGTTTACCAACATTTAAAACAGAAGAGTCTTTCTTCAGCTCATTGGAAAAAGATGTGTTGCCTCCTTCAAAATGATTGATGAGATCAGACACTTTACTAGATTTTTCTTTCGAGACACAAGAAGAGGTAGGTGTAATTTCCTCCATTCTTGGCTTTGTGGTATACAAAGCTTTAGACTTAGAGGTAAGACTTTACTTTTCTCTACATTGAATTTCATTTTGTTTGATAGGGCTTAGTCTGTTAAGATCCATCTGGATTTTGAGCCTATCATCTAGAGTGTTGATTATTTCTTAGTGTCATCTGCAAATTTGATTAGTTACCCTTTTATTCCCCCATATAAGTAATTTATTAAGATATTAAAAAGTACTGGGCCTAAGACAGGACCTTGTGATACCCTACTGCTTACTTACCTTCATGTAGATGTAGTGCCATTAAGGGCTACTCATTGAGTACAGTTTGTCAGCCAGCTACAAATGCATCTGGTGGTGTTGTTGTCTATTCCACATTTTTCTAGCAGACTAAGAAGTGGATTGTGGTCTACTTTCTCAAATGCCTTACTGAAATCTAAGTATACTATATCCACAGCATTTCACTGGTCTACTAATTTAGCGATTTATCAAAGAATGAAATAAGATTGGATTGGCGTGATCTCTTTTTAATAAACCTGTGCTGGCTACTAGTTATAACTTTATTTGCTTCTTGTTGTTTGCAGATCTGTTTTTTTATGATCTTTTCCAGGATCTTCCCAGGGTTAGGTTTGGTGTGTAATTGATGTTAGACTGATTGATTCCTGGGTGTTTTTCCCCCTTTCTTGGAGATGGGAACTTGCTCATCTTCTTCCCTTTTCCTTTTCTCATATACTTCCCCTGTCCACTATGATTTTTGAAAGGTTTGGTACAATGGTTCTGAGATGACATCTGCTAACTCCTTCAGAAATCTTGGACATGATAGCAGTATTCCAGTATTGGACAGGCTGTCACAAAGAAGAGTGGTGTCTACTTATTTTCCAAAGCACCAAAGAGCAGAACAAGAAATAATTGATGAAAACTAATCAAAGAGAGAAAGAGCCAGGAATTAAGGAGAAACTTCCTAACAATGAGGACAATTAATTAATGCAACAGCTTGACTTCAGAAATCGTGGGCACTCAATCACTGGAAGTTTTTCAGGAAAGACTGGATAGCCACTTGTCTGAAATTATATTGGGCAATGATGGCTAACCTTTTTCCCATTGCGTGCCAAAAGCGGGGGAAGCCCTGGGGGATCATGCACGGGCATGGCCACATCCATAATGCTATGTGCATGACCCCCATGTGCATGCATGCATGATCCCCACCCACACATGCATGCATGACCCCCCCTTGCCCCACTTTTGGTGCACAATGGACCCGTTTTTCACCCTCCCCAGGCTCCAGAGACTTTCTAGGAGCCTGATGAGGGTGAAAACAGCCTCCCCCGCCCTCCCCGGAGACCCTTCGGAGGCTTCAGGAGGCTTACCTGAAGCCTCTGGAGTGCGAAAAAGCGGCCCAACATGCAAACCAGTATTCCATTCCTGAACTTCCGGTTTGCACGTTGGGTTGTTTTTCACCCTCTGGAGGTTTTAGGGAAGCCTCCAGAGGACAAAAATCAGCCGAAAAAGAAGGCTGAAGTCAGCTGGCCAGTGCACATATGCATGCTGGAGCTGACAGGGCAACACTTTGCGTGCCTAACAAATGAATGGTCCATGTGCCACCTGTGATATCATGCCATAGGTTCACCATCATGGGTATAGGGTCTCCTGTTTGAGCAGAGGGATTAGACTACAAGACCTCTTCTGTTCTGTTCTGTTCTGTTCCGTTCCATTCTGTTCTACTACTCTACTCTACTCTACTCTACTCTACTCTACTCTACTCTACTCTACTCTACTCTACTCTACTCTAAAATTCTAAGGTTCTTCAGTTCTGAAAAAGAAGTCCTATGGGTTAATAAGTTGCTTTTTCCAAAAGCACCTTTGGGACAACAATGACCTGGATGATTGAAAATCTCCATAATCAAAACCTTATTAAATCTCCACTTATATGATTTCCCCCATTTTTTATAGAGCTGGCTTGTGTTCATTGCAGTAACTAATAGTTTGCAACTCCCACTCCATTAATTCATCTCTCTTTAAAATATATTTCATTCCCATAATCTTATGAAACACTGGATTTTTTCACTCTACAGTCCAAATACTAACTCTGCATTTACAGTTTTACAGATCTGCTTTAGTCAGGTTCATTTATCTCAAAACCATCCTCCTTCTCCAGATGATGTTTGTTAATGATATAAAATAAACATTACAACCATTAATCAATAGATAAATTGACACCCTGGGTCCTTCCATATCATCAGCACATTTTACAATGTCTTCTTCTCCTGTAGCTACTAAGTCTTTATCTTCCTTTTGAATCAAATTAGATAACAACACCAGTAAATTTTCACTTTAGATGATATATAAATACTGTTTGAAATATGAGGAAGATGGAGAAATAAAAGGAAAGTCAATGAAGCATTCCTAAATAAAAATATAGCCACGAATATGTACTGTACCTTTTCCATGGTCCTTTTCTTAGACATAATTGCTTTTTATTTATTTATAAGAGAAGGTTTTGTACTATATTAATCTAACAAAGGAAATATTGAGAAATAAAAACAGCAGTAGACTACATAATAGATGTAATTACTTGGTACTTTTAAAATAAGACATAACATCTTCATTGCCTTTGGGGAATATAAATAAAACTAACTAACCTGATTTCTAGCTATGGAAAGATAACTGATTACCACCAGTATACCCCAATGCATTGTTAATTTAATCTAATAAAAGATCCATTCATTTCAATGGATTCATACTGATGAAACAGCACTTTATTTAAGAACAAATGACTTATGTGACCTGCTTGCTTGTAATATAGTTAGGTTACACAGTGAATAAAAATATCTAAACTCTCGATAAGGCAGTCTTTTCTTTAACTCTCCTACAAAATACTCAAAAAATTATGATCTGTTTAAAATTTTAACCAGGAACTAAAGTTTCAATTTATATTTCATATTAAAAAATGCAACAAATGTATACATATTTTCAACTTTCAAGAGAACTATACATAGTTTCATCTTTTAGCAAATGTCTTCCGTTCTACAGCATTAAAAAATATGCTTGTCAAACTTTACCAATCAGAATAAGCAATATTAAACTATATTAACAAATACTTGGAGTTGATAGAATGCAATTTTATAAGGTTCTCTCATAATATAAGTTTATAAACCTCTATTCAGATACAGTCCCATCACCAACTGAACCAATTTATTCATTCATTTATTATTAAGCTATCACACTTCTAATTGGTTCTAGGCAGTGTGTAATAAAACATATACAAGATATAGAAAGTGGTAAACCTCATGCAACTCCTGACAACAGATTGAATATAAAAAGCTACTCTAAATATCTGTTTTAACTGCCTAGCTGAATATTAGAAGGGAGGGTGCTTTTTAGATCTTGGGGAGCAAACTATTTCAGATGTAAGGGTCACCCCAGAGACTTCTCCCCAATCTCTTGCCTCATCACTCTTGTAGAAAATCAGGAAGATGATCTTGAGAGAAATAGGTAAGAACTGTTGCATAATCAAATATCCCTTTAATCATAGAAAGCAAAATCATATTTGGAAGAAGCTCAGGCAGGCTCCTCCCCTGATTTTGTGGGATACAAAGGAGGTGCAACACAAACAGACTTGCAAGAGTCAATAAAGCACAGCTCCCTATGGCCTGTACTTGAAGGATTGACACCCTCACACATTGTATGCAAATTAGATGGATGGTTATAGTTTCCACACACAATGAACCACAAATGGTTTTATATGCCAAAAGACTTGGAATTGTATCCATAAGTCCATTAGTAATCTTTGCAGTGTTTGCAATACTAGCATTATACAGGGGGACTGATGTATGAGGTAGAAATTATATTTTATATACTATGCTTTGCAGTATTTATACAGGAGATAAAAATGAAGTGGGTCATCATTGCCCACATCTGGGTAAAAGCTTCTCTAGTCATATCTTCCACTCCCTATGTAACAGTAATTGTGAGCCTAGAAAAATCACTAATTTTTTTAGAGTTATCACTGGAACAGAAATTTTTAGTATTTATTGTTTTCAGGACAAATAACAACTAGTTTTGTTAAGATGCAACTTCAATTTGTTTCTCCCATCCAGATCCTTATTGTCCCCCAACACTAGATCAGTTCTCACTAGTTTTCACTGTCATTACTGGTTTGCTGTGGAGATAAGATGGTTCTCAACTTATGACCATAATCAAGTCCAGAGTTACAATCATAAGTTGTGGTCGTTAAGTAGGTCACCATGTAACCAGACCCAATTTTGCAACATTTTTTGCGACGGTTATTAAGTAAATGTCATGGTCAATAAGTGAACTAATTTTACCCAATGTACATTTTTTGCTAGAAACAGGAAGTAAACAGCGGACGTTGGCAAAAAACATCTAAAGTCATGGTCACATGAATACAAGATATTGCAAATAGTCGTAAAGGTGAGTAGGTTGCCAAGTGTCCAAAATGTGATCATGTGACTATGGGACAGCATTGTAATTTCAAGATCAGATCATAAGTAAATATTGGTGGGGGTCAATTGTAACATTGAATGATCGCTTAGTAAGTTGCAAGTTATAAACTATATGTACATATGCCTGTATACTGTATTTGAATATGAATATGAATATATATATATATATATATATATATATATATATATATATATATATATATATATATATATATATATTCAACATACTGATAGCACATACATTCATACATACATACATACATACATACATACATACATACATACATACATACATACATATATATATATATATATATATATATATATATATATATATATATATTCAACATACTGATAGCACCTTACCCCAAACCAATGGATAACATCTGGTGCTTCAGGCAAATATTAAAAAGCAGGGAGAGAGATATGAGCTCTTTAGTATCTCACAATGGAACAGCTGCTGAATTTATTTCTTCCTCCTTCTACTGACTGAAATTGTCCACTATGTCTTCTATTCCTAATCTTAGCAGGCAATCATGAAGCATATAGTGATTGATGCTATTGAATGCTACTTTGAGTTCCAAAAGACCAGAAAGGATACCAAATGTTTTAACTTTTATACTGAATTTATTCCAATTAAATATATGTTAGAATGAAAAAAAAATCATCTTATATATATTTGCCTTCACTGGCATTCTCAAACCACACTACTAATATAAGACTTCAGTAGCTTTGATTTAGGGCTTGGACTATATGTGGTGGATTATACTTCTAGATATTTGCAAACCTTAATGAGAACGATAATTCACCAGCATTTTGAAGAGCCACATAATTCCCACCAAGTCTGGATAAGAAATAAATAAAACATTTATTTTTTATAATAACAGTGTATTTCAGATTTGCCATACAAAGATACATTGGATACATTCAGAGTCATATAATATAAAACAGAACTGCAGCCAACCTTAATATCCATTGAGTTCAATTAATATAAAATATTGAGTTTCCATTGAGAAATCACTGATGATCATGGAAGTGCCAAGAAGCATTCAGTGCCCCTGCTTTACAAATTGGTACTTCTAGAGAAGTGAAACTCTCCAAAAGAACCATTTAATAAAAGCATGTGAAAAGATGTCAATAGATTTGACAAAGTTTCAACTATATTCCTTCCCAGTATAGTTATCAATAGGAAGCTGACAATTGCATTATTGCTATTTACATATTGGTTCTGTGCTGGTAAGAATTTGCATAATATATTGTGGCTCTATGCTCTGGGGATTTACATTGTAACATATTGGTGCTTAATGAACTCTGAAAAAATTGATTTTCCACAGAGTAAATTAAGGAATGCATTATAGCTGTTAAAGCAATCTTAAGGGAAATCTGAGGCTTCCACTGCAGCACCATGCTTAGTAAGTAATAAATTACATGTTATACTTATCTGCCTTAATTCATGCTAATTTTGTCCAATTAATGTATCACAGTAATTCAGAAGCCTGTCACAGGAGAGCTAATTATTTACTGGATTTTTGTGTTTGGCTCCCTAGGAGTCTGCTAGCAAACAAACTTATGAGCATCTTTCCATTTGGGCCATGGTGACATTTTTATGTCTTATTAGAAAGAAAAGTTCTGTTCTTCAAAAAGTGAGCCATTATTCACTCAAGATACCATCTTTTTATTGTTCAATTGTAATAGCAAGAACATTCTCCTGTTCTACAAAGGAGATGATGACATGTGTTCCTTTCCCATCTAATTCTTTCCTTTATTCATTAAATCACAATGCACAATGTGATCATCAGAAACTTGTATCTAATTTGCAGAATTTGACAGTCTTGGAAGGCATTATTAACAACAAAATTATAGTACATTGGTTGCATGTATGCTTTCTACCAGTGGTGGGATTCAAATAATTTAACAACCGGTTCTCTGCCCTAATGACCATCTGGGTAGGTGGGGTTCAGTGGTCATGTGACTGGGTGGGCGTGGCCAACTCAAGGTCACTCAGGTCAATGGGTGCTTCACCTTAGCTGTTACAATGTAATAAGGGTTAAGCAGAGAGGCAGTTTCTGTAAGCAGGTCAATAAAGATTAGGCTAGAAACAACACCAGAATGTTTCCTTCCTGCCCTCCTTACAGGATTATCCCTGTAAAGTAGACAAAAACAAAAGGAGATTTCTTCCAACAATTGGTTCTCTGAACTACTTAGAAAGTTACCAACCGGTTCTCCTGAATAGGTGCGAACTGGCTGAATCCCACCACTGCTTTCTTACCCACATTCAGCTTCTACCATCTCCATTTACCTGAGACCTCAGGTAACAAGAACATCTTGTGTTCTTGTTCTGGTAAAATGCAGAGTGAAAAATTCTTGTTTAATCCATCCTTCTTTTCATCATCACTTATATATGGGGCTTTACATATTACTTTACATATTATTAGCTGCAGGAAATTAGAAAACCCTCACAGACTATATATATATTTACAACCCCCGGTATGCCCAAATATGGGAGGAAGGTCACTACTTCCATTCTCTGTCCTTTGGCTCGTCACAAGAGACCATCCAGACAGAAACCCAATATTTTTACTGTTGCCTTTTTGTTACATTTGTTGTAATAAAGTCTCCCTTTATTTATTTATCAGCACAAATATTATATATATATATATATATATATATATATATATATATATATATATATATATATATATATATATATATATATATATATATATATATATATATATATATATATATTTGACAGAAGGAGATTCTTAACTATGGCAAGCATTTTAATTTGAAGGAAAAAAGGAAAAGGAATGAATTATTTATGAGATTAATTTGTGTAGTTCATACCTATAAATAAGATGGCAGCTGCTAAATAATTTGCACCAAGTGATAATATGCAGACATCAGAGGGAAAGCAGTGAAAGATTTGCCAGCTGTAAGGGGTGCCACTATTTGTTTCCAGCTTCTGATGCACAATGTTTATATAAAATCATGGCTATCCATAGGCATATCTTACTGCTGCTCCTTTTTCCATGAAGATCAGAAGCCTTGTCAGGTGATTAGCACTTTGAGCTCCTACTTGATAAAAGAACCCACATTTCTTTAAATCTATAATGCAATATGGTATTACCAGCAAGCTACAGAACTCATGTGATCCAGCTTGACACAATGTGAAGTGTGTAGCAGTGACACAAATGTAAAGCAGTTAACTTAACTAAAGAAATAGAGTTCAGGAAAAAGCTTTCTGACTCACATACTCACACACAAGTGTGCTTACACACATTTACCATTTCCCCATCATTTGGCAGTGATCTGTCCTTTCTAGAGCCAAATATATACTTGAAAGTTCAACAAATGTTAGTGAGCAATAAATTACATGTATATTTGTAACATCTCTCATAGTCTCATTTTAAAACACACTATTAAATACTTCAGAGTTTGGGGTGTTGTTTAATAGTTTCCATTTCTTTAAATGTTTCTAAACCCTGGAAAGATTTCTCATGCTTTTGGCAAATGGTTTTCTTTTATTTAGTGATTTTTCTTCCATTCCACTTATGTCAATGTTTCAAAGTATGTAGAAGTGGCAGTTCAAGACTTAAAATGTTGATTCTTCCTTGCAAGCTCAAACTGAATCCATGGACATTTAACAAAACAGTGGCATTCCACCTTTTCATCTTGAATTGGAGAGAGATGTAAATAGAAAGGTATATTTGTTACTCAGTTCTGCAAATCACATTTTCATTTGGAAGCCCCAAAAATATGTTTGTGTACAAGGAAGGAAATGAGTAAGATGTTAGCCATATTGCCTCAAATTTGGGGCAATGAAGTCCAAATGCAGCAGCAAGAGATTGGGAAATTTTAGGTAAGCCACTGCAAATGTGGGACTTCCACTGGGGGTCACAAGAGAGGGTTGCACGTTGCACTGTCTGGAACAGTGATGTGCGGTGAGGTTCACGGCCAGTGAGGCAAGCGGGCAAAAGCCGCCCTATGCCTGCCAGCACCAGCTGACACATCCCACTTTATGGCCGGAAGGTGCGCCGGCACTTTAAAGTGCATGCCGCCGCCCCAGCCATACAGTGGGACCCACTGTATGGCTGGAAGCCGGCGTGTCCCGCTCTATGGCGAGGCGGGTAAAACACACACACACACACACACACACATATTACTTATAATAATATAAATTAGAAATTACAATTACTTACAAATTACAATAATTTTGAATTCCTCCCCCCTCCCTCCTACCCAGGAACCACATACCTTTTTCAGCTGTGTCACAGAGGATTTCAATTCTCCTCGTCTGCCATGATGAAAATGTAAAAAATGTAAAAAGAAAAAGGCAAAAGCTGTTGCTGCCAGAACCTCCAAGGGATGACTCTGCTTAACTGTTTAAAAAAAGTATCTAAAAAAATGCCCTCTGCAGGAGGAGGCGAGAGAACCACGTGCCTCCTTTGCATAAGGAATTTTTCGCCTTTTAACCCTTGCTTAACTCTGCTCAAGTGATCATAAAGATAGAGTAAAGGAGGCACGTGGTTCTCTCACCTCCTCCTGCAGTTAAGCACTAAGCAGAGTCATCCACTGTAACTCTGGCAGCAACTACTTCAGCCTTTTTCCTTTTAAATTTCTTTTTCTTTTTCATGATGACAGTGGTGAGGCCCTGCCTCCCCTGCCTCCCCTGACTGCACATCCCTGGTCTGGAAGCACTTTCTTCTGAAACATTGGAGTTTTCTTCAGTCACTATTGTTTTGTATGGAGGCTAAAAAACACATGAAATCCACACTGTATGCCTAAAATAGCATAGTGAGTGTCCCACCCCCTCAAATGAACCGAAAAAGAACACATCCAAATTGTACGATGTGGTCTAGTGTTTCTCAGCCTTAGTGATTTTAAGATTTTAAGATGTATGGACTTCAACTCCCAAATTCCCCAATCCACACAACTTAAAGTTGCCAATATTAAGAAACAATTATTTTGCCCCACTGACGTATGCCTTTCAATCACCTTGTAGAGGAAATGGGCAGCGTAATAAAAGAATAAATAAATAAATTTTGGTCTTACAAAAACTTTAAAGTGCAGTCTTAAGCCCCCAAAGATCATCTTTTCTTGTTATCCTTGTCATCATTTAATGTAGTTGAATGAGTGAAAAAAAATCAATGAAGTTATCAATGAGTATTTTTTTTTTGAGAACATAGGGATTTCTCTGAATAAGAGAACAAATTGTATAAATATGCACAATGATGCCAGCATACAAATACCACTATTTATGTATTTGCATCAGATGTCAAGATGTAAGTGTGCAGCACATACATCTTGAATAACAATAGCACTTATACGCCATACCATAACATACCATGAATAACAATAGCACTTATACGCCACTTCATAGTGCTTTACAGCCTTGTCTAAATGAGTCAGCTTATTCCCCCCCAACAATCTGGGTCTTCATTTTACTCAGAAGGAGTAAAGTCAATCTTACTGTCATTTAGCTCTGTCCCAGTTTACTATGTAGGCTGCTATATGAAAGTGTCTTGAGCTGTACTGTATGATGAACCTGCAGCAATCAGTAATTTGACACAATGCTACAGTGAAGGGTTTGGTTAAATGTTAATGAAAAACCTATAGAGGAAGCTCCATCAAGGGTCCCTTTTCAAATCAGGAAGCATCTGGGTGACCATAAAGCAATGGAGAGACATGTGAAGGGTGGCATAATAAAAGAATAAATAAATAAATCTTGATCTCATAAAAACTTTGAAGTGCAGTCTTAAGCCCCCAAAAATTCACTCCTTCCCCCCCAAACCCAGTATTTTCTGCCATCTTGTACTATAGGAACCGTGCTTCCTAATGGGAGTTACAAAAATCTGGATGGCTGCTGTATGACAGATATAAAGAAATATACAAAACATTAATTCTTGGTTCCACTGCAAATATCATCTTGAATTTTGCAGTCCAGACCCACTAGCACAAAGGCTTCTGTTCCAGGACATCATACAGAAGATAAATCTGCTTTCCATTATGTTAAGTATGAAATAAATTAGCATATTTTTTCTGCATCGTCTTTGAATCCCAAAATTATTGTCACTATACCTTCGAGTCAAACTTGACTCAAGGTAACTGCCTGGACAAGTCCCTAAAATTTTATTGGCAAGATTTTTCAGAAGTGGTTTGCCTTTGCTTCCTTCCTAGGGCTGAGAGTGAAGAACTGGCCCAAGGTTACCCAGCTGTCTTTGTATCTAAGATATGATTAGAACTCACACTGTCTCAGTTTCTAGCCTGATGCCTTAACCACTACACCAAACTGTCCGAATCTATTCCCAAAGACACATACAGAATGACATATCCATCACATTGTTCACTTTGGGATAAGCAATTCTATGCAGTGGGGAAAAGTAGTAAGAAATATCAAGCTCTCCAAACCAACTTTTTAGTTCCATCAAAGGCACCTTTATTTTCTATTTCTTTTAATCTTAATGGCTCTATGTTCTCTTCAATTCCACTCCTGTAACTAATTTGAGGAATTATCTTTTATGGAAGCACATGGATTGGTACTTATAACTTGCTTGCTTGCTGTTTTTGTTACATAGCATATGATTCTCCCCCTCCGTCTTCTTTCATAGGTATCCACAACAATGTAGGTAATACCAATTCATTCAGAGATATATTATAGCATTTTTCATTCAAACTATAATTAAACACAAACCCTCGCTTCTCTGCATATATTAATTAACTTCTACTAGATTATATCACCTTCTTTCACATCACCTTTGTTTAAATTTCACAAACATCTATTCTTTTTTCATTCATTTATTTCTTTGCTTATGCAGTTTACCTTCTTTATCTTATATTTCAACTCACAATTTTCCATATGCCATGGTCTTTACTTGGTAGGCCTATAGATATTGATTTCCATCCTTTATCATAGTTATGGTCATCCAAAGCATTCAAATGAATGATAATATGAATATTATAGATTAACATAGTTAACTTGTTACACAGTGCACAATTAAGTATGTGGGGTTTTAATTAATAAGTGAGCACTCTTAATTAAGAAAGTGGATACTACAAGTCAACAAAATAGCAATTAACACATTCTTATGACAGGAGAGGAGCAGTAATGAACATTCTTGTGACAGAAAAAAAAGTTTGGTACCAGTGTTGGATCATGGACAAACATTTCAAAATATACCAAAGAAAAAAGCACAGTTAACCTCTAACACATGACAACCAGTTAGCACAATAACATACACAAAAAGCTCCCAATATCCTTTTTCTGCACTGAAAATTCTGTTGGATCTATATTCCAAGTCATCAAAGACACTAATCAAGCAGAATGAATTATGAAAGGCATGCATTGTCAAGTCAACAGAGTATTGCTGTACAGAATAAAAAATAAATCTAAAAACAAGATTTAGAATTCCTGGCTGAATTCTATATTCTAAAGTGTCTGTGTTTATTTCACTGTTAAACTGATATATTTTCTTCTGCTAGATGTAGCAGAAATTCTTAAAATGACTTCAGTGTCACCTTGCCTGATATAGACATATTGACAAATATCTTGGGTACAGGCAGCTTGGTTGATAGATTTTGGTTACAATTTGATAGTTCTTTTTTTGCATGCGCTGCAAGGACTTGCAAGTGCACTAGAAACTGGAGGTTTTAAAAATACAATTTATATCAGGCCAGTAACACAGACAGAATGCATTAAATTATTGTCCTACTTCCTTTCTTATAAACTTCCTGTATGCCAGGGATCCCCAACCTTTTGGACTTCAGGGATCGCTAAATTCATAATTTTAAATCCTGTGGACCACTAATATGATCTGCCTAATGACCGGTTGGGTGGGTGTGGCTAGGTGGTCATGTGACTGAATATATGTGGCCAAGTCAATGTCACTCATGTCGAGGGGTGCCTCGCCAGCCTCTACTTGCCCCTTCCCTCCCAGCCACTCCTCGCCTTCCTGCCCGGGCTCCTTAGGGCCCCCAAAGAAAGCAGTTGTTGGAGCTAAGCAGTCACCATGAGAAAGAGTTGGCAAAACAGCTCAGTTCAGATTGGATCTGACCAAGAAGGAGGCTCAGTAGAAGCACCTCCTGAGGACTATGAGCATAGGCTTTCCAAACAGAGGAAAAACATCCGGAAGTGCAAGGCCAAGTACCAGCACCTGGAGGCTCAACAGGCTGAGATGGTAGGCCAGTTCCCAGCCATGATGCAATCCCACTGGAACAAGGCCCTCTGGCTCTTCGCCACCAACAAAACTTCCCTCCAGCATTAGCCCAAAACCCTGCACCAGGAGGCCAAAGCAAACCCCAAGTTGGAATTCCTGCCCCCTCCAACCCACAAAAAAAGACACTCTCTCTGGAGCAACACAAATGTTCATTGGACATATCTGGCCCAGGGGCCGTAGTTTGAGGACCCCTGATTTAGTGCAATATAAAAAATGCAAATTTTCTGTGGAACACCAAAATTTTCTCATGGACCACCAGTGGTCCATGGACCACCAGTTGGTGACCACTGCTGGAGTGATGTATTTAGATGACATTTTGATCTACACGGAAACAAAAGATGAGCCTGTGAAACTGATTAGAGCTGTCCTACAGAAGCTCCATGCTGCTACGTTATATGCCAAGCTATCTAAGTGTGAATCCAAGATCCATTATTGGGCTATCGAATTTCCCATGAGGGCATTGAAATGGATCCAAAAGAGGTGTGAGCAGTGCTAGAACAGGTGCCAACATGCACTAGGAAGCAGCTGCAAATCTTTTTAGGATTTGCCAACTTCTACCAACAGTTCATTCCCTCCTTCTCTCAGATATCCTTCCTCATCCCAAACCTGTTGAAAATGAACGTAGGGGACAAGCCTAAACCCAGCTAATCTCCAAAATGGACTATAGAATGTCAAGCAGCATTTGAAAAGCTCCAACAACTTTTCACCTCTGAACTGGTACTAAAGCACCCCGACCTTGAAAAATCTTTAGTCATCCAAGCTGATGCCAGTCATGTAGCAGGTTTGGACCTACATGCAGGACTATGGTCCTGAAATATTCACAGAGGATGGCAAGTTTCTCAAAACATCTTGGTGGTGCTCTGTAGTGGGATTCAAATAATTTAACAACCGGTTCTCTGTCCTAATGACCAGCTGGGTAAGTGTGGCTCAGTGGTCATATGACTGGGTGGGCATGGCCAACTCAACATCACTCACCGATGGGCGCTTCACCTTAGCTGTTACAATGTAATAAGGGTTAACCAGAGAGGCAGTTTCTTTAAGTAGAGCAATAAATATTAGTCTAGAAACAACACTAGAATATTTCCTTCCTTCTTTCCTTCCTTCCTTCCTTCCTTCCTTCCTTCCTTCTTTCCTTCCTTCCTTCCTTGATTAGCCCTGTAAAGTGGGGAAAAAAACAAAAGGAGATTTCTTCCAACAAGTTCTCTGAAGTGCTTGGAAAGTTAACAACCGGTTCTCCCGAGTAGGTGTGGAGTGGCTGAATCCCACCACTGGTGGTGCTGGATTGGCTTCGCCCAGAAGGATCACCAGAGAATGGCTAAGGAAAACCAGGGGTTTAGTTCTGTATTAGCACAAAGGAATTTTCAATTCTGCTTGACTCTTCTGCAGTTAGCGTCTCTTAGTAAAAGTACCTTTTCATTTCAAATGGAGTCAAGAGTTTTACTTCCTTAAGGGATCAGACTGGGGCAGGTCTGAGACCCTGCCTGACTCCGTCTGAGTCCAGGGCAATTATGTCAGAAGAATTGCAAACTGTTCCTAACCTACCTTTGAAGATTGAACAGCAACGGAAAGTGAGAATGCTGCAAAGTAGACTACTGGTCTCACATCAAGAAGCTCTTCCTAAACCTCTACAAAGTCTTAAGAAAGTGCAGGAATCAGCCTATTCCCATTCCTAGTAAATTACTCCGCATAATTTCATTCTCCTGACTACATATTTTTCCCTCTCCCTGATCTATCTACTATTTGGTCTGCATCCAAAATGATCACACTGAAAAGAAAAAAGGACAAGCTACAGTCTCTATTTTATTCCATTATATTGGCAGTTCGACCATACTTGTTCTTTTATCATTTTTCTTGCTTTAATATTATTTATAATTTAGTGGAAGCAGGCAATACATGTATACACACACACACACACACACACACACACACACACACACACACAGAGAGAGAGAGAGAGAGAGAGAGAGAGAGAGAGAGAGAGAGAGAGAGATCTTAGGCATATACTTTTTTAAAATAAGCGGAAAGTTTTAAAATGCTTTTATGTCAAAAGGAAAAATTATACAAGCGCTTTAAAAGGCAAATATTAATTCTGGAATAAAGACTGGAACATGCTGTAATAGGTCTGGCAAGATTCATGGAAAACATTTTTCACTCCTAAGATTGTTCTTATTTTCCCAGTTAACATAGCTTAATTTATCCCAGAATTAACAGGGCAAAAGGAAGCTAAAGGATCTGTAAGCAACATTTCCTTACATCTACCACCACCATGTCCTTATAAACTAAAGCAGGCCACCTGGGAGACAGATCAATATAATGTATGTTATATCTGACATCAAAAAGAATAGATATATCACAGAAAAACTCAATCTATTAAAAAATTTAAAGCACTATCCTCGCAATTGTTTTTCAAAGCCTTCCTGCACAATTGTGTTCTTTTCTGATGATAATGAAACTATAGGCTTGATTCTATAGCCTTTAAACAAAAACATTCACCTTTCAGTCTATTTTATAAATCTTCAAGGAAGAATATTTAGAAAATCTATTAACCTGAAATGCAGAAATTCAGGAAACTTTTCAAAATCTCCATTTTTAAATGAAAGGGGTGATGGTGACTTTGAGAGCTGCCATAGATTATAATGGTAGGGAATTTTGCCAGACAAAGGCAAGATCAGGCAGGAAAAAACCCCTGAGTAAAATAAGAGAATAGGCAGGCTTGGCCTGATTCATGTATAAAAGTGAATTACATTGGCAAATTAATCTTTCTGCAGTATAAGCTGCAAAACAGAATTGTCCACTGAAAGTGATGCAGCCTGGCTAACACAGAAGTCACAGGAAGGGTTGAACTGGATGCAGCACCTCCTTTTTGGTAAATATCACTGACCTAACTTTTACTATCTAAAACAATTGTTTCTTCTTGCATGACGATATGGCCAGCCTGGAAGAATGGCTTAATAAAATGAATTCTAGGACAGGGATGAGAGATGCTGGCTGGCTGAATTGCCTATTGATCAGCTTCATTTGTCTCTTAGGGAGAAAAAAAATGCAGGGGATTTTTTTTTGGGGGGGGGGCAGTGGAGTCTTTCTTTATCGAAAAAAGTAAGGGAAAGAAATTTCTTAAACTACCTGCCTTTTCTCCAAGTTTCTTGGAAACATTACTGAAACAGCTCTCACATTCTATTCATTGATAGACTAGAAGCAGCTCCCAGCCTGACCTGGGAAAAGACTATGGAGGTGCTTCACTTAACATTCCCATAGCTTTGCAAAGTAGAGAGCAGGGAGCCGGGGAGTTAAATAGTTATCTGAGTTGGAATGTATATTGTTAGGCCAGGAGATGCTTTTGTTTTCCACGAGGGAAAGGAGGTAGCAGCTATTCTCTCAAAATAAACCTACAGATTAATTTTTAAAGTGTTCTTAATATGTTTGGGAGAAGCAGAGATGACATGGTTAATTTTCCCTAAGAAAAGCAGATGGAGATCGAGGAAGTAGTAAATCCACACAAAATGATGGGTTTGCAAGCGCATCTATCAGTTCTATTGAGCCAGGTCAGAGCATAGATAAGAAAGGACAGCACACCTGAACTGGTTCTTAACCTGTTCACTCTTTAAATTTGGTTTTAGAGGGAGAAATTCCC
Source organism: Thamnophis sirtalis (assembly GCF_051295495.1). Classification (NCBI taxonomy): domain Eukaryota; kingdom Metazoa; phylum Chordata; class Lepidosauria; order Squamata; family Natricidae; genus Thamnophis; species Thamnophis sirtalis. Next base: position 55,503,605 of record NW_028261389.1, on the reverse strand, counting down.
TGAGGAGGGGCCCCAGCATGAGTCTGAAAGCTTGGAAGACTAAACCTCTTGTCCTAGTGACCAACCCAGATTGCATCCTACAGCAATATTCTGAGGCACATATATTTACCTTCATTCGTGATTCGTTAAGGAGTTGCAATCCTTCAGCATATTAATAAAGGCGCAGAATAGCAGCAACTTTTTGCTTTTTCCATTAACAGAACACACGTAGACTCTTGTGGTAGAATCCTAGGTGTCTTTACTTGGAGAAATTCATTACAACTGAGCAAACAATATATTCTGTATTTTTTAAATCTGTGTCTTTGCTGTGGTCTGTTAGGTGTTAACAATCCCAGAATGGGAGGCTGGATTTGGAAGATTTACACATACAGGGAGTCCTCAATTTACAACCTGTCACTTAGAGACCATTCAAAGTTCCAACAGGCCTACTTGGGAAATATGTATGACCCCAATTCAAAGTTCCAATTTCAGGTGGTCAATTTCAGGTGGTCAGCAATCAAGCACATTTGCAGTGTCTCATAGTTATATGATCATGTTTTATTACTTTGCCCAAACTCAGAATTTACTTGGTTTTCAGAAAAACCGTACCTATAGAAAATCATTGGTTTGCTTAATGACCACAGCATTCACTTAACAACCATGGTGATTTGCTTAATGAGTGCTGCAAAAAGTCATAAAATTAGTCACTTTATGACCATCATAAGTTATGACACAACAGGCAAGGATATGGTTGTAACTGGAGTGTAACTTGCACACTCAAACAAAGAATAGTAAACCAACTCAAAAAAATGTCCAATAAAATTACATGCCTCTGTCCATAAGATCATCAAGCATATATATTCTGATGAATGCTTTGTTTGTTTTTGTAACTTAGTCTTAATTATGATACATATGGAAATTCTATAATCTATAATTTATAGATTTATAGATACAGCAAAATAGATCCCAATGTATATATTTACAGGCTTGAATTTTTCCTATATGAATATAAGTAGGGTATTTTTAATTAATTGCATGAGATGGTCAGCATAGCAAACTTTCATTTTTTTAAAAAGAAAAGCCTGAAATAATTTGAAATTATAGGTAACTACATTGCGTACATCTGAGATAGGCAAACAAAACACTAATCAGACTGGATATCACTTGCAGGTAAACCTGCTTAAAATATATATTAAAAATGGATACTGATGATTTATATATTTTATTTTATTCTTATAATTAATATTGGTCATTGACTGGTATTTTTTTTCTGATCTAAAGTAAATCTGAACCTTTGTAATTAGGCAGAAGGAAAAGGGAAACATGAAAAATTGTTCCATATATGGAAAAACAGCTGAATAGGGAAAGGGAAAGAAGAAAGTTGAGAGACTGACAAGTTTACCTTCTAATTAAGCAGAATTGTTTATGAAGCCAGATGCAGAAAAAAAATTCACAGCTGCAAGCAAAATTTCCTGAAAAATGTAATCCAATTTTGACAGACACTCCAAACAGGTTTAGACAATTTTATTTCTTTTTTTTAAATTATATGAATGAGATATTTCCCCCCACCCTCAAATATGACAGCTTTTACTCCTCAAAAAGTTCTATTGACTTGAATTCAAACTGTAACCATTGATGGATTCCCTATGACAGTCAGATTACAGTTAGTAAGATCCATCAACTGAGCGATCTTCTCCAGGTAAGTAAAGGCAGATCTGGTTTAGGTGAAGGAGTCTTGGTTGGAAGTAAGCTAGAGCCATTTAGGTCCAGTTGTTCACAATAGGAGACAATTCAGAAGCAAACATAGAAAGAGGGGGAAAAAGACACAGAAACCAAGGGGACAAGGGGTTGGGATATGTTTATCTACACTAGGGAACAGGGGTGGATTCCTACCGGCTGAACAAGCAGTTCACTTCATGCGTGCTTTGCACAGTTTGGCAAAAATTGAACTTCTGCATTGCAAACAAGGAAAGGAGCAAGGATGACAGCTGAGGAGCTGCAATTCAATCTGCCGTCACTGATCAGCTGGGCTTCGGAAGCAGAAATAAAGGTCTGGCAGGCAGGTGGGCCCATTTTCTCAGAAACAGAGAAGCAGTTCACTCACGGCTTGTAGTCAAAGCTAATGGTTTGGTTAGAAATTCTCCTGGTGCACAATGGTCAAATCTGCTCAACAATCTTTCTGTCTGAGTTCTTAGAACTGGTCTTGTTAATAGTGCTGATCGTACCTGAATGTTTTTATTTACCCAATCATAGAATCATAGGGTTGGAAGGGACCTTGGAGGATTTTTAGTCCAATTCCCTGCCCAAGGCAGTTATCATCCATGACAAAAAGTTGTCCAATCTTTTCTTGAAAACCTCTAGTGATAAAGCACCCATAACTCCAGGAGGCAAGTTGTTCCATTGACTAACCTTTCTCCCTGTCAAGAAATTTCTCCTTGTTTTGAGGTTGGAGCTCTGACAAACTTCCACACATTGCTTCTTGTCCTGCTTTTGAGTGCTATGGAGAATAAATCAATACCCTCTTCCCTATGACAGTCCTTCAGGTATCAGAAGACTGCTATCATGTCTCCCCTGAGTCTTCTCTCCTTTAGGCTAAACATCTCTAGTTTCCTTAGCTGTTCATCATATAATTTAGCCTCCAGGTGTGGCCTGCTTTGTGGGAGTGGCTTGCCGGCCATGTGACCAGGTGGGAGTGGCTTGCTGGCCATGTGCCTGGATGGAAGTGGCTTACCAACCATGTGACTGGGTGGGCATGCCCAACTTGTAAAATGTGATGAAACTCACTTAACAATGTTCTTGCTTAGCAACCAAAATGTTGGCTCAGGAACTCTGGCTTTGAAATGTGCAAGTCTTAAAGCTGTCAAGTTACAAGACCCTTGCACCCCTAACCCTTTAGAAAAAAACCCCAGGGGTGTTCAAACTTGACAGCTTTAAGACTTGTGGACTTCAACTCCCAGAATTCCTCCTCTCGCTCTTCATCTTGATGATGTGCGGAAGGGCGGGGGAAGGGAGCTGTAACTGGTTCTAAACGGCACTGTAGATTTGTGGAACCTCTTCTATAGAAGATGTTAGAACTGGCAGGAACCCACCCCTGCAATACTCTCTATTCTGTACCCGTGCAATTGGTTTTTCCTGCCTAGGTATTGTTGTCGTCGTCGTTCTTGGAAACTCCAACATTCATGCTGAATTCCACAATTTTCTAAGAAAGCACAATAGGGGTCATTTATTTCTGTTCATATCTTCAATATTATACTGACTTTTGATACTACTGATCAAGGTATTATTATAGACTTAGGTTTCAAATGACAATATCAGGGGGCTCTAATAGAAAGCCTTTAGAGTGAAGAAGGGCACAGTCTAATTCCATTTCCCAAATTATTTTGCCGGTTTATTGGGCTTGGGTTTGTCTGGTGCTCATTTCTATATGGATGACATTCAGATGTTATACTCATTAGGCATGCTACATTCCCTGATTGAATCCTAGGTGTATGGGATTTTTGTCTGGAGGAAGTATAACTGACTGAGTTGAGGCACATCTGAGGGTCCAGGGAAGACATCAAATTGAGAAAACCTTTCCAAGTCCTTCCTATTCTTCTTTCAAATAATCAAATTCATAATTTGAGAGTGGTTCTAGACCTTGCACTGTCCTCATGAGGTCAGTATAGTGGCTAGGAATGAACTAACAGTTCTGTTAGTTTGTTATATACTAGGGCAATGGCATACCAAGTAAATTCTTAATGGAGGTACAAAATATAGCAACACGGCTCTCTCTGGGATAAAATAGAGGGAGCTTGTTTAAGTTGCACAGGTTTTCAATTACTACCAAGCCTTCAGTTTGAAGGAACATCTCACTGTAACTCATGCTTTGCAGATAAAGCCCTTCTACAGGTGCTGTGTTGGAAGGAGAGTCACATAGACACAGGTAAAGTTATGTTTTTTGAGTGATGTTGCCAAAACTCTGGAATTCCATCTACCAGTCTGTCCAGATAGGTTTTTTTCTTTACTATACTTTAATAAAAAATCATGGTAAAGATAGAGTTGGGAAGAACAGAGCAGAGTGGAATCATGGCAAAGAAATGAAGTATTTGATGCACTTCATTACCCACCGTGAAAAATCCATATTTGTAATTAGCTTAGCACTGGCAAGATGCTATGCTTTTTCAGAGAACAGTACTCACTTTAAAGATGAGTTCTCTTTGAAGGTGTCCAATAATCCAAATTTGAAAAGTCATGAGCCCTAGTATTTCCCAGCGAGCCAAAGCAAACTGAAGAAGTTCCACAGAAGCAGAGTCTATGATTATGACAAAGACCAAATAATCAGTGAGTATACAAGGAGAGGACAGGAGATTGTCCACAAGTGCTCTGGCCAGCTGTTCCTCATGAGGAGATGGCAGGACAATGGTCTTTTGCTGATTTGAGTGCCAGGACATAAAGCAATTAGCTATCTTCTTTGCAATCATGGTGGAGCCTTTTAAAGGACACTAAATTATCCAGACTAACTTTCTAATAAGTTTCAGAAACGGCTTATTATTTATCTTTAAAAGTTTGAAAAGTTGGCACGTGAATGTATCTTCAGCTCTGCACAAAGGAACATAAGTTTAAAACCTAAAAAGAATTTGAGGAAATTGAAGTAATCAGGAAAAGCTAAACAAGATTTTGATCTAAGAAGAATACAAATGGATTAAACAAAAATAAATTTGTAATATTGACTTTTATTATAAGAGTTCGGAATTAACTATTATAAATCATAACAAAGATAAGTCACTTTATGATTTTAGAAATTGGACACTAAAAAGGACTAAAGATTATAAACAGGAGAAAATACAATGATGAAATCTGCATTGGGTGATTGATCAGCACCAACTTGATAAAAAGTGATACTGTGCATTCTATCCATTTGGTATCTCTTTACAGTTGTTACCTGAAGAGACAAATGATCCAGCCACTGGACACTGGCTTCTATCCCATTCTGATAATAATCCTTAGCCTGGGAATGTCAGGGTCCTGCTATCTGTTTATTATATATTATACATTTATATTTTAACACCAAGAATTAGAATTAGAATTTAAGAAAACTATTGTGTGCTTTAATTAATTCTGAAGTAGCCATTTAATGTTGAAGACTGGCTCTTCAGCATTTGCTGAGAGTGAGTGAAGTCACCTTGAATTATTTGGGTTTATTTTGTATTTGTCTGGTTTTTGTCTTTTTTGTAATTTGTTATTCTTGTTTTGTTTTGGTATCTCTGTCATTTATGGTTTTATTTGTGAGTTGGCCAGAATTATGTTGTGTCAAATATCATACACGTTTAATAAATCATCATCACCATTAAAGTAATTAACCTATTTGCTTTTTAGAAGCCAATAACTCAAGTTCCTATTATGGTTGCATTTTTGAAATAATAGTAAAAATAAAGATGAATCTGTGCACTGGAACACAAAATACAAGAGAGTAAAAGAATCTTTCCTTTTCCTTTTCTAGATGCTACTCAAAAGCAACAAATAAACAAAAAAAACTTTTTTTCTTATCTGTGTTAAGAAAATAAGGCAAATAATTGGATAAAAAGGAGCAATCTCCATAGATTCAGAGAAAAAGTACTTTTATGAGGAAAGAACTGATTGCAGCAAAAATCAGGCAAGGTCTGAAGCAAATGCATGTGAAAAGACAAATTGAAAATAACCCCAGAACAATCATGAGCCAGGAAGATGTTTTGGGAACTTCTCTGGTCCAGCAACTCAATGCTGCCTTTGTGCACGCTGTTCCCAGGACGGCTGACCTTGAAGATGTTAAACAACCCATGCTGGCCTCTCTGAGTCCAAGCCTCCCTGTCGCCTATCAGCAATTCCAGTCTCATACCACCTGCATGCTTTCCCTCTCCAATACCCATTGCTCCCTCCCTCCATTTCCATGGCAGATGGCAGCAAGCTTGAAGAAAAGTGAAGATAGTCAGGCTAATAAAAGTAGTTTAACCCAGGAACTCAGTTTTCCATGAGTTACTGAAGCTTATATAACTTTGGGGCAATCCTGCTGATGTTGTTATTGGGTGGAAAAATGAGAAGAGAATGATATTTATGTGGTAAATATCGGTAGGGAATGGTAGAATATAAATCTTATAACTAAACAAATAATTTAATAAGCAGTTTCTCCTTATAATCACAACTTTAAAGAAGCTGGCAAAAAAAGCATGTTGTGTAAATGGTTATTTTTCTTCAAAGCAGTTTTGCAAATGGACCTTAGCAAACTGTCACAATATTGTGTTTCCTAACTGCATATTGCAACTATAAGTAAAATAGAGCAGAGCCACATATGGTCATGTTCAACTGGGAACCACAAGTGACACTACAACTTAATTGCATCTCTGGTGCACTGACTGAACCAAGGAAAGCTTAATTTCTTGGCACATATCTTTTGTGAATTTTGAAGCCATATCAAACTGGATTCAATGGGGGATGAAAAGCCTGCTGTGATTTCTGTTGTAAGTCTACATCTGCCTGCCCTATGATGTTCTGAGAAGTGATCTTAAAACTGGAGAATATAAAACTATTCTAATTAAGAATTTTAAAGAAATCGAATGACAGCAAAATAATGCTCTAAATCCCAATGGTTTAAGTACTTGGCTTCTTGATACTGTATTAAACTAACATTTAAAAAAAAATCCTTGCCTGGATTTATGACTTTTTCCCCCTATGAGGCAAAGGACAGTATGGAAATTTCCTCTAGTCCACTCCATGTACAGGTCCTCACTATAATGGAAGTTGAATCTTGAATCAATACTGGTAATGGAATGAAGTCTGCAATCTGTTCTCAGGACATCATACTAGTGTAAGGGGTAGAGAAAAGGCCATGTGGCTTATACAACTTCATTCTTCGAGTGAAACATAGAAGGATCCGTTGAGAAAGCTGCAAGTACCTCTCTGCAGCATCTGCTAGCTGCCCAGATCTTTACTTCTTTACAACTGTAAATATGGGACCATCTCAGTTAACGACCCTGAGCTTGTCAGCTGAAAATTTGGCAGCCTCAATTTGAGACCCAAGCACTGTGTGTGGTGGGGCGAGCTCCTGCTATTTGCCTCAGCTCCTGCTCGCTTGAAAGGATGCAAATGTGAGTATAAATATGTACCTTTCGGAGGGGATGGGAGAGTGTTCCATTCACTTCAGCTGATCACACAACAATGGAAATCTCTTCAGACAATGTTGGCTCCCTCAGCTAAAAAATGGAGATGAGCACCACCCCTAGAGTCACAAATGACTGAACAGGGGAAATCTTTACCTTTTATTATTTTCAGGACAAACCTGAAAAAGCAACAAATCTGAAAGAGGCTCTCAAGGATTAAAAAAAAATACTGGTAATTGTTTATGTTTGTAACTCTGTTTTACAAAAGAAAATTCAAGACCAAAATCAACAAAAGCTTTTCAAAAGGCATATTCTAATTAAAATATCTAAAATAACGAATCCCTCTTATGATAAAGGATGTATGGTCACTGTACATAGAGAAACAAAGCTACAATCCATCGCCTGATGCAAAATATATAATGTAGGTATCTGGTTAAGGTGTATCATGCTTCTTTTTCAGCTTTTCTCTTTCCAACTGGATAAAGGTAACATGCAAAGTTAAGCAGTCACCAACTTATCTCTGAGTTCTCTGAATTGGAAAGCAAAAGCTCTCATCTTCAGTAGTTTATGCTTTCTGCTGAATAGTTTTATATTCACACTGGCCATATTAAGGTCTGCTAGCTGTATACAGTAATCAGAGGCATGGCTTGTTAGCTACAGTGTGACCAAATATAAAAATACCATCTTAGTTATCACTTGCTATATGAAAATTAAGGACATCAAGAGAAGCAGTAGAAAATGACTTGAAGACTGTACTTTCTCCCCACCCTGCTGTGTCTCTGTCACTTTTTGGCAGAAGAGAATGGCATATGCAACCATCCTGCACACACTAAAATCACTGAACCTTCATTACAAGAAGAAACAATGTGAACAACTCCAGGAGATATATCCATGCAGACATAAAGATTTAAAAAGAAAAATAAGACAATTGTTCTGAAAAGTTATATGAAATATTTGAAATCTCTTGAATGTTTTATGCAAAATTGTATAACTTTTCTTGGTTTGATCAGAATCAAAATAGAAATGATTTCAGTTTAAAAAAATGTTTATACAAAATGACAATGACCATAAATACTATAAAAATAAAAACTTATTAACTAAGGAAATAAGGAAATAAGGCTAAGGAAAATAAATCTTTACTATCTATCTCTTGGTTATATCTCTTATCTATCTCTCTGACTAGCACTAGCAAAACATATATAGTTCAGATACAAAAAATATCATCTAAAGGGTACCTCAAAGCAGACTATATCTGGATTCAAAGTATGAAAATATTAGGCAAAATATCTGTTGGCCTTTGAGTCATGAGGGTCAGCAAACACATTTCTGAGTTGATAGAATGCCTTCCATATAGAGTATAGAGTATAACTGACCAATATATTTGGCTGTCAACAATTGTCAAACAACACTGAATAAATTACAATTTGATATGTTTACAATGCATGCCAAATCATAAACCATGATTTATTAAAGTTTAGGATGCTGTATGAATCCAACTGCTTTTAAGTTCTTAATAGCTGTAAAACATTTTGGAGAACATACCATTAAAAAGACAGTATGCCTAGATGTAAAGGGGAAATCAAAAGTCACTTGTGTTTATACATATCTAACCCTAGAATAAAATTCATTGGCATAGTTATCCAGATAGCATTAAGAATCTAATTATAAGTACCAGCCTTTGCATCACAAGTACATATTGACTAGGTTCACATGACATAGCTAAACATGGTTTCTTGAATAAAATTCTCAATATTTATAATTTCATTGAGCTGTACTGGCATTTTTCATTTAAATCAGTAAATGAATTGCCCTGCTCAAGTAAATGAGGGCAGATATGATATTGTTGCCATTATAGAAACTTGGTGGGATGAAATCCATGAATGGAATATAGAACTAGAAGGATTTAAATAATTTAAAAGTGAAGGCCGAATAAAAGAGGAGGTGGAGTTGCACTAAATGTAAGAAATAACTACATATCTACAGAAATGGAGCAGAACAATGCTAGAAACCCTCTTAAATGCATTTGGGTCAATTTAAAAAAGGGGGGAAATGACATTGCCATAGGTGTATACTACAGGCCACCCGTCACCCACCCATCCACCCAGAGGAAATAGGTTAACTTTTTGTTGGTCAGTTAACTAAGGTATGTAGGAAGCACATCACAATAGTAAAGGGGGACTAACTATCCCGACGTTCACTGGGAGACAGACTCTGCACCAAGTGGAAGATCAAACAGGTTCCTGACAAACCTATTAGACAACTCCCAAAAAGTAGAGAAGGGAACAAGGGGATCAGCCATTTTGAACTTGCAGTAATTCTCACTAATTGAAATAAAATGATAGAAGGTATTGAAGTTACAGGAATTTTGCGGGGGGGGGTGATCATGCAATATTGGAATTCAACATTATGCAATTCAACTTGGGAGTCCTCCTGGATCCACAGCTATTGTTTGACCACCACCTGACGGCTGTGGCTAGGGGGGCATTCGCCCAGGTTCGCCTGGTGCGCCAGTTGCGACCCTACCTGAATCGGGAGGCACTCACAACAGTCACTCGGGCCCTTGTGACCTCTAGGCTGGAATACTGCAATGTGCTCTACATGGGGCTGCCCTTGAAGAGCATCCGGCGTCTTCAGCTGGTACAGAACGCGGCCGCGCGAGTGATTGTGGGTGCACCGCGGTTCACCCACATAACACCTGTCCTCCGCGAGCTGCACTGGCTACCTGTCGATTTCCGGATGCGCTTCAAGGTGCTATTAGTCACCCATAAAGCCCTGCATGGTAGTGGATCTGGATACTTGAGAGACCGCCTTCTGCCAATCACCTCCCTGCGACCAATTAGATCACACAGATTAGGCCTCCTCCGTATTCCATCGGCCAGCCAGTGTCGGCTGGCAACTACAAGGAGGAGGGCCTTCTCAGTAGTAGCCCCGACCCTTTGGAACGAACTCCCCGTGGAGATTCGCACCCTCACCACCGTCCAGGCCTTCCGCACAGCCTTGAAGAACTGGCTAGCCCGTCAGGCCTGGGGACAAGGATAGTGCCCCTCCCGAATGATGAATGTATGTTGCTTATTGTTTTTTTATTATATGTGTCTATGTTACTGTTTGTATTTCCCCTTCCCTGATTTTATGTGAGCCGCCCTGAGTCCCCTCAGGGAAAAGGGCGGCCTACAAATGTCAATAAAATCAAAATCAAAATCAAAAATCAAGTAGAACAAAGTCAAGCTAGAATCTTGGACTTTAAGAAAACTGATTTCAGTAAACGTAGAAAGAGCTTGGGAAGGGTTTCACTTGAGAATGAGAATTCTCAAGTGAAAAACAACCCAAGAAGCTTGGAAAACTTTGAAAAGTGAGATTATAAAAGCTGACTCTAGCACAATTCCAATGGAGAAGAGAAATAACAGCTCTCAAAAAAACCCGCATGGCTGCATAAAGAACTCTCTGATAAATTGAAAGATAAAAAGAACACATATAAAAAATGGGGAAAGGGAGCCCATAACTAAGGCAGAATATCAGCAAACAGCCTAAGCCTGCAAAGATGAAGCCAGGAAAACTAAGGCTCAAAATGAAATAAGTAAAAATAAAAAAGGCAAAAGTAAAAATATAACAAAAAAGCTTCTTTCAACATGTATAAAACAGGAAAAAAGTCAAGAAAATGATTGGTCCATTAATGGGACAAAATGGCAAGAAGCTGATGAGGAACAAGGAGAAAGCAGAACTACTTAACTCATTTTTTGAATCTGTATTTATACAAAAGGAAAAAAACAGTACCATAAAAATGGACTAGGAATACAAGTTAAATAGACAAGAAAATGTTAAGAGACCACCTGTCCATCCTAGACTATGGATTTGTCAAAAACAGATTATGCCAGAAAAATCATATTGCATTTTTTTTGACAAAGTGAGAAAATCAGTGGACCAGACAAATGATGTGAACCTAATTTACTTTAACATTTGATAAAGTAGACCACAACCTACTACTCAATAAGAGATAAAAATGTGGATTAAACAGCTTCACCACCAGATGGATTCCTAACTGGCCGATCAACCTCACTCAATATGTTGTCTTTAATGGAACTGCATCTACATGGATGTAAATATGGAGTGTGGTACTCCAAGACTCTGTCTTAGGCCTAGTACTTTTCAATAACTTCATCAATGATTTGGATGAGGGATAGATGTGGGATTCATCAAATTTGCAGATGACACCAAGCTGGCAGATGATTCACTTCAGAAGATAGCCTTAAGATATAGAAGGACAGACTTGAACATTGGACCCTATCTAACAAAATGAAATTCAATGATGAAAAAGTAAGGTGCTACATCAGGCAAGAAAAAACAAATGCACAGGTATAGTATAGATGGTACCCAGCTCAATAATAATAATAATAATTGTGAGAGAGATTTTGGAGTCCTAGTGGACAATGAAGCAGCAGTGTGCTGTAGCTGCCAATAAAACCAACACTGTCATTGGCTGCATTAACAGAGGGATAGAATCAAGATCATGTGAACTGTTATTACCACTTTATAATGCCTTGATAAGGCCACACTTGGATTAGGATTAGGATTAGGATTTATTTCATTTATATTCCGCCCTTTTCCCCGAAGGGGACTCAGGGCGGCTCACAACTCAATCAGGGAAAGGAGGTACAAACAGGGGATAAAAAGACAAACAAACAATACACAATTTAAAAACACACAACAATCATACCATTCGAGAAGGGGGGCAGAAGCTCTTTAGCCCCAGGCCTGTCGGAATAGCCAGGTTTTAAGGGCTTTGCGGAAGGCCTGGAGGGTGGTGAGGGTTCGAATCTCCACGGGGAGTTCGTTCCAGAGGGTCGGAGCAGCCACAGAGAAGGCTCTCCTCCGAGTAGTCGCCAGTTGGCATTGGCCGGCGGATGGAATTCGGAGGAGGCCTAATCTGTTGGATCTGATCGGTCTATTGGAGGTAATTGGCAGCAGGCGGTCTCTCAAGTACCCAGGTCCAATACCATGAAGCAGTATTGGAATACTGCATCCAGTTTTGGTCATTATAACATAAAAAATATACTCTTAAGAGCACAGAAGAGCAACAAAAATGATTAGGGGACTGGAGGATAAAACAAACAACAGTTGCTGGAATTGGGTATGTCTAGTTTAATGAAAAGAAGGACTAGGGGTGACATGATAGCAGTGTTCCAATATCTCAGGAGTTGCCATAAAGAAGAGGGAATCAACCTATTCTCCAAAGCAGCTGAAAGGAGGAAAAAGAAGCAATGGATGGAAATTAATCAAGGAGAGAAACAACTAGAACTAAAGAAAAATTTCCTGACAGTTAGAATAATGAATAATTGAAAAGTTGTGGCTGCTCCAACACTGGAAATTTTTAAGAAGAGATTGGACGGTCATTAGTCTGAAATGCTATAGGGTTTTCTGCCTGAACAGGGAGTTGGATTAGAAGATGTCCAAGGTCCCTTCCAATTCTTTTATTATGTTATTCTGCTCGTCTAAATAAACCTATTTTTTCTTAACTTATGGGAAATCCTGATTAAACTTCCCTTAAGAATCCTGTCATACAACTGTAAATGCCCCAGTTAATACATCCTGTGCTAAATCTGAATTTTCAATAAACAACATTATGTTCACTTATATTTTTTTTTGATTATCAACTAGCTCAGTATTCATAAGACGCTCAAATGGTGTTTGAAAATATAGTAAAACTGTTTCCAATTCAGCTATGCTACAGAAAAGGCCTGGATACACCATTTTAGATCAAAACAACCTAACTTTATAAGCTTTGGTTTGTTCATTGAGTGGCAATTACTTATTGTTCATAGCAATAAATTTGCTTCCAAAAGTTTGGCAGATATTCCCAAGAGAAAATAATAAAACAGAATGCTTTGGTTAGGATACGGATGAACTGAGTGATTGTAGAACACAATATGGCCTGAACAAAGGTGCTGCAAAGGAAACTAAAAGTGAGTGCAACTAGTCACCTAAAAGATATGGATTTTTTTTCTCCACATAAGTGTTCCATAAAAAAGTAGTCTGTTTTATCTATGCAACACATATTTACATATTTTACAACTTGAGTTACCATAACAACAGGTCCTGTTCTTGAAATGCTGCATCAATATTTTCCAGAAGAGACAATGTGTAAAATGTCATACAGAATAGCAGTAACGTGTAACATAGAAAGCATAGAAATAAAATTCCATTAAATACAGCAAAACCTTACTATTTCTATTTCACATGCAAATTAACTTGTGGAGAAAGTATTTCATGAACTTGGAAGAATATAATTGGGAACAGAGACTACTTACAACTGCTTTGCTCTCTGGCTCTGATAAAATCAAATCATCATCTGTATCAGACTTTTATTTAATTAAGCATGGCAGTAGTTCTCACTGACCCCAAATGAGAAAAATGCTACATTTACCAACCAGCCTTATCTCTGTGTGATATATTTGAATTAGTTGTTGACTGTATGAAAAGAGAATTGGACCTAAAACTGGAATCAATCTGAAGAGCTTATCAAAGTGTTGATAATGTTATTGCAATACAAGCTCTGCTTCTTATGGATTGACATCACAATCAGCATACAAAACCTTCAAAAGCAAGTACAAATATCTAGAGAGATTCTAAGCATTCTTGCTTTGTGCTCCAACTGATGGCAAATGATTCAATATTCCAGATGTTTATTTTGATCATTGAAAAGGAATTACTATATGTTTTAAAATGCTAATGTGAAGATGTTCCACTAATGTAATCAAGTAGATTACATTGATTTGATTGTGGTCAATCAAAGCTTTAAAAACTTTAAGGCAGTGATGGCTAACCTTTTTCCAAAGACGTGCCAAAATTAAGCAAAAAGTTATTTCTTAACTATACTTTCTGGGGAAAGATTGTGGTATAAAAATAAAAGACATACAGTATTTATAAACTTGTCATGGGTTGGTTTGGAACTCAGACTTTATCTTTTTATTATGAGGCTTCTGTTTCAGGTGTAAAACTTTGGCAGAAAAAAACAATTCCAGAGGTTAAAACCAGCTGTTTATGCTTATGTATTTATGCAGATTGGTTTTTGCAGTCAACCAGTGTGTCCAATAAAAGATCTAAGTACTGTCTGGAAATTAAACCTGCTAACAGTATTGAATAGAGTACAGTAAGTTATGAGATTCTGTTTTTATGTTACTGTTTTGCCTTCCTTTGTCTTGTTTTATTCTCCAGTTCCCTGCTGAGATCTCTGCTTTTTAAACAAAGTATTTTATTCTTAGCCATATTTTATTGGACTGTCAACTAGAAATGGTGTAGCTTGTTTCAATGGATTTTTTCAATTTAAGATATATCTTGCTCTAACATGATGCTTTAATAATGTTGCCAAGCCTCTGATAAGTTGTTCATAGCTGATATTTAGCCCCAGTACCTAAAGCTTGAGAATCCACATTGATTCCCTTCAAGTTGAGCCAGATCCATGAATATTAAATTCTGCTTGCCCCAGAGCAAAAGTATATTCACTAAGATAGTTGCTGAGATCATGAGTCTCCATGCCCCATTTTTAAAACAAAGGCATTAATAAGGAAGCAGAGGAAAAAGTAAGACATTCAAAAACAAAGAAAATGAACATTCAGTATTTTTATATTGTTGTTAATAATGTGAAGTCATGCTTCAAAGGAACCTGTTCTGAATTACCCTGAATAATGCAAAAAGAGCAGTATTTACAAGGCCAATAAAGAATTAGCTCTTCCTAGATACATACTGAAATGAAACTGAAAGCTACAATAACAACATAAGAAATATTTGTAATGTGGTAAAAACCTTCATGTAATGCTAGCTACTGTATGAATATACTGTATCTACTATCAGTGGCTAAATAGATAAATCTTTATGTCAGAAAACTGTACCACATTACAAATATCTGGACAAAAAAGAAGTGTATTAAACATTTGTGTTACCATCAATATATTTCAGTGGTGGGATTCAGCCAGTTCACACCTATTCAGGAGGACCGGTTAGTAACTTTCTAAGCAGTTCAGAAAACCGGTTGTTGGAAGAAATCTCCTTTTGGTTTTTTTTCACTTTACATGGCTAATCCTATAAGGAAGGCAGGAAGGAAACATTCTGGTGTTGTTTCTAGCCTAATCTTTATTGTCCTGCTTACAGAAACTGCCTCTCTGGTTAATCCTTATTACATTGTCACAGCCAAGTCTGCCCTACCCTGCAAGGGGTCATTCCCAGTTCCTTGGTTAAGTAAGGAGCGGGTCACCCTAAACAGGGCGGCTGGGCAATTATCTGTGGACGCGATAAGAGCGGGAAAATGTTGTTGCTTTGCTGCTTTTATCGCCACTAAGTAGGATTTAATATGAATTCTTACTAGTGTTCGATTGGATTCGGACCAGCTGGTCCTCCAATCACTCTCTAAGCGTCTTTTCTTCTAGTAGTTCAAATAGTTTACATTTAATACATGTATAATTTGGGTGTTCTTTGGGCATAAATACATACATGGAACATATATTGCATACCACAATAGTATCAGCCACCTGGTCCATGAGTTTCTTTTTGCTGGTTCTTTTAAGGGTAAAAAGTTTTGTATTTTTTTCTATTCTTTTTCTGTCTTTTTTGTGCTTGTTTTTATACCTTGTTATTTATTTTACTTGCTTACTATTATGGTACTTTTATTTATCATTTTCTTCCCTATATTTTTAAGTGTTTGAGCGCCAATTCCACCCTATTTTATTATTTAAGATTTGCCTTATTTGATTAATATTTATTAATCTGATTCTTCCTTGATTTCTAATTTTCTACTCTTGTCCTTATTTGCCTATTTATTTTTCTTTTATTTTCTGTCCAGTATTTATTTTTATTCTCTACCGGAGTCTTCCCTCCCTGCCTATGGGAACCTCAGGCTTAATTTATTGCCTTCATTTCCATCATCCGTTGCTCTGGCCTCTTGTTGTTTTCTCTGCCAGCTCCCTTCTGTTCTTCGGTGCTCAGATCTTTTAAGTCTCGTCCCTTAAATATCTTTATGGAGGATGCATTTCTCAAAAAGCTATAGCCATAATGTCTGTATGCAGGATTGTAGTTGGCACATCTAAGAACAATAGTATGAATGTCCTACTTCCAGCTTTTCTAGAAATAGAGTGTATTTGTGAATTTCTGATCCAGATTCCATGGTTATGCACATCCATGTTCATAAAGAGTTATGTGGTTATAAATGATAATTAGGTCCCAGTGGTAATTAGAAAAATAATCTGCTCCATCTTGATTTCTCTAGCAAGATGTGCTAGCAGCTATTCCAGCTATTCTACAATCGCTGCAAATGAAATTCTTTTCTTCCTGTTTGAGAGAGACAGAGAATTAATGTCACTTACAAGTTCATAAAAAGTTCTGTGTAATAATTCCACATTGATATTTATGATAAACTGAGGAGTAGAGGTACTGATTTTAACATTGTTGGCATAACTTCCTCTCCCATATTAGTATCCCTAGAAGCCCTTGTTTCTACTTTCTCTTCCTCATCAGAAGATGAGTGCAGCAGGAATTATCATCAGATAGAATCAGAGTTGGTTGAACAAAATACAACAGGTGTATTTCACTGGTTCCAAGAATGTATGGAGCAAAGTATTTTCATATTTTTTATTTATTAAATTTATATGGCATCCATCTCACTGTTAAAGTGACTCTGTATTCCAAGACTCTGTCTAGTTTTCCAATTTTAGGGGACAAGAGGGAATTATTTGGGATTAAAAATTATTTGAGAAGCAGGAGGAACTGGCAAAAACCAACAAGATAAGTGTCAACAGGTACAGATATAGGATATTGATAGGAAAAGTGAAAGGCATGGTGAGGAAATGTATTTTGGGTACTAGCAATACATGCAAAAAAATGTGTACCTTGGTAGATCAGAATGAGCCAACAAGTGCAAGCAAATATAATCCTAGTCTGCATCAACAATGGAAGGATAAAACCAGTAACTATTCCTCTTATTCTGCTTTGGTTAGATCACACATGGACTCTACATTTAATTCTGGGAATTGCATTTTAGAGAAGAGATTGACAAACAAAACAGGTCTACAGCAGAGTTATCAAGGTATTAAAGTGCCCATAAGAAAAAAGGTTCAAGAAAATGTTAGAGTTGTTAGTTATAGTCAAACTAGAGAAAAGGAAAGAAATACAAGAAGACACAATGATTGTCTGAATATTTTTTATGTTTTACTTCTTATTATTCTGAACACCTTTATTTATTTTAAAACCTCTAAGAAACAACATACTT
This sequence comes from Thamnophis sirtalis, assembly GCF_051295495.1. Classification (NCBI taxonomy): domain Eukaryota; kingdom Metazoa; phylum Chordata; class Lepidosauria; order Squamata; family Natricidae; genus Thamnophis; species Thamnophis sirtalis. Next base: position 55,486,262 of record NW_028261389.1, on the reverse strand, counting down.
GAATGCATAAAGGAAAATGACTATTTGAAGAACTGTTCTATACAAAAGAGGGAATGCTATCATTGAAAATTGTTGCTGAAGACAAAACAAATAAAATGGATTTAAATTACAAGAAAGCAGATTTCATTTGAACACTAGAAATAGCTCCTAAACCCAAGAGCTACTCACAAATGGCATCTACTGACTTATGTATCTTCCTTTGTTGAACATGTTTAAGTAGATACTGAGATGATGTAATAATGGATACTTGGCTGAGCAGGAGTAAGTAAGTAAATAAAATCTTTATTACAGTCAAAGACCAGCAATACACATTAGTTTTTACACTATATTAAAAAATACTAACATTAAAACATAATTAAAAAGTATTGACATTAAAAGTGGATAATAACATAATGGTCCAATGATTGTTAGAGGTATGTCCAGATAATTGGTACAAGATGGTACTATACTTCTGTAATGGCTGAGCAGGAGTTTGATCTATAAGTTTCATCTAACCCTTGATTTCTATTGAGGTGTTCTTCATTATATGGCTGTTCTTTTTAGCACCTTTTCTCCTATATTGTTTTTAAGATGAAGCATCCAAGGCATGTCTAGTGATCTCCTTCCTTCCCATCATTGTTGAGCTGTGGTCTATATGTGTTCCACTCAACATTGGTCTTCTTGTGAGTGTCTAGAACTGTCATCTGCTTTAAGATTGCTAGAGGGCATATGAGGATGTCCAGCCCTGCATACAAGTCAAGGCCCTTGGCTTACTACACCAAGGAGCTGTGCTGGTACAGTGGTTAGAATGCAGTATTGCAGGCTAACTCTGCTCACTGACAGGAGTTCAAACCTGAGTGGCTCAAAGCCTTCCATTCTTCAGAGATCGGTAAAATGAGGACCCAGATTGTAGGGGGTAATATGCTGACTCTGTTCATTGTGGAGCGGTATATAAGTCTAAGTGCTATTGCTATCAGTTCTTCAAATGAGAGAAGGCCCATCTACTCAGCCTTGAAGATTAATAGTAGCAGGATTGAGAACAGCATAATCACTGTCAAATTATGGATCAATAGGATCGTGTGAAACAAAAAGGGGCCTTGGAGATTGGATATTTGCTAATTCTTTCTCTTCAGGGTAGTACCTTACACTTCAAAAATTGCCAAAATCAATTTTTGGAAGAGAAACTATGTATTCACTTTGTGTGGCATCCCAGGTAAGTACCCTTCCCTTTTCCAGCAGCTTTCTGTGCTCTATCCTTACTGGTCAGAAAAATGTCCTACTTCCATGAAGAGGCAGGAGGAAGGGGAAAGGATGGCACAGCATTGTATGCTGACAGCTCTATGTCCATAAATGAATGGTTTGAAATCATTATGTGGGGGGAGGGGAAAGAATCATATATAACTAGAACAATAACAACTTAGAAAAACAAAACGCTTGGCAATTAAAGAGAAAACCAGTCCAATAGGAAAACTGTTGCATATATTTCAGTCATCCTTACTCCATTAATTATATGGAAATTATATTGGCTTTTTAATTATAAGTGATCATGGATAGATTTGTTTTGGTTTTAAATTTCCAAACTGGGATATACATGCTGATAAATATCTGCATGCCAGATTGGGATATATCTGCACGCCATAGTTTTAGTTTTGCAGGCTGCTTTGTAAATAAAGAAATAAAATGCTCTAATGGGAAGGTATTGACCTGAAAAAGTATTATTAATATGCAGCATATAAAACAATTAGCATTATCCAGCAACTTAACTGCTTAAAATATCATGATTCATAGACAAACTGAAGAAGTATCAATCATTTACCAAGGCAGAAAATATTCCCGATGTAGTTTATAAAATGCAATTGCATAATATTATTGCTACCCTATGTTTCTAATTACATCACTTACATGCATTAATGGCTCCCATAGCTGCTCTCTAGGAAATAATAAATAGCTTAATTTTAAGAGAGACCCATCTCATTAAAATAATTTAAGAGATGCAACAGCATGACATAATTTGTAATTTTTAACTCAGATTTTTATATTAAACTAAATAGAATCCTGCTATGCTTGTTGTAGTAAATACTCCAACAGAAAAGAGCAGCACATAAAGAATTCCCTGCAGGTGATCTGGAAGCCATCATAGAAATAACTCAAATTATTTTTCAAAGTTCATTGCTCTTGAGATGCAAGTTATCTTAATATATTTTGTACTGTTGCAACCACGGAACATTAGCATTGCATTCATTTCTAACTCATGCAATCTCAACAGCGCATTCAATAGATCAATTAGACCACATTGTTCTTGGACCTTAAACAATTGAGGAAAAAATGCACTTCAATTTGCTTGCATAAATGCTCACAGCTGATATCAAATATTTGAAAACTGTGAAACCATAATATATTTGGTTTTATCAGTAATAGACTGGCATCTGCTACTTGAATAGCTGGATGTTATCACTCAAAGCCTCAAATCATAGCCCAATTCAGCTAGGGAGCATTGTTTGGGGGTTTCTCTCTCCCCCCACACTTCTAGCTCCCCAAAACACAATTACTCAGTGGTCTTGTTCGCCCCAAATGTTAAACTATAATTTATCACTAAGAGGAAGAACTGCTTGAATTCTCCTTTGTTAGGATGGACATGGCTGGAACTGTTATTTTCATTTTTTTATTAACTGTAATTCTTCGTCCATTTAAAGAGTGGAGTAGTTAAGTTAAAGTTAACTAATGTTACTAGAAATGAAGAAATTGGGAGCCACTTTGGTCTAGTTGTTAAGGTACCAGGTTAGAAAGCAGGAGACTATGAGTTCAAGGCCCACCTTAGCCATGAAAGCCAGCTGGATGACTTTGGGCCACTCTCTCTCAATCCAACCCATTTCATAGGGATATTGTTGTGGGAAAAATAGGAGGAAAGTGTGTTGGATATGTTTACCGTGTTATTTGTAAAAATAAAAAAGGGATACAAATTAAATTAAATAAACTCCCATACTAAGTTTATGAAGCTAATCTGCTTTAATAATTAAACAATTTAATAATGATCAATTAATGTTGGGGTTCAAATGTACAGGTAGGTCTTGTTCAGCAACCGGTTTGGCGTAACGGTTAAGGTACTGGCCTAGAAACCCAGAGACGATGAGTTCCCTGGAAGCCAGCTGGATGACTTTGGGCCACTTGCTAACTCTCTCGGCCCCTCAAACACCCCCCCCCCAATTTTTGTGGGGAAAATGGGAAGAGGAATGTTGGCCACCTTGAGTTACTTATAAAGTAATAAAGGCAGGATAAAAATCTGTTCTGACCCCCCCTTGTCCCACACCAACACACACTCTGAGCCAAAGATAAGTTATGCCATTTAATTAACAGACAGACAGGTCCTTGGCAGCAAACTGGCACAGATAAGGCTTGGCAGCAATCCAGCCTGCCAAGCTCACAATAATGTTCTCCGACATTAGTTCCTGTGTTGACTTCTGCAAGAGGGGCGTGTGTACAAGCAGTCCTTTTATAGTCTGGAGAGGAGCCTAATGACCACCAGCTGAGTGCAATTACCTCCTGTAACTTCGCAACTGTTCCTGACGCCTATTAGCTCTTCGGTGCCGGGCATCCAGGAACAACTCACTGCTGGCATCCGGATCACTCTCCCTTGTCTCCTCCCCACTGGTCCAAGGCTCAGGCGCCTCCTGGTGGCCAACCAGCCTCTCTGCGCCCTGCTCGGAGTCGGAACCCTGTCCAGGGTCCTCCACATCCTCCAGAGCCGACTCATAGGGCCCCTCGCTGTCGGAGTCTGGTGGCAGCTCCAACAGCTCCTGCTGGGCCACAACAAAAATCAATAAATAAATTAAAAATATGATTGAGATTGCCAACTTGTTAAGCAAAGGAGTTGTTAAGTAAAACTATGACTCTGCTTATGATCTTACTTCAGTTTTTCTTTACTTTAGAGAGCTACAAAGCCTGTAAATGTTAGAATTGATCAGAAAGTTATTTTTTCATCAGTGTTGCAACTATGAATAGGCACTAAACAGGGAAGTCACTAAATGTGGACTATCTGTAATTGGAAACTGGTTTATAGAAGATTAATCAATGGAAGATGCATTAAAGGAGCAAGAACCTTTTAAAGCTACACAAAGGTTTAGCATTATATGTAAACCCAGTCAGTGTCTTAGGGTAGCAGAATTGGTTCTAACTTTGAATACGTTATGTACAGTGAAATAATTTAGCATTACAATTGCTATCATAAACAATATCAAATATTCTGAAACATAAACAAATATACCCAAGTGTTTTACTACTGAAATATAAGGTAAACACCGTCGTAAGCTAAAATCCCCAAACTGCTTCAATTTATATTACATCAAAATGAATTGCTGATGCTTTGGGCTCACTTCAGAAAGATAACGGTATTGTTGGGAAGAAAAGAATATCAAAAATAATAATGGGTTTTATTTTGCAGCATCAAAGAATGAAGATGGAAAAGGAATGGAGGAAATGCATTAATTATTGTCCCCAGTGTAGATATATTAATTATCAAGACTCATTTAAAACACAGAAGAAAAGCAGATAGAGTACACCAGACAAAACATGTCTATTTTTTAATCATTTGACAAGTTTAGACTGATATTGCTTTTTTCCTCCCTGACACACAGTCTTCTAGCAAAGCATGTGAACGTGCTCCCAGACAAGTGAGGGAGAGTATTACACAAGGACCTAAGCAAACTATAAAATGATCAAAGGCTCTTTCAATATCATAATGTATAACTATAATGGGAAAGTAGACAAGATGATAACAAGAAGCAGTTGGCTTTGAAATGTAAGTCTAGAAGGGGGGGATAGCTACACCTGCAGGATTTTCAAATAAGAACTTGAAATAATAGTGTTTTTTCCACAAGAGCATCTGAAGAAGCAAACATGATATTAGTATGCTTTTATACAAGAGACATGTCCTTTTGAGAAACTACCAGAATTCTTACATGAAATCCAGATTATTCAGTTAAAAATTGAACAACTGAACAGGGACATTGAGCATCAAGTAGAAATCAGAGAAAGTTAAAGAAAGGGCATCGAAGTTAATTCAAGTTGCAAGTTAATTAAAATTATGGCACAAATAGAAAGTGATGCTCTTATGCAATGGCAACAATCAGAAAGCAAAGATGGAAAAACTAAAAATACTAAGAGGATGATAAATAGTAACAGAGGAAAAAGCTCAGCTTTTCCCCAGCAACTAACTTAGATGGGTTTGGTGCCATGCTGACTCATGAAACTCGTTTATTTAAAACAATTGTATCTCACTCTTCTTCACTCTTAGCTAAAATTAAAAAACCCACCACGAACCTTAAATAAAATTATATACTGCTCATGTTTATATGTGTTCCGAACAATTTAGGATTTGCTTCTGAGTAATGCTGTTCAACATTGTCCTGCAAGAGCTAAACCTCTAAGCCAGCTTAAAACTTCATGAAAAGCATAACCCAAGAGCAGTAGCATCCTGTGACGTGTGTTGACAATGAATTCAGAAACATATGCAAGGGTTAAAATTGAAAATGCTATATATTGTATATTGGTCATGTTCCTTTTCATAAAATTGGCAACCTTATCCCATTATCCCATACATTTTCTTTACAAAAGATTTGGAATTGTGGTCATGGCATGGGGCAGGCATGTATAGGGCAAGGATATGATATAGGAAGTAAAAGTCCCTCCCCACTCTCTGCTTTAAACCTTCTGCTAATCACAGGAAAGCATGAAGAAGAACTCTAAGGAATATTGAAAGTTGAGGACTCTAAGTCCTCAACTTACAACAGTTCATTTAGTGATCATTCAAAGTTACAGCTGCACTGAAAAAGTGACTTATGACTGCTTTTCACACTTAGGATCATTGCTGCACCCCCATGGTAATGTGATCAAAATTCAGATGCTTGGCAACTGACTCATATTTATAATGGTTGCAGTGTTCCAGGGTCACCTTTTGCAAAAGCTCATTTAAATGTACTGCTTAAATTAAACAATCATAGTTACCCAGGGTCCTTAGTCCCATTAATTAAAGTATATAAAGTTAAGATTACCCCATGCTCTGGAGCAGAAGTTTGGGATCTATACTTAACTACAGTACTAGAACAAAAACAGTCCCAGCATTTGAGATGTATTTGAGCCTTGTGGTACTCCACCGCATATTTCCCTCCATGTAGATGTAGTTCCATTGAGGACTACATGTTGAGTGTGGTTGGTCAGCCAATTATGAAACCATCTGGTAGTGATGCTGTCCAACCCACATTTTTCTACTTAATCTAGTAGTAGGTTATGGTCTACTTTATCAAATGCCTTACTGAAGTCCAAGTAAATTATATCAACAGTATTCCTCTGGTCCACTAATTTTGTCACTTTTTCAAAGAATGCAATAAGATTAGTCTGGCATGATCTGTTTTTGACAAACCTATGTTGGTTTATAATTATTAATTTGTTTGCTTCTAGGTGTTCGCTGATTCGTTGCTTGGTTATCTTTTGCAGAATCTTTCCTGGTATTGAGGCCAGGCTGATAGGTCTGTAGTTTCCTGTATCTACTTTTTCCCTTTTTTGAAGATGGGAATCACATCAGCTCTTTTCCAGTCCTCTGGCAGTTCTCCGGTGCTCCAGGATCTTTGAAAGATATAGTTCAATGGTTCTGAAATCTCATCTGCCAGTTCTTTCAGAACCTTGGGGTGTAATCCATCCAGTTCTGGTGATTTGAACTTGTTTAGGATAGACAGGTGTTCACATACCATTTTTTCCCTATTTTATTATTTTATATTTGTTCCTAATCTGTTTTTGTGGTACTGTTTTTGATAAGTTGGACTGTTTTTTCCCTTTGTGTAAAGACAGATGCAAAAAAACGAGTTAAGTAATTCTGCTTTCTTCCTATTGCTTGTCACCTTCTTGCCACTTTCTTCTAGCAATGGACCAATTGTTTCCTTGACTTTTTAACATGTCAGTGATGGGCGGTGTGGGAAAAGGAAGCTTATGCAGTGCGCTGACCAGTCTTGGAGGCACTTATTGGAAGAGAGAAAAATAACTTTTGAGGTGTGGGCTGACCATAAAAACCTAGAACCTCTAAAAGTCTCATAGAGTATCACCCAAACAATTCCAGCGAGCTCAGTATTTTAATGTCTATAATTTCACTCTCTGATACCTACCGGGGGAAATTTTCCTAGCAGACATATTATCCAGGATGCTGGTCCTCCTATCGCGCCAGCTTGCACTGCCAGGAACCACCTGAGCATAGGCAAAAGCAAAAAACCCAAATACGAGAGAGCATAGTTGAGACCCTAAAGATAGTGCTAGAGGGAGATGTTCCTATGTAACATTTTAAAAGATGTAATTGACAACAGAATTTTCATGAAAGATGCATATTTTGCCTGTCCCATATCTATCTTAGTAGTGTATATCAGGAACAGCAGCAAAAACTGCTAGAAATGCTCCAAACTCAGAAGACACAATTTAATGGGTAAATCTTTTTAAAATATGTTAAATTTGTTTAAATCATATAAATTCTTGGGTTTATTAGCAATACAGACAAGTGTTTCAAATATTAGGAAAAATAAATGAAAAGTAGAAGCTATAATGGACATAGGCATTTGGGCAAAAAAAACCCAACAACCCACATTTATTTTTCTTTCTTCACTTAATCATAAAGAAGAATAAAACTCTGCCAGCAGGTACATATCTTTTCTGTTTTAAACATAGCCATTCTTCTCTCTATGACCTTACACAAATAGATTTTGGTTTTGTTATCATAATTGCAAGGTTTTGTCCATTCTGCTGGTTTGTTGCATAACTTAGTAGGATATCCCTGAACTAAAAATATGAAAACATAAGAAAATCTGACAGCCTAGGGAAGATTATATTAGGTGGTCAGGCTGTCATTTAAAGATGTTCAACTGTAGCAGAAAAAGGCGGTTTACAGAAATTCTTCCTGAAATTAAACGTTAGACACGAATTGTCATTTTTAATTATGCTAACTGACCCCAAAACATATTGACTTGTGAATCACTGTTATAAAATGAAGAAATGTTTACTGAGATACTTTGATATTAGAAAACCAAAAAATAATAAATTTCAAGACCAACCAAGGAAATAATTCTGTCCTTGAATCATGATTTTGTATAATAGACCATCTCCATATATGATGAACACAGCAGCTAAATATGCAGAATCAATCTGCCACTGCATAAGGAGGTCATTGATTATAAAGGAAAGTTTTGATTTAAATAAAAAGAGATTTATTCCAATGATTCAAGGTGTATGTCATTGAAAAGCCCTAAAATAAACATGAAATGAGGTTCTCAGAGGCACTGAAAATAAAGATAATTATTGGGATTAAAAAATGCAAAGAAAAATATGTTGACTATGTGTGCCTGCATACATGAGTGTTCTTAAATTTAATTTCAAGCTAAAAGAAGTAGCATCTCCAAATAATTCCCAGAAATGATGACTTGAAAAGTAGATATTGAATAGGAAATGACTATCAAATAATGGGAATTAACCAAGAATTTATCCCCCAAATGATCAAATGTAGAGAACAGAAAAATGTACAGTATTTAGGCACTCTCTTCCATGTATGTATGCAAGACTCTATGAAAGGTTTCCATATTAATCTCATACCAATGACTTCATGGGACATGCCCACTAACAGCCATATGTTTTCTATTAATGTGAAAAGGCCTACAGATCTGAAGATGGTGTGGAGATGCTATATACATGGCTGCCAGAAATGATGCGGGGGGGGGGGGGCACCTTTAGTAAGATCTTTCCATGATACATGCTTTATTTGAACAGAATTTAAGAATAAATTTAAGGATAGTATATCTAATATTTAGCAATACATCTGATTACCATTGTCTTTAGCATCAGCAAAACAATGAAGTGTGAGCAGCACTAATCGAAGAAATTAAAAACAGTAAATTAGAGGGGGAAAGGCTGGTAGTGTAATTTAAACTACCAGCATTCACAAATCTATTTCTATTGTTGAAAATGATCCTTCTTCTATGCTATCCAACACTGTTTCATAAATTGCCTTTGTGCCTTTGAAGATTTCATCAACTTTAGCCATACCTTTTTTTGGTCCACTCTTGTTTTCACACTGTATTACTATTTCTTCATATATTTGTTTTATGATTTGATCCTTATTGATTTCCTTGTGTGATAGAACCTTTTCAAAGCACATATTTCATAGGGGTCATTCATTTTTGTATTCAGTTTGTGAGAAAGGGAACTTGTATTAACAATTCAAGATTGCAAATCTGCAGTCATGTTGTCATGTTGTTTTTCTTACAATGAATACATTTTCCCCTTACCCTCCATGATAAAGAGCAGTTAGGACTAATTGTGTGTGTGTGTGTGTGTGTGTTTGTGTGTGTGTTTGTGCGTGTATCATTTTTCATCATTGTCATTTTATCTATTGTCTATCCACCACAGGATGAAGACCTCTCCGCATCTTTCTAACCTATATGGTCTTAAGCTTTATTTACTGATGTTGTCAATCTGTCTTGTTTTAGGTCTCTTTCGTGGATGCTTGTTATCAAGTTGGATCCATTCTATGACTGCCCTGGTTTACCTGCCATCAGTTTTTCTTACTATGTGACTAGCCCATTTCCATTTCAAATATTTTACTCTCTTGATGATATTGTATACTTTCAGTTGTTCTCTAATCCATGTGCAGGCATTTCTATCTTGTCTTGTAATGCTGAGCATTTATCTTCCCATGGCTCTTTGTGCCACTTGTAGCTTTTGTATTGATTATGAGGTTAGTGTCCATGTTTCACCAGCACATGTTAGAGCAGGTAGGACACACTGATTAAAACTTTGTCCTTCAGACATAGGGGAAAGTTATTCTTGAAAATTACGTTTAGCTTGCCAAATGATTGCCAACCACATTTAACATGCCTTTCAATTTACTTTATTGTATCACCTTCCAATGAGATCCGTTAGCCAAGGTATATGTAGTGGTCTACTACATTTAGTTCTTCTCCAGATAACAATTTTCCTTTCTTTAGTGAATTTATTAAACACATCCTGTCTCTTTTTCAGGTTTATTTGTAAGCCAAATAATTCTCCTGCTTTGTGCAGCTGTTGTATGTTTCTTTGTCGTTCTTCTGAATCTTGTGAGAAGAGAGCAAAATCATCTGCAAATCTTAAGTGATTTAAATAGATGCCATTGATTTTTATTCTATCTTTTGCCCACTCCAATTTGCAAAACACTTCTTCAAGGCAGGCTGAGAAGGGGATAGGTGATATTGTATTGCCTTGTCGTGAACTTCATTCTATGTTGATTTTCACTTTAAGATCATTAAGGCAAATTGTTGCAACTGTGTTTTCATATATTGATTGTAGTAAGTTTATGTAAGCAGGGTTGCCTTGGTTAAGCAATGCATTAATTATTGCTTGCTGGAATACTGAGTCAAACAACTTTACATAGTCAAGAAAAGCCATGCAGAAGCATGTTGTACCCATTGTGTGTTTCAATGACTTGCTGAACCACCTGGATGTGACCCATTGTGCTGTAGCCCCTTCTGCCTGTTCCTTTGGCTGGCCATCACTTAGTTACTCTATTCTTTTTGCTATTATCTTGGTGAAAACTTTGTAGATGACTTAAAGAAGGCTTATTGGGAGATAGTTCTTTAAATCATCTATTGGGCCCCTTTCTTGTGTATAAGAATCACTTCAGCATTTTTCCATGCGTTGGTTATTTTTTCTTCTCTGAGGCATTTCGAGTATAGTTTTGCTAGTATCCTGTGTCCACTGTGACCACCAGCTTTCAGCTTTCCTACTTTAACACAGTCATTTCCTAAAACTTTGCCATTTTTCATTGATTTTATGGCACTTGTTACTTCCTCCACTGGGACATCTGGCATTTCCTCTTTCGTGGTGTTGTTACTTTTGAGTGATCTTGATCTTTGTATAGCTCTGAATAGAATTTCCAATTATTTCTAATGTTTCCCGTCTTGTTCTACACACAAAGCCATCTTCACATTTTAATGCAAAAACCTTATTTCTTGAATTTATAAGCTTGCATTTTGCTCTATTAATCTGTTTGTTTTCTCCCATTTCTCCCTTTTTCACAAACTTCATGTTAAACTGACATGTTTCTTATTGGATACATTTTCTTAATGGTTTTGCAAAGTTCAATGTACTCGAGTTTACTAGTGAAACTTCCAGTATCCTTCATTGCCCATCAATTTTTCACTAAATCAAATTTTTGACTGTACCAAGTGTTTTTCCGGCAGTGCTATAGATGTAGCATATTCAAGAGTGTTTTTGCTTATTTGTTCATTTTGGTCTGTAATATTCATCTCTTCCAAATCTTAATAATAATAAATTGGAACTTTGAGCAATACTTTACCTTGAACTCTGATTTAATTTTGGATGCTATTTGGAATCCTAACACACTTAGGATTTGCATTTCCTCTTTTGTCTATAGAGCCAGCTAGGACCCCTACATAACCCCTACATGGCCCCATAGGAATCTGACAACAGCCAATAGAAAATTAAAGGACATGTTCTTGCACAAGAACAGGAAGCTCAAATACAAAGCCCCAAAAAGGTATAACCCCCCCCCCCCCAATTCCATTTTGCCCAGAATCACATGTGGTTCTGCTTCATCAATAAGCCATATTTCCAATCAGCCTGCATATTTCCAGTAACTTTCTCCCAGCTTGGAACTGAACTAGATAGATGTTTCTTCCTACACAAGCTTTGACTATCAATATACTGTACACACTTGGAGCTCCTCTGGATGCATTAGCTCTTCTTCCACCAAGTTTTTTTTAAATGCAGAATAAGAATCCCTGTACACTGAAAGTCTACAGAGCAAACTCTACTTTGTCTGTTAATTCAACTTGATGCCCTAGTTTTTCAATTCTCCTGGACAGGATAAAGTGCACTTAGAGTAGATTTAACCTGTCAGGCTGAAGGGTATGTAACATGTGTACCAGCTCTAATTCAATTGTTGAAAGTAAGGATGACTTATCTTGACTTTGTCTATGGGGCAGTCAAGGGAGAATTATTAAATGAGACATGAATATGAACTTTGAATACCCAATACACCTAGTATTTATTTTAGGTATCACTAAATGCTTTATAGACTTTACAGCCAACTTGTTTATACCATTCCTAGAAATATTTTGAAGGACTTCTGCCCACAGTATCTAATACCATATCAATGGTTCTTTTTCATTTTCCCCTATCACAAAAGTGATGCTTTGTGTAACCACTTATTCTGCCATATCCTCATTATGTAGCTACCCCCAGCCCAAACGTCTAGCAGCTTAAAATTGTGCTCAGTTGTTCCATTTTTAAAGTAGAGTTTGCCTTTTCTCCTGACACAGGTGTGATTTTGCATAACTGACCATTTAGTTGCTAAAGCAGCCAAGAATGAGAATCTGCCTGACTCTTATTGGCCACTTTAGACTATTAGAGGCCCAGTCTCTCTCTTTTGATTGCTGGGCATTGCCTTCCTTTGTTGATAGGGTTACTGGGTACCAGCACTATTGGTTTTGCTTAATTTCATGTTTCACTTTTATTTAATAACTTTTCCACAAAAACAAATAACAATTCAATGATTTGCATAACGGCAGTGGTTTAAAATAGATCACAAACAAGTAGGAGGAAATTAATACAGGTAAATAGAACATCATTGTAGTGGTTAGAGAACCAAGTCAGAAATCAGGAGATTGTCTGTTCTAGTCTCAGTTTAAGCATAAAAGCCAGCAAGGTAACTTGGATCAGATATACTCTCTCAGCCCAAACCATCTCATAGGAGTGTTGTAGTTGGGAAAATAGGAGGAGGAAGCAGTATTAGCTATGTTTGCCGCCTTGAGTTATTTATAAAAATAATAAAGATGCAGTGGTGGGATTAAAATAATTTAACAACCGATTCTCTGCCATAATGACCAACTGGATGGGTGTGGCTGGGTAGGCGACCAACTCAACATCACTCATGTCAAGGCCCCTTCCCTCACCTGGTCTCTCCTCACCCCTCCCCTCCCAGCCAATCTTCACCTTGCTGCATGGGCTCCTTAGGACCCCAACAGGAAACAGTTGTTGGAGCTAAACAGCCACAAGAAAGAGTTGGCAAAACAGCTGTCTCCGTTCAAATTGAATCTGGCCAAAACAAGCACCTCAGTGAGGACTACAAGCATAAGCTTTCCAAGCAGAGGGAAGACTTGTGGGAGTACAAGGCCAGGTGCTGGCACCTGGAGGCTCAGCGGGCCGAGATGGTCAGCCAATCCCAGGCCATGACACAGTCCCACTGGAATGAAGTCCTCTGGCTCTTTCCCACCAGCAGTGCTCTCCAGCCTTTGCCCAAAGCCCTGCACCAGGAGGCTGAAGCAGACCCCAATTCTGAGTCGAAATTTCTGCCCCCTCTCACCCACACAAAAAGAATCCAAAGCGGGGAGACTCTCTGCAGCAATCCTGGCGTGGGTGACTTGGAGAGCTGGCATGGGCCAAAGTGGGGGCACTGCAGCCCATCCTCCAGGGCAGCTCAGGGCCTGGTCAGGAGAAGCCTCATACTCCTGGGAAGACAGGGAAGAAACTCTCCGGTTCGCTGGCCTCCCATTCTCATAGCTGCAGCCGAAGCCGGGGAGGAAACGTGTGGAGATAGTACCTTGACAACTGCACTTTTCCTCTCTGACCCCTTTTCCTGTTTTGTCTCCTTGGTTGAGGCAGGTGGATGTCAGCCCTAGACTTCATAGAACTGTATTCAGAATGATTTCTATTTTTTTAAAAAGAACTATTTGGAAATACAGTTCAATGAGTTCAGGCACACTCAATTTTAAACAAGGATCAGAATGGTAAACACAACTGGAAATAACTGACAGGCTTTAAAAAATATACATGCCATGTAAGAATCACTGATCAAAATGGAACACAGATTTATTTACCTCCAAACACTTGCCATTGAAGAAGCACTTTGGTAACATGACTCCAATTCATAGCATGTTAAAATCAATATAACAAACTCCAGTAAAAATCATACAATTTTATTTTACGAATGTAAAACATCAAAGGTTACATCCAATTGTGCACATTTTCCATTTGGAATCTTTAAAGAACAATTGTGGCATGGTCCGGCTTTAACTGTTTAAAAGCAATACTGCAGGGCAAGAAACACTAAGGAAGACTGGACACTGTCAACACCATGTTTACAACAGCAATGAGTGACTAAACATGATGATTCTAAGATAACTGATGTGAATAATTTGGAGCTATGCAGTGTGTGATGTAGAGAGGAATACTAAATATTTCAAAGACTGGATCATATTTGTCACTAGACTAACTTTAAAGACATCAGTACAACAGTACTAAAAAAATGCCGGTGAGCGGGATCCGTTGTTGTCAGGTGGGCCTGAAAGGTGACATTTTCATGTCCCTACTGTTTCTTATGTCCACAGGGCTGATCCTTTATGAGCTAGAAAGAGAGAATATGGAAAAACCTTGGTTCAGCTGAAACATTTTAGCAAGGGATTTTATATAGTACAGGTATCTGTACTTTGGAGAGTGAACTATCAAATGAATTCAGCAACCATGATACAATGCCACAATGTAATTCTGGGAAGTACGGTGGGATATAGTCTACTGCTACATTTCAATTGACATTGCATGTACAAACCAAGCCCCCCAAAGAAATGCTCCTAGAAAAAAGTATCATAAAAGCTGGTCTTGAGTGCCTCCAACATGCTAACCTCTTTTCAAATAATACATGAAGTCAGAGTAGTTGCAGGGGCTAAAGCCAGAAGTTCCTTTATTATACCAAAAAAAAGAAGAAGAATTTAGCGCATAAATTTTCAATCAGTCCCTGTGGGATATTTGAACTTTAATATTTTATTACTCTATGAAAGGACCCTCTCATCACCCGAAGCGTTAAGGTTTAACCCCCTCCCCTTTTAATAACTTCTTATATTAATCAAATTCACTTTTTACTTATGATGTTTATTTTTCCAGGAAGTTCATCTATTTAAACTATTTTCTTAGGGAGTTCAATTTAGCTTTGTCTTTCAAATTAACCTAACACATATTTTAGCCTCCTGCAGTAAAAACTAAGTGTTACTCAAACAATTATGCCCCACCGGATTGTTCATCCTACCAGTTTGAAGCCATTCTGTTTCCCACTTGCTACCCTAGTCCTTATAAAATGTCCTTATCCCTTTGGGGATGGGCAAAACTGTCCTTTCAATATAACTGCAATCTTTCAAGTCCTTTACAAGATTTTACAAGAATCTAAAAATAAGGCTGCTTCAGAGTATGTTGGTTGCTGACTGTAATTGAAATATTTAAGAAAATGTTCATACACCAAGAAATGAAAAAGTACTCTGTAGGTTATGCATGGATCAAACATGATTTTGAACAGGTTCTTTGGATCATAAGGAACCACAAGCCTAGCATTTCTTCAAAGCTGACATGTCAGTAACTCGTTAAGGCAGATGCCTCTTTTTTCATGCTCACAGAAAAGCCTGGGAAAAAAAACCTTGCTGTTTTTAATGATGTGCTGCACTTACATTTCCATGCATTCTGAAGCAATTTCTTCCAAATCATATAGGCAGCCTAAAATGTATCCAGCCATAAAGGTATGCTTGGCAGAGAGCTGGTTGACAATACTATTTTGGAGTTTTGATGGCTTTCAATTTAACATCCCTGGGGTGAGTTTGGAAGCAGCCTAGAAGTTCATGCATGCTATGACATCATTCTGATCCTGATTCATGTGAGTATCCTTGTATTAGACCTGTTTTTTTGTGTCTCAGAACACACACATGATTTGAAAGTCAAAGCTATTAACAGCTGAATTTGTCACAGTGAGATTACTCTCATTTTGCTATAGATATGAGTGTTGCCATCAGATCTTGCAGGAAGGATGTTCTAATTTCATTACTCAACTCCAGGTGCCTGATACCCAATGGATTATTCTGCTTTCAGAAAGCCATTAAAACCTGAGTATTCCACAGAATCAGGGGAAAAGATTTGTGATGAAGAGCCTCTCCTGCTATGGGTTTGGCTTCTCATGGTAGTTCCTTGGGATCTTGTTGTTTTCTTTTACCCATGTTTTTACTCTAATGTTTATATTATTCTGTAAATTGCTTAGAGACTTGGTTGGAGTGAGGGAGGAAGGAAGGAAGGAAGGAAGGAAGGAAGGAAGGAAGGAAGGAAGGAAGGAAGGAAGTTAAGTTAGTTTTGTGAAGATGGCAGCGACAGCTCTTCCAAAATAAAAACTACACAAAGAAAATACACATTAAACAGTTATAGAATTGTCAAATAAAAGTTCAAAATGAGCATTTGTTTTGTTGTCAAACAACAGGAAATAACAAATAGGGGAAAAGATATAAACCCAACTGTGAGAAGGAACATATTGAAAAGTTTGTTGAAATACAAACAGGTATGTTATGATATACAGTCTCCCAATCACAACTTATAGAAATTTTTAAAAAGAGAATTGATTAAAATACAATTATCGTACAGCATATCTCTTATGAACAGGAACTATGTCTATAGTTTCAACAGAAAAAATATGGATTATTAGAATGAGAATTTATACTGTTAGCAACTGATGTAAAAAAGAAATGTCATATAGCTTTAAAAGATGCAAATGTAAAATTCTGAATTTCTCTGTTCATTAGAAAGCATTTATGCTGTTAATACAATAAAAGATGACCTATGACATGAAACTAACTAATTGCTTTCTGTTTACATAACTCCACACTTTTAGGGGATGGGAGCAGTTGTGAACATTTATAAAAACTTTTTGTAAGATTTAAAAATAATCAGTGTCCATCTCTGATTTAATTCTATGTCTAAAGATAACCTATTTTGAAGACTTATTAGAAAAAACCCATAAAAATTAAAAAATGAAATGAATAAAAATTGCATATTAGCAATCATTTAATGTATAATAAATTCATGTCATTTTTGACAATTAAAATGCCTGGTTTTATAAACTGTGTCTGAAATTTTTAACTCAGTGTTTACATATACATGTCCCCAATTTATATAAATAAATAATAGCACAATTCAAAAGAGAAAATACATTTTGATTTGGATAAGGATATAAAAAGAGAGTGTGTTATAAGTGCACTCATATTTTAAATTTATTATACTTTGTTAAATTCAGCCTTTATTAAGGTAGCTTATATAAACAAAACGTATTTTAAAAATCTGCTTGTAAAGAAAAAAATAAACTTTACAAGTTTTGATGCCAAAAATTAATACATAACAAAATAGTACTACAAATATGACACCTTCTGTATGTGCCTTTGGTTTCCTACCTTTCAAAATTTGTTTTTATAGCACTTTTCACAGAAAACACCACTGAATAGCCTTAAAAATGACTAAAGGGAAATACTATGTGAAACAAAGCACACACCTCCATATCAAGTATATTTTAATAAGTTTTGCAAGCACAGGAATCCATAATAATCTAAAACCATTTTGATGCATTATGAATCACCTGTTAAAAATAAAGACAATCTAGATTTTTGGTAAATATTTGTAGAGCCAAACAATAAAAAGATGTATAACCATAAAATTCTTAGTGAAAAATGTGTGCAAGTAGGTTCATTTTAAAAGAAAAATTCCTACTGCCTGTGTCATAACCAATTAAATTCTCAGAGTAATGACCCCATTTGCATACAGAACAGAACCCACAAGTGGGAATTTTAATGGGCATACCACCTGAGTACATTAATTGAGAGTGACACTACTTGAACTAGTTTTGTGCTTACCCCACTGAAAATTCTACTCATATTATTTTTAATGTCAAGCTACAAGTCAAATTTCCAGATGATGGACTTGTTCTTTTTTAAGCATTGAATTTGAATAAAGGATTGTTTTAATTCTATTATGCAATTCACAGCTTTGCTTTAAGCAATCTGTAATTCTGATTTTCACCAATGCTTAACTCTTCTCCCAGTGATTGGAATTTAAATTTCTTCATTAATTTGAGTATAATTACATTAAAAATAAAGACTTTCAACAACTAATTTGCTTTTGAATGGGACTTTGATATATATTTTAATAAGAATGTGTGTTACCGTTAAGTGCATAATAGTTTATCGAAATGTAATTATGTAAATATGTTTTATTAAACATTCTTTTAAAATTCAGAACAATTTAAATATTCCTAATTTTACTTATATTTAGAGTCCAGTTAAGAAAGTTACTTGCAACTAAAGCTTGTATCTTGGTTACCAACTAATGTCTTCTGCTATAGATGATGATCATGACCTTGAAGGTTATTGCAAATTATGAGCCATCTCTTGCAGTCTATTATGTAATCAAAGAGTTTATCCTTCACATCACAAAACAAGTATATTAAAAGCTATGTGTTATAGGTACACTGGCAAAACCATATTGTTTAATCATAATTCATTTTACACTAAATATGCTGTTTTCTAAAGCAACAGCAAGACAATACTTCAATAGTTTCATTATAATACACTCCAAAGGACTTTTTTTTTAAAAAAAAATGTTTTCCAGCATTAAGAAAAATTCACTAGTTCTCTTAAGAGCAAGTTTGCCAATTTCTGGGGTCATGCTGAAACACTGCACTTGGAAATTATTTAAAGTTTATATCAGGAAATGGTATGAAAACAATGTTTACCGATCATAAAAAGGAATATTACGTTCTTTATGAGAGCTACTTTCGTTTACGGGTTAAAGCATTAGGCTAGAAACCAGAAGTTCTATTCCCCCTAGTGTTGCCTTAGGCATAAAACCAGCTGAGTGACATTGGACCAGCCACTTTCTCTCAGTCCTAGCAAGCAGGCAATGGCTAAAATCCTGCTAAGAAAACTGGCCTAGGCAGTCACCACAAGTCAAGACTCTTGAAGGCACCCCCACATAGACAACATTTGCATACTCTTAAGCTTTGCATCAAAGAATTCTCTTTCTCTTTTAGAAATGAAACTTTTTGTGGATATAGTATTGTTTCCTTTATCCAAACAGTCTTAAGATGAGAATTGGCCCATAATTGCAAAAGTCTTCCGTTTTCTTCCCACTACAATGTCAATGTTATTGTAGTGGTGGGTTCTGGATTCTGTTCCAACTGGTATGGTTGGAATGGCCTCAGCATCACCCACATGGACACGCGCAACGCGTGCATGCGTTGTACTTGTCTGCAATGCTTCCGCAAGCCTCCGCGATGCTCCAGAGCGTCACGCAGGCACCATACGTGCCATGTGCATGGGCGGAAGCGCCAAAGGCTTAAAGGACAGGTAAGGATCTCGGGCGGGCCCTCCAGAGCACCGTACTGGAATGATACCTGGTGCTCCAGGCAGGCTCCAGTACGCCCGTACCGGGGTGTACCACCTGCAACCCACCACTGATGCTATTGTAAGATTGTTTTGAACCTCTCTGATTTAATCCAAATATAATTCAAAGTCTGAAAATCAAACAAACTGGACCTTCTGTGATTCTGCAAACAAACCAACGCATTGGAAATCTACACCATCCACACACTGTCTTTTTTTAATATGAGCTGAAAGTAGTTGTCATATTTTTTCATTTTATAATATACTACAGCACTCCTCAACTTACAACAGTCCATTTAGTGACTGTTCAAAGTTACAATATTACTAAAAAAAGTGACTTATGACATTGCAGCACCTTCATGGTCACATGGCCAAAATTTGGGTGCTTGGCAACTGGTTCATATTTATGATGGTTGTAATGTCCCTGGATCATGTGAACACCTTCTGCGACCTTCTGACAAACAAAGTCAATGGGGAGCCAGTTTTATTTAACAACCAGATTATGAACTTAACAATTGCAATGAATCACTTAACAACGGTGGCAAGAAAAGTCATAAAATGGAGCAAAACTCATTTGACAAATGTCTCATTTAGCAATATAAATTTTGGATTCAATTACGGTTTTAAGTCAAGAAATACCAAGGTTAACAACAGTTTTTTTTTATATGGGAATCCTTGCCTCAATACAGATTTTCCTTTGGCTTAAGGTTTTTGAAACATCTGTATTAGGCAAAGATTCCCATATAAAACTCTCTCCTGATGTCAACTTCTAAAGTAGACCAGAAAGGGAACACAGGGAAATGATTTATTTCTACTTTATTGTAAGGTTATATTAACAAAATCTTGCAAGTCTGAAAGTACATTTGTCCTCTTATCCTCTTTATAGCCAAAGAAACTAAGGAGGGTCCTTATGAGATTCTTGCCTCACCTGTATTCCTGCTATGGGCTAAGTTGCTTTTTATCTAACTGTTACCTTGGCTGCATCTCATCCTGTCTTTCAAGGTGTTATATAACATCTGCAGAGTGCCCCACCATTTTCATCCCAGAGATAAACAAACAACATTATAGCTAGATTGCTTTCCCTAATCCTCCACTGACAGGGGTTGAAAAGTCAGACAAGTGATCATGGCTATGAAATTTCTCTTATGTTGCATGCATGATATGTGCAAAAAGGGATGAGGCTTCATTCACATGGTTTCAACCTCTGCCTTGTCCACCTGTTCCCCTCATAAACATCCCTGGCTTATCCCCATCTTATCTACTCTGTTTGCAATTTATATCCATTTTACTTTTATTTGTTTGATTGGACTACAGCAGTTGAATTTTCCCATGGCATTTTAACAATTGAAAAATACAGATACTCATGGCATCGATTTACTAAAATAGGATTGTTCTTGATGAACTTAAAAACAGTTTAACAATACAGCACATCATATCAGACAGGTCAATGTTTAACAATTGTCTCACATTAGAGATATCAGTCACTAATAAACAAAAACTCTCTAGGGGGAAAAGTTAAAGTAGAGTTAAAATAAGGTACTATATTTTTCAGAGTATACGACGCACCGGAGTATAAGACGCATCCAGGTTTTGAAGAGGCATTTTTTTTAAAGAAAGTAGGTAGGTAGATAGAGGGATAGAGAGGGAGAGAAAGTAGGGAGGGAGGGGGAGAGAGAGAGAGAGTAGGTAGATAATACAGTAGATAATACAGTAGGTAGATAAAGGGATAGAAAGAGAGAAATAGAAATATAGTAGGTAGGTAGGTAAGTAGGTAGAGAGTGTAGATAGATAGAGGGAGAGATAGAATTACAGTAGATTGGTAGGGGGGGAGAGAGACAGTAGGTAGGTTGGTGGGTAGAGGGATAGAGAGAGAAAATAGAGAGAGAGAAATACAATAGATAAGTAGAGGGAGAGAGAAATGCAGTGGGTGGGTAGGGCTCATTTGCTCATTTCTGCCCTCCCAGCACCCAGGAGCTGTCTGAAAGCCTCCATAAAGCTATGCATGGCCATTTTGGTGAAGGGGTGGGGCTTCTGGAGGCATAAAATGCTGTATTCAGTGTATAAGACACACCCAGATTTTCAGGAAAAAAGGTGTGTCTTATACTCCGAAAAATATGGTACATCATTACTAAATGATATGCTTACCATTTAAAATAGATTGTACAAATGCCTTCCTATTTTATGTGCAGAATGGCCAGTCAAGGCATCTCTAAGATTAAATCTTAGATTTATAAATCAATGTAATAAATAAATGAGATGATAACCCATTCCCGTCATGAAAAGAATCAAGTGTAAAGTTATGACAGGGCTGTTGCTAATTTAGGTTTTTAAAATCATATTTCAAAGGCACTAGATTGACAAAAGTTACTCTTAACCAGTAACAGCTCTATAAATACAACATTACAATATTGTAACATAAAGAAATAAAAATACTATAGAAGTATACATTGGGAAAATGCAATTGTTAAAAAGCAAACACTGGAATTTAATCTATGAGTTTCTCAAATTGAATGTGTCGACAGTGGGATCACCGCCCCACTGTTACAAATGAAAAAAATTAATTACTGCCCTATATTAGATACTACTATTCAGTTCAGCTACTTAGTAAACATATAAAACTGTAAGAAAACACATGGGTAATAGAGGGAGGGTAGATGTTTGTGATGTAAATGTATGCAATTTAGGATTATAAATGGAATGTGCATGGTTGACCTTAGAGTGATTTAAAAATACACTTTTAATGAAGTAATCAATGATTTCTCATAAATGCAGCTGAAGCCTACTTCATCTTTTTTCAAATCAAGGACTCAGTTGTAAGCAAAGCAACAAAAGGTTGGCAGAGTGATTCGAAAACAAGTATTACAGGGCACAAAGCCTCTGACCCCAAAACACTTTATGTTAAACTGATTTTGCATTTCATTTAAAGGCTTCTAAGTACATGTTATATTTTACCCCTTAGATGCTATCAGAATGTATACTTCTAAATAAATAAAGGTTGGCCTTGGTACAGAAGCTGGAAGTAAAGTATTAAGCATATTATATAGCTTCTTGCTTAGTTTTTAATTGTATAGTTTTGTGTGGAAACATCTCAGTGCAAAAAAATAACATGCATTTAGAGAAAGCTTGAAGTGTAACAACTCTTAATATTTTAGAAATACAGTATTTTTCGGAGTATAAGACACACTTTTTCCCCTTTAAGAGAGTCTTATACTCCAAACGTAGTTTTTTCAAAACTTTTTTTCAGCCCTAATGAGGCGCTATCGATTGAAGCCAACTTCCATGACTTGCCTGCTTGTCTCATTGCTGCTCCCTCTGTTAGCGCCTCATTAGGGCTGGAAAAAAGCTTTGAATATTTTTATTTTAGCATACTCATCCCTTTGGATACCGGTACATCTAAGTGAAGCTTGGAAAAGTAGAGACAAAACAAAATGGAGTCTGTGCTTCAAAAACAATTTTTCAAGAAATGGAAAATCTACTTCTCTCCAATGCAACACATTCTTGTACAAATTGTGGTTATCTTCTTTGAATTTTCTCATTTGAGTATGCCTTTCAACTTTTCTGTGGAGTAGATAATTTGCCAGTATTATTGCTCCAAGTTTCCAGAATAGAAATAGAATCAATCATGCTGGTTGATGATCTCAGATAGAGTTTAGATAGGAAAGTGTACTCCTTTTTGGTCTAAATAGACTTCTCACTTGCCCTCAGGAATGATTGTTTGTAATGATTGTAAATGATTTTTTTATCAGTGTGGCCTCATTTGGAATACATAGTCCAGGGGATAAAAAGTGTGCATGCTCAAACCCTGCAAACTTATGTGCTGAAGCTGACCAGACTAAGGATGCTAGCCAGATGAATACCTGGTAGGCAGAATTGTTTTTTTTTTCCTATTTTCCTCCCCAAAAACTAAGGTGTGTGTTATACTCCAAAAATACAGTATACCAAAATTTGAGAGTGGAACAGTGATATTAGTTCACAGCATGGAAAGATCAAAGTCATACTGCAATTTGCTGAGGGAGATTAGCAGGAACTGAGAATGACATTACAGACAAAAATCCAGGTCACACATCACTCAAACCCACAAGGTTGTATCACAATGTTGCCTACTTTAAGCTATGCAAACCTCAGTTCTGGAAATTGAAGTCCCAAAGATTGATAAATATTGTCCTAATAATTTGGCTTGTTTCAACTTGGTATAATTTCTTCAGTGATCTGCATACTTCATGTAAAGATTGAAAGTCCAGAGAGAATTAAACTTAATGGAACCTTCTGTATTCCTGTTTCAGCTGAAGACTTCTACTTTTACAGATGAAGTAGGTACTAATAAAAATATAGCCGTTTGAAGAATACACATGTAATTATTATATTTAAGTACTTTGACATTTTAGAAAAGTATATACATTTCCTTACATTTGCTTTAAAAATTAAAATCACTTTCTATGGTGGGATGGTAGTATATTTTTAATTTCAAAATGACATAATTGTCCACGGTATGATGCAATTTTAAAGTACTCAATGGAGCAGGAAATGGCAAATGCCTCAGCAACAAGAAGATAAAAATGTAGTCTTAGCAGATAAACGTAGTACTAGGCTAGCCACAAAAGTTATTTATATGTCTGAATTAACAGACAGTTGATATACAATACCTGTAATGGCTCCTCTCCTAACGTGAGAAAGTAAAGACACTTGAAACGGATTATTTCAAGCAGGATGGAAACCATTATTTAATCAAGCAGGATGGAAACCATTAGAAGCAAAGCAGCATCTGAAAACCTTTAGGCCATGCAAATGGGATTAAGCTGATAATGACCCCTCCCCTTTGTCCGAATGCAGATTCTGACCAATGCACAAGTGTGAAGATGCTTCCTTAACTCTTCTGCCATGGGAGTCAATAAAGCACACGTTCCCATGGCTATCTCTAATTAGACATCAGACATTATGGCTACCATAAACATCCCTCCAGAGATGTTGGGACCTTCAGTCTCCCGGTGACAGGAAACCAGTTGTAAAGTTGTAAAACTCAGTTGTTTCAGATGTAGCTAATGATTTAACTCCAAGGCTCCCCTCCTCCCAATTGAATGGCTTTTAGTATCACTTTTAGGGATCTGACAATACCATTCTAAAAAGGCAAAGTTAAGCAATGCTTAAAGTAGCATACCTTAAATACAAAATCAGTACATTTGTTCTTCCTTTCATCTAATGATCTGTAATGTTTGTTTGGCAATGCTAATCTATTTTAAATAATTGTGTGGTATAATTGTGTGGTATTAAATAGATGGCTGAAAGCATGACTACTCAGGGCACAGTATATTCCCCTTTATCCAAAGATTATGTCCAGTTGTTTGCTTTGTAATAGGAAAGATCTTCCAATATGTAACAAATCTCTCTTTCTTGCCATAATAATAGAGAGATATGCTTAAGAAACCAATAACCCAAGGAAAAGAATGCCTCTCTCATTTACAAATGTGCTTCAACCTTTCAAAAATTATAATTAAGAGCATACAGATTGATCTTCTTTACTCAGTGTAAACTTTGTTTAAACTTTGTTTAAAATGTTGGTTATACAATGTTCTTTAAATTCTATCAGTATAAATGACACAGTATCCACTCACATTTTTCAGAATCAAAGGGTTGGGCAGAGGTTACTCCTACTCTTCCCCTAACTCATTTGCCCATGCACTAAAATTCAAGATCAAAGAATTTTATCAAAAGTATTTCACATCTATCAAAGACCAAAAAATAAGTGAAGATCATGAAAAATCAAACAGAAGCCCCTCCTGAGAATGAAACAATTGTTGCAGCATCAATAAATATGAAATAAGAATAGTTAACTTAATTTTCAACATATGCAAGCAGGTACATTGAGAATACTGTACATTTTCTTTCTACTAAAAACTTAGCAGTAATTATTGATAAATCACTATTTCTAATTCAGACTTCATTTTTATTGATCATAAAATGGATTATTCTTTAAATGGAAATAATTAATAATTGATTGAGATCAAGAAAATATCGACATAAATGAGAACAGCTAAATAGATCTCTATAATATATATAAGCTATTAATTACAATAAAAATTCCAAGAGACAGAATACACATTAATATTCCAAGATACCAAAAATTATGTTATTTATTAAAACCATTGGACTAGATTTTAATTACTCCATGAGAAGAATTCAGGAATATTTAAATCAAGATATGTATTACCTTTTTCTAAATACATTCCTTCACCATTAAACAACTTTAAATACTGTATGAAATCTAAATATAGTGTTTAAATCTCTTGCATAATGGTTTCATAAACTATTGTATGTTTTCTAAAAAATCTATTTAAACCTTTTTCTTCTTTGCATGGAAAAGCATTTTTTGTACATCTAGCTTCATTTTTTTTCAATATAATCTGTTCTCCCTCATTCTTGATTATTTGCTTAAATGTATCGACTTTACCGTTTATCATCCAGATGAGGGAAACGAAGGAAGAACCAACCTAACTCTTACTTACAAAAGGGACTATTACATACTCCCTTTTTGTGACCCTGTAGTGTCTTAATTTGGGGTAGAATCAGACTGACTGGATGTGGTTCAGCGTTTAATGGCTGGAGTTTGCAGCAGATATAGCAGTATAGCAATAGCAGTAGACTTATATACCGCTTCATAGGGCTTTCAGCCCTCTCTAAGCGGTTTACAGAGAGTCAGCATATTGCCCCCAACAATCTGGGTCCTCATTTTACCCACCTCGGAAGGATGGAAGGCTGAGTCAACCCTGAGCCGGTGAGATTTGAACCGCTGAACTGCTGATCTAGCAGTAGCCTGCAGTGCTGCATTTAACCACTGCGCCACCTTGGCTCTGCTCTCTTTATATTATTACATATGGTATGCAAAAATTATAGAATAGCACTTTAAAGCTGCAGTCATTACTTAGAATAGACATGTACAACACTGTACTATAAAATATGAACAAGATTATTCTTCAGACCTTAATAATATGACTAGATCAGATAAATTAATTTGCATTACAGTTAACATAAAATATATGTAAGACATAACAAATGGTATTTGCTTGACAACAATTTCAAATTTCTCTACGCAAGAATCATTAAAA
Source organism: Thamnophis sirtalis (assembly GCF_051295495.1). Taxonomy (NCBI): domain Eukaryota; kingdom Metazoa; phylum Chordata; class Lepidosauria; order Squamata; family Natricidae; genus Thamnophis; species Thamnophis sirtalis. The sequence continues at coordinate 55,459,930 of NW_028261389.1, read as the reverse complement.
AAAATTTCTTCATTATCCAGCTATAAAAAGGAAGATCAAATAACAACAAAAATTCAAAGAAGTTCTCCTTCTTTCTTTTTCCAGATAGTCACCAAATTGTTGTTTCATTTGTGTGAATGATTTGTCCTGCATGTATTCTTTATGGCCTACTATTCAAAAATTCTCTTCAATTTTTCACTGAGATTAATAGTGTGTAGCAGGTTGCTGTGAGCACATTTAATAGTGTCCTTTGAAAGAATTTCTTAGAAATAGAGAGATGCAGAGAACAGCCCTCTCTAGTTTTTCAAAGCTCAACAACAGCAAAAACCAGAATAAATAGAAAGCTATGATGGGAAACAAATCCCACAACATTCCATACAGATTTCTAAACAGTCTGCTGATTCACAACAGGCATCCATAATGCCACAATCCATGTCACAAGGGCAGTTGCAGTCATCTCCTGTTTCTTCCCCACAGCAGCCGGCCACTCCTGGGCAGATTCCACAAGAGGTTTGTTCCAGGACGAGGCCACAGAGGGTGACGAATTCACAGAACAAGCAGGCCAAAATACAGTGTACACAGCAATCTTGAGAAAGTAGACAGGGAGGGAAGGAATAAAGAGAAGAACAGAAATTTCAAACTATATTCTGAATGACCATTCTGGATAAAACAAAACACCTTAAGAGCCTTAAACAAAACCATTTTCCCCCCCACATTACATCATATGCATGCATAATATGAGGAGCACTTTTGCATGCTAGCTCACCTTCCTTTCAACAATCTACTCATGAAGAAGAATGCACCCACTCTTAGTTAAAACCTTTTTGGGATTGCTTTTGCTGATTAAGATATGTCTATATCAGAGGTGGTATTCAGCAGGTTTTGACCAGTTCTGAGAACCAGTAGCAGAAATTTTGAGTAGTTCAGAGAACTGGTAAATACCACCTCTGACTGGCCATCCCCCATCTATTTTCTACCCCCCCCCCGAGTCCCAGCTGATCGGGAGAGAATGGGGATTTTGCAGTAACCTTCCCCTGCCATGCCCACCAAGCCATGCCCACAGAACTGGTAGTAAAAAAATTTGAATCCCACCACTGGTCTATATTGATTAGTTTGATAGATTGATTATATTATGTTTTATATTGGGTTAGATTTATATGCGCCTAAAACCTCTGGAGCAAAGTAATTCATGAAGCAAATAAATAAAAATGAATCAATAAATAAATGTTACAAAAAGATTTGAGAAGCACAGCAGTAAAGTTCAGAGGCGCAGCAGACATAAGATTACGTGACTGACTGAATAACCTCTTTGGAAGATTTTGTAATTTTGTATTGATTTTTTCTACTGACTTTGGAGAAATCAGTAGAATGGGGTGGCGCAATAGTTAGAATGCAGTACTGCAGACTACTTCTGCTGACTGCCGGCTGACTGCAATTTGGCACTTCGAATCTCAGCAGGCTCAAGGTTAACTCAGCCTTCCATTCTTCTGAGGTGGATAAAATGAGGACCCAAATTGTTGGGGGAATATGCTGACTCTGTAAACTGCTTAGAGAAGTTTAAAGCACTGTGACACGATATAGAAGTCTAAGTGCTATTGCTATTAAGCTCCTAAAGAATGTATCACCAAATTCATATCATTTTATTATTATTGGCATGCCAATTATTCGTTCTCCATAACAGGAACAATGATAGTTATTATTTTAAATAATCTTTTCCTATTTCCTATCCTTTTTATGTTTACCAATGCACTTATCCCTCTTGCTTCAAGACTACCCTATATTATGCATGGCCTTAATCCATCTGCAAAACCAAACCCAAAATAAAAAGCCAATCTTCTCTTATGCTAATAAAGAAATGCTAGCTATAAAATATAAAAACAAGTTGGGTTGAAAAATGAAAACAAAATCTTCCAAAGAGATTATTCAGTTTGTCACTTATAAATGAACTGAGTACAGATAGTCGTTGCTTACAATATTTCATTTAGTGACCCTTCAAAGTTATAACAGCACTGAAAAAATGATTTATGACCATTTTTCACACTTAAGACCATTGCAGCATCTCCATGGTCATATGACCAAAATTCAGACACTTGGGAACCAACTTATATTTATGACAGTTGCAATATCCTGGGGTTACGTGATTCCCTTTTGCGACCTTCAGAAAAACAAAGTCAATGGGAAAGCCAAATTCACTTAACGACCAGGTTACTAACTTAACAACTGTAGTGATTCACTTAACAACTGTGGCAAGAAAGGTCATAAAATGGGCTAAAGTTTGCTTAACAACTGTCTTTCTTAGCAACAGAAATGTTGGCCTCAATTGTGTTCGTAAGTCGAAGACTACCTGTAATGTAAAAAATGTTGGGAGAGATGCATGTTTGATTCATCCACAATCAAAAGAAATTAGCCACTGGTTAATTTTAGTGTTACATAAGCATTTTTGTTTAAATTGTTAGTTTAATTGTTAGCTCATTTCTAAAAATATTGGACAATAATATATAAATATGATGAATAGAAAATGTTCATTGGTAACAACAACAAAAAAAGGGAAAGAAGAACCAGCTAGTAAGAAGAATGCTTACGTATATTAAATGATGTTTTTCATGAAGAATAACCATACCTATAAGTGACCTTCATCCAGGGCTTAGCAGATATGACACATGAAATGAAGCTGGGGAGTACAAGTTCAATGAAGAGAACCAAAGCCAGATTGATGGGGATTAATTAGACTGTTGTCATGGAGACTGTCATAGAATAAAACTAACAATTTCCTCTTATGTTTTTTTTTAAAATAATGTAAACGAGGAATAGGTAAGAAGAAATAGGTGTCTCAGTATTGATAATTCAAGATTAGCTTAACTTTTTTTCTCTATCTTGACAATGAACGCCAAATAAAGGTAGAAAAGAAAGAAAGAAATTACGACAAATTATAACTACCACTAAAGAAAATGAAACGGCCATGAAATTAATGGCAATGACACTACATGCAGAGCAATGATTGTGAAAATAAAACAACAAATAATTATATCATCATTGTCATCATCTTAATATTTTAATTTGTTAAAGCCAATACATTCCAAAATTCTGTAGTATATAACATCCAGAATAAAATTTAAAAATTAGTAACAGAAAAGAACATAAACATAACAACAAAAACAGCCATTACAATAAGATGCATGCACAGCAGGGACCCACTAACACATTAGATGTAAGACAATTATTGTGGACAAAAATAATACCAAAACATGGGTAGTCCTTGACTTACAACCATTTAGATTAGATTAGATTTATTAGATTTATATGCTGCCCTTCTCCCAAGGACTCAGGGTGGCATACAACAATTAAAAAAAAGACATGATATAAAAGTTAAAAAAAAAAATTAAATGGAATATCCCAAACCCAATTAAAATTGACAATACATTTTTTTTAAAAAAAAAATTCGAATTAAAATTAACATGATCAATACTGTATTTTGTTTTGTTCAGGCCAGGCTGGCTTGCTGGAAAAGGCAACTTTTTAGGGCGCATCGGAAGGACGGGAGGTCGGGGATTATACGAAGCTCTGGGGGCAGCTCATTCCAGAGGGAAGGCGCTCCCACAGAGAAGGCTCTCCCTCTGGGGGTCACTAGCCGACACTGTCTGGCCGACGGCACCCTGAGGAGGCCAACTCTGTGTGTTCGCACTGGACGGTGGGAGGCTACCGGTGGCAGTAGGTGGTCTCGCAGGTACCCTGGGCCTAAGCCATGGAGCGCTTTAAAGGTCATAATTAGTACCTTGAATCGCACCTGGAAGACAACCGGCAACCAGTGTAGGCCGCCTAAAAGGGGTGTAACATGGGAGCACCTAGGTGCCCCCATGATAACCCATGCAGCCACATTCTGGACCAGTTGAAGCTTCCGGGTGCTCTTCAAGGGCAGCCCCATGTAGAGAGCGGTACAGTAGTCCAGGTGAGAAAGGATGAGGGCATGAATGACTGTGCACAGAGCATCCTGATCCAGGAAGGGGCGCAACTGACGTACCAGGCAAACCTGGTAAAAGGTCCCCCTGGTCACATCCGTCAGGTGTTCTTCTAAACTAAGCCACGTATCCAGGAGGACGCCCAGATTGCGGGCCCTTTCTTTGTTTAATGATCATTCAGAGTTACAATGGCACTGAAAAAAAGTGACTTATGACTCTTTTTCACACTTATGACCGCTGCAGCATCCCCGGGGTAAAAATTTGATCATGATTAAATCATGACCGTGATCAAAATTTGGCTTCTTGGTAACTAGGATGTATTTATGGTAGTTGCAATGTCCCAAATCATTGTGATTTTTTTTTTGACAAGCAAATTCAATGGAGAAGCTAGATTCACTTAACAACTGTGTTACTAATTTAACAACTGCAGTGATTCACTTAACAACTATGGCAAGAAAGGAAATAAAATGGGGCAAAATTCACTTAAAATTATATTGCTTAGCAATACAAATTTTCGGCTCAACTGTGGTCGTAAGTTGAGGACCACTTGTAGTTTTTATTTTTCTAAAAACCTACTTAGAAAAAAAAGGAGAGGAATTCACCAAAATAATTTAGCAACAAAGTTGATGATCCTGATTACCAACATTGAGTAGGAACTACTGGTACCTGTACATTCCTCATTTACTTTTGCAAAAATGCATTAAAAATAATTTAAACAGATGGCAGTGTATGCCATAACATTTTGTATCATTTTGTTAGCACAATCCTATTATCTATCAGCGTCATTTAAAAAATAATTCTAGTTTATCCATTTGTCCATTTTTTGTTCATGTCTATTTACAGATATCCATGAATACAAATCTTTTCTCAATAAATAAGTGTCATGGGAAAGCTCAAGAAGGTACAATAACCCTTTGGATGACCTTGAAAGGTCAAAAACAGACATAAGCCTCTCTGAAACTCTACTATTCAGAGCACAAATAGAAAGAAAACCCTCTTTGAGAGTCAAGGAAATTTAGTGACCCCTTGATCAGAACTGAGATGTTTCTTAAAAAGGGAAGAAAAATTATGTGTTGTCCTAAATGTAATGCAGAAATGAGCTTTGAAGAGAGGAGGCACCTGGGTGAAGGATTATTTTGTTTCTAAAGAGAAAAGAAATATGACAAAGCAATATCCATGCTTTCCTCTCTTGAGCCTGCCAATTATTAAGAACATTCCAGATGGAATTTTAAGATGCTCATTTCACAACTAAACTCTTCCATAGCATCTGGCCTGGTTACTTCAGGATACACACATCTTACCTAGTTATTGCCTAGTGTACATAATTGGTCAGTCAGATTCAGCATTAATTATTATCATCTTCTTAATGATATATGACTATCACTTTGTTCATAACATAGATCTATATGATATATAATGTCATATATCATATAGTTCTATGATTTATGACCTATCACTTTATTGTTGTTTGTACACAGAGAGCTTATACACTGGAGACAAATTCCTTGTGACAAATTCCAATCATACATGTCCAATAAAGAGTTCTGTTCTGTTCTAGTTCTATGTTCTAATTGTAATAATTCTTATTCTATTCTGTTCTGTTCCCACTGTGATTTTATTTAAGAGAGTCCTTAAGACCTGGCACTTTTCCTAAGCTTTTGGCTGGATTGGATGGGAAGTGGGGGGAGGGGATGATATTTGAGAGGTGATATTTTTTCTAGGTATTCCTTTTGTATTAGGTAGTTTTATTTTTAAAGTTCTTTTAAAAATAAATGTTAAAAAATTTTAAAGTTATTTTTAAAGTAAACTGTATAAAGTCATAATAACATTATTCAATAAATATAAGTAGAATATATAGATTATGTATGTAGGTAGGTAGGTATGTATACACATACACACAAACAGACACACAGAGTGGGAAGAGATAAAGGGAAATAGTGATAGCCATTATTTATAAAGGTTCTTATTTATTTACTCATTTATTTATTCTTATTCACTTATTTACTATGAGGATAAGCAGGGAATGACATCATGCAGGTGGTGGATTAAGATAAAGATAAACACGTTCGTTAAATGTGTTGTGAGTGATAAGAAAAGAGGGATTCAGCATTCATTGGAAGGTAGGAAACAAGATACAGTAACTTTTGAATTAATTGTCCGATAAACTGTGATTAGCTCATGTCTGTACTTGGAAAACCTGGGGAAACCTTACATGCTCAATAAGGCAAAAACAGAAACAACTTCTTTCATCCACCTGAAAAGTAGTATAGTTTGACAGAATTTCTGACAGCTAATAACATGGAGCCAAACTTCCTGTGAAAAATGAAGTCGAATTTGGAATCCAATTATAATCCAATAATATAAAATAACTTCCTACTATTATTGATGGATTTTTATTTTATTTTATTAATCAAATTTCCATGTCACAGAATGACTCTAGACTGTGTACAATTAAAAATATAAACATTAAAAGCTGTGTGTTTTTACTGACATACGTGTTTTGTAGAATATTGTATCTTAATTGTTGTTGTTAGTTGCGAAGCCGTGCCCGACCAATCATAACCCCATGGACCACATTCCTCCAGGCCTTCCTGTCCTCTACCATCCTCTGGAGTCCATTTAAGCTCATGCTGACTGCTTTGGTGACTCCATCCAGCCACCTCATTCTCTGTCATCCTGTTCTTCTTTTGTCCTCAATCTTTCCCAGCATGAGGCTCTTCTCCAGTGAGTCCTTCCTTCTCATTAGGTGGTCAAAATATTTGAGTTTCATCTTCAGGATCTGGCCTTCTAAAGTATCTCAGTAAAAAGAGGCAATTAAAAAAGGATGATTAAAGTTTAGAAAAAAGGCAGGGAGGGAGTCCTTCAAAACACTAACCAACACCAAGGTTGCATATTTCTCTGTAAGCCCCAAGTGAGTTGTCTTCAAACTCTTCCAAAAGGTCAAGAAAGTGGTGGCACACCTCTCCTCTGGGGAGAAAATATTCCAAAGGCGAGGCCAATTTCAGAAGGCTCTCTTCCTAGATGCCACAACAAAATATTTTAACTGACAGTGTCTCAGCCTCTTCTCTACCTGACTGTGTGGGATGGGCTGATGTAATGAGGGAAGATGGTTTCGCAGGTAACATGGCTCCATGTAATTGACATGCCTTCACTACAATAGACTTAGGTGGTGGGTATTAAAAAAAACTGTTCTTCTTTACATTTTTTTTCACCAAGTGGTAAATAGTTGGTGACACATTGTTTAGCCCAGCAGTTTTTCTGTGTTTGAGGATGACTGGAAGAATGTATGTAAGGACTGAAATTCTGATGATGTTGGTAAACTTTGCCTCATAGGCTTTGAAGGTGATACAATATAGCATAGTATAGTCTTTATTGTCATTGCACAAAATAAATACAATGAAATTGGGATGCAGGAATTGAAGCTTTCTGAAGGAGATGCTTGGTCTCCAATCTTCATATCAAGAAATTATATACACAGAGAAGAGGAGGAGCCAATGTTGTGATGACATGGACATGCGGTCTCGATGCTCTGATACCGCAGCCAATACTTTTGCTGCTGGGTGGTCCAATCGGACCTAAACTGTTTCGAAGAGACAGTGAACAGGAAGAATACGTCTTGCTGACCTCAGGGTTTTCGCAAAATCCCTGAAAGAAGCAATAGAAGTTCTTCAAGCCTGCGACAAAAAATCCAGCCAAGGCTGACGAAGGCGGGGCGGCTCCAAAACGGAAGGATACGGAAAGAGAAAGTGTTTCCAGCTGGTGAGGAACTTTTACTGTTTTAAAAAGAGACTGCCCATAAAAACTTAAAATTAATCTAAATTGGAGAACAGAAGAATCAAGCGGCGGAATTAAATTTGGAATGGTTTTGGACAGGGGTTATCTTACTTTTTAAATGCTGTCTTCATTAATGGAATTTATGCAAGCCTTTTGAAACGAATGGACTAAAGTTTTCCTCTTTCATTGCTGTGGGTATTTTTCTAATTCATTTAAAGATTGGACTCTTTTTTTTAACTTGAAATACAAAAAAGATACAAAAGGAAATTCGATTTTCAACAGTATTACTGCTGTTCAGAGGCTGGGAGGGTTTGTTGATTGGAGTTTGTGTACTGAAAATGGAACACTTTTTTTTCGCCACTGATTGTTTTGACTTGCCACTACAAGGTTTCACTGCTTGGCTACAGAAAGTGATAAGAAGGGAAGCACACAGATGTCCCTTTGAAGTATATTTTTAATCACAGAAAAGTGAAAACAAATGTTCTTTGTGAATCTATGCTTTAATTTTATCAACCTTCCAAGCTAGAGCAGCTGTGATTGTTAGAATGGCACAATTTCAAAAGAAAATAGAAATCTCAAGTTTGCAAAAGATACTTTCAGAAATACAGAAATTATCAAATACATATGAAAGAATAGAGAAAAAACTGGAAGATTTAGAGCATATAACAACAAAATATGATGAAGAAATTGAGGATGTCTATCAATTGCAAAACAGGGTGGTAAAAAAAAGAGATTAAACCTGCTGATATTTATGGTGATTGATTTGTCTCTGAAAATGGAAAGAATGGAATACTGAAAGAGGAATTAAATGGAGAGGAAATTTATTCCAGAGGGCAAGATACAGAAGAAGAAAAAAACGAAAGAATCGATGGATTTAAAGAGATAAATTCTATTAGCAAAAGCATTGATAAAACTGCTGACAATCAAAGATAAGCTGAATAAGGAAACAGAAAGAGGGCATCAAGATTATATGAGAGATCTTATAAGCAAGGAGTTGCTAAGAGGAGTCTATACAAAGCTGACCAAGAAGATGATTTGTGGCACCACAAATGGCAGAAGATATTAGACTGTTTTGCTATTGGAAAGATGCAGGTTGATAGATGAAAGAATATAATTTAAAACTAGTTAAACTTAGTGAAGTTTATTGACAATAGATATAGCTTAAATAAATAACTGATAATGTTACTAATGTACACAATGTGTAGTGTTATGATGAGTATAATTGGATATGAATATCTAATGGTACCAATGTAAGGAAGATTGGCAATCCCTATGGATTATGCAGTAATAATAATAATAACAACAACAACAATAACAACAACTCCGCCGTTGCCGGTCCCAAGCCCAGATGAGAAAGGAGGAGGGTTGGGATCAGGTTGGCAACCTGACCCCATAAAAAAAAACCCGCCAACCCATATAACATGGTGAAAGAAACGAATAAAAATTCTATACCGCATCGGTTAACAAGGGCCACGGCGGATGTTGAGGTCCCTGGGCATCCGTCGACAAGTGGGCTACAAGTGGACCAGCCAACAAAACGACAAAAATATAGTGCAGATGAAAACCGTGCCATAATGGCCTGTTACTACAACTCAGAGCCAGAAAAAAGAGGTTATTTAAAACGAATGTATGAATTATGGAAACAACAATATCCAGATTCAAATGTTAGTGAACAACGACTAGCAGATCAAAGGCGATTTATTATATGGAATAAAGTGTTTAGTGAAGTTGAACTTGAGGAAATTCAGGCAAATTGCAAAAATAAAAACAACAACATCACAAGCGGAAACAACCAATACTCAAGACACAACTAAAGACATTGTAGTAGAACTCCCAGAAGAAAATGTTGGGGAGGAAATAACAACACTACCACCAGAACCAGATATCATTGAACCAACTGATGAATTAACTCAAAAACAAAAAGAATTGAAGGACAAGATCATGGAGCATTTTCTGTCTAATGAGGAAAGGCAATGTTTACCATCATTAAAAACTGTGCCTAAGAAAATTTTGGTCCCTATTATGAAAATGGTTAATGCAGTGCTTTCATCAATCAAATCAGGATCCATCTTGGAAATAAATCAGTTAATGTACAGTGCAGCTGTAATAGTCACTAAAGAACTAGGCATTAAAATCAAAGCACCTAGTCACACAACGGAAAAGCCAAAGGAAAATCCGATTAGAACAAAAAGTCAAAAAATTAAGGGCAGATGCTAGCAACTTAAAGAACATGCATGTGCAACGGCTTAAAAACAGCAAAATCATAGATCAGCTAATCAGAAGATATAGATTGGATACAAGAAACATCAATGAAGCTGTAGAGATTGTAAAACAGCAGATAACAGCAACAGTTAGAAAAATTGAAAGTTATGAGGCACGAATCATCCAATATAAACGAAATCAACAATTTCGATCAGACCAACAGTGTTTTTATCAAAGTCTTAATGTGAATGGTGACACCAAAAGTGAAAAACCAGAAAAGCAGGCCATAGTTGAATTCTGGAAAGAACTGGGAAAATGCAAAGGACTACAATAAGGAAGCAAAGTGGATACATGACTTTGAGAAAAGCATTGGCAACAAACAAATGCAAGTGTTAGAAATAACAACTGAGATGGTCAAAAATCGAGTAAAAAAAGTAAAGAATTGGACATCACCTGGAAATGACCAATTGCAAGGTTTCTGGCTCGAATATCTGATCGGTTTACATGCAATATTGGCCAGGCAACTGAATGAAATTTTACAAAATGGTCAAATTGATGAATGGTTGACAACTGGAAAAACATACTTGATTCAGAAGGATGCAACTAAAGGAACAATACCTGAAAACTACAGACCAATAACATGCTTGCCAACAACCTTCAAATTACTCACAGGCATTATTGCAGATAACATTATGGATTATTTGGAAACAAATAACATCTTGCCAGTAGAGCAAAAAGGCAAGAAAAGAAGAAGCAGGGGCACAAAAGATCAGCTGCTAATTGATAAAATGATATTAGAAAATTGTAAGAACAGAAAAACGAACTTGAATATGGTCTGGATTGATTACAAAAAGGTATTCGACTCATTGCCACATAGTTGGATCATAAAATGCTTAGAAACAACTGGCATTAGCAAAAATATTACATCCTTTACTGAAAAGGCAATGAAACAGTGGAGAACTGAGTTGGCAGTAGGGAATGAGAACTACGGAATGGTTAATATCAAGCGAGGAATTTTCCAGGGTGATTCACTTTCACCTCTTCATCATCGCGATGATCCCACTATCAGTAATCTTAAAAAAAATGAAATTAGGCCACCAAACAGCCAAAGAAGCTGAAAAAATTTCTCATTTATTATTTATGGATGATTTGAAACTCTATGGAAAGTCAGAAATAGAAACCCAATCACTAACAAACCCAGTCCAAGTATTCAGCACCGATATTTCAATGCAGTTTGGCATGGAAAAATGCGCCAAAAATCCATAAAAAGGGGCAAAATCACTACATGTGAGGGAATTGAAATGCCCAATGGCCAACTAATTAAATGCAACGAAAATGAAGCCTACAAATATTTAGGCATTCTGCAGTTGGATAACATCAAGCATGGAGAAGTAAAAACTATTGTCAGGCGAGAGTACACCAACAGAGTTAGGAAAATTTTGAAATCTAAATTGAATGGTGGAAATACAATCAAGGCCATAAATACCTGGGCAATACCAGTTATAAGATACACAGCTGGTATAGTTAACTGGACACAAGCTGATTTGGACCTTTTGGACCGAAAAACCAGGAAACTAATGACAATGCACTACAGTTTACATCCACGTGGTGATACTGATAGACTGTACCTGCCCCGAAAATCAGGTGGCAGAGGATTATTACAAGTGAAGCAAATAGTTGAAGAAGAAAAACATGCACTGGCTGATTATTTAAAAGAAAGTCAAGAACATCTATTAATCGAAGTAAAGAACAAAAATCTATTGAAGGTCCAACAGACAAGAATACAGAAAAGATGTGATAAAATCAAGAATGGAGAGCTGGCAGAACAAAGCATTGCATGGCCAATTTCTGAAAAAAATAAAAGATAAACTTGGTTATGGTTAACAACAGGTACATTAAAGAAAGAAACAGAGTCACTAATCCTGGCTACGCAAGAACAAGCTATCTGCACAAATGCCATTAAGGCCAAAATCGAAAAATCCTCTGATGATGCCAAATGCAGACTTTGCAAAGAAGCTGATGAAACTGTTGATCACATACTCAGCTGCTGTAAAAAAAATTGCGCAGACTGATTATAAATTGCGGCACAATTCAGTAGCACAAATGATCCATTGGAATTTGTGCAAAATTTATAATATTAAAACAGCAAAAAACTGGTGGGAACATAAGCCTGAAAAAGTCACCGAAACTCAGATGGTCAAGATCTTGTGGGATTTTCACATACAAACAGACAAAATACTGGCGCATAATACACCAGACATCACACTGATTGAGAAAAATAAGGTTACAATCATAGACATCGCAATACCAGGTGATAGCAGGGTTGATGAGAAGGAATATGAAAAAATTGCGAAATGCCAGGACTTAAAAATCGAAATTCAACGATTATGGCACAAACCAGCAGTGGTAATTCCAGTGGTAATTGGCACACTGGGTCCTATTCCAAAAGCACTGGAATTACATTAAAACAGTTAAAAATTGACAAAATCACCATCAGTCAAATGCAAAAAGCTGCACTGCTTGGATCTGCACGCATATTACGAAAATACATTATGATGTCCTAGGCCCCTGCGTGGGGCCCGACTAGTAATCAATGCTTTCAGCCTCTGCTTTGCTGCTGCTTCGGCTGCCATTGAAACTGGCAGGGGGGGATGGTATTTGGGAGGGGAATCATTGTGTGCTGGTGGAGTGTTCTAGAAGCTGTCCTGACCATCTCTTTGCGCATGTGGAGAAAGGGAGTTTCCCGCCAAGGCTAATTGTCCAGCATTCCACCCTGATGATGCTTTTTGAAGATATCTCCCACCTGACAGTTGGGTGAATTATTATTGGATTATGGAATGGGGTGCCAAGGGAAGGGGAGTGAACTATACGTGATATCTATTGCTTTCGCGCCAATTTACCCAGACTCAGCTTTGCTCTGCTACTTATCATTTGTAATTAGTAAAAGTACACTTAATTTCAAGAATGGAGTTGAGTGGTTTCTTTCCTGATTATTAAATGAAGCAGCACCTGACAATAAGCTGAGTCTCACCTCGCACCCAACCCGGAGCGAACTCCTTCCGAGGAGGGTGCCCTCTCAGAAGAAAAAAAAAAAGATGTCTTTACACGACAGCGACCAGGAAGAAGAAATGGGTGCAATGGCAGCACCATCATTAACAGAAATGCTGGCTGATCTGAGAGTGGAGGAACCTACTGTTCGACCCAGGTGGACTTGGGGAGTGGGACAGAAAGAGGAACCTGATGAGCCCTAACTGGAGTCACGAGGAGGCCCAGGAAACCAGCTGCTGACTGGTGTGGCTCTAAGGATGAAGACTACAAGATGTCCCAAGCCATGAACTCCTCGAAGAGGCATGGGGCGAACGCTGGGCTCGAGAGAGTGCCGTGGAAAGGGGCGAAGGAACTAGAGAGAAGGTACCCATTGCTTAGATTAAGGGAGACTGGGGGGGCAAAGGGGGATGTGCACAAGAAAACCCAGCACCGACCTCTCCCCCTGCAGCTAGAGACATTCCGAGAGCAGGGGGGGCAGGCAACGCCGGATGGCTAAGGTCCCACCCTTAAGCGTAAACTATGATGGAGAACCTAGCAGTTTGGGGTTGTTTATAATTCAGGTCTGGAATTATATGCAAATATATGGGCCTGATCTGGACTCTGATGAATCTAAAGTAAGAATAGTGTTAATGGCCCTAGAGAAGAAAGCAGCTTACTGGATGGTCGGATTACATAATAGTGACTCCCCTCTCCTGAGGAATTTTGATGACTTTATGGCAGCAATGAGGAGGTGTTTTGACGACTCTCTCACTGAGCGCCGAGCTAGGCTGAAATTTACGACCCTCAGACAGGGGAAAAAGACTGTGCCTAAATATGTACAGGAATTCCAAGAATTATCGGCTTATATGAGGGGATGGTCTGAAGAACCCTTGTTAGATCGATTCGCAGATGGCTTCAACAGAGATGTTTACCAGCAGTGCGTAAACAGACGAATTCCACGCTGTTTAGAGCCTTGGTACGAACACGCTGCAGATATTGAGCTTGATTTGGCTAGACTCCATTACAAGGAAGAGGGAGAAGTTGAGGATTCCCCTCCCCCCACTAAATCTCCCCTCTCAAAAGTGCAGAAAGGGGGAAGGGGAGGTTTCACAGGCAAGCCCAAACTCTCCGCTTGCTTCCGCTGTGGGAAGGAGGGGCACAGTGCTGTGAATTGCCAAGTCAAGCTGACCCACTGTGCTCTGCCCCCCCCGGAGGGAGAAAAAACCTGAGAAGCCTCCCCGCAAGAAAAAAGAACCTGCTCTGAGAGGGGAGGAGCTTTCTCGACACTTCAATTGTAAATCCTCACTCCCTTATGCACCCTCTATGACTCATGTTACTTGTGACCCCTCCCTGACTCACAATGTGCCTCTTGTGCATCCTCCCCAACATCTGCACCACGACTTGCTCAACCCACAATGATCCTCCTAATACATACTTCCTTATACTCTCCCACTCACTCCTCGATTTGTGTAGAAATTCTTGTGCTCCCTCCCTGACTTCCTCCATACCCCTTCACGCCCTCCCCCATCAGCAGTAGTCACTCCCTTACCTAGAGGCCTGGGACTTGCAACTTCCTGCCAGATTCCTCATTAACTTTGGTTGTGGAAAGCCACAAGAACTTGCTTTGCCTAACAACAGTGGGATTCAGTTAACGATGACAATTGGGAATACAGGAATTGCCATTCCTAAGGAATACAAGAAGTCAACAACATGTTCTTTTTGTTTTAGAAAATGCATTGTACCCTATATTTTTCAATTTAAATCAGACATGATTATTGCACTATAGCAGCAGGAGGTGCAGTGATACAAACCTGAAGTGAGACTGTGAGAATACTGTGAGAGAAGCAGAAAAGTGACATTTAAATTACTTCAGTGAATGGTGGGAAGCACCAGAGTATCTAAAAGAAAGAAGGAAAGTACAAATTTGCAGAGGCTGAAAGCAAGTGGTTCAGACATTGGCATATCATAAAAGCTACATACAGAACCTGAAGGATCAGAAAAAGGAGACAGGAGATGTGAGGTGACATAATTCTCACAAGCAAACAAGAGCTCCTCTTGACACGATGTCAAGAGCTGAAAACATGCATTTCTAA
The DNA here is from genome assembly GCF_051295495.1 of Thamnophis sirtalis. NCBI lineage: Eukaryota > Metazoa > Chordata > Lepidosauria > Squamata > Natricidae > Thamnophis > Thamnophis sirtalis. The sequence continues at coordinate 55,444,899 of NW_028261389.1, read as the reverse complement.
ACAAACAAGATGCTACATACATTTGGTGATCATGCCTATGCAATTGTATATGCATGTTTGTTTTTTAATTCCTTGAAACATTCCCTGTGATTTATTACTGTTTATTGATAATGTTTTGAAAATCACTTGCATTACATTTATAATTTGCATAATATTTATTCTACTCTTTCTTAGGTTAGTTTTTCCTAATATTTTAAAGGACAAGCCCTTCTCTCACTACAGTATTGAATAATTCCATAAAATATTGTTCCATATATCAAGATTTAACCAACTAATTGTTAGGAAGCCAATTTAAAGGTATTTATATAACATGATTCTATAGTATACAGTACAGCTTTTTATTTATTTATTTTGTGCCTTCAGGTCAGTGTTGGCTCCTAGCAACTGCCTAGATTAGTCCCTGCAATTTCCAGGAATGGTTTGCCATTGCCTGCTTCCTAGGGCTGAGAGAGATTAGTCAAAATTACTTAAACTGGGTAATTTATCCAGCTCAGCTTTGTGCCTAAGGAAGAAGTAGAATTCATGGCTTCTGTTTTGTAGCTTGATGCCTTAACCAGTACACTAAATTGGTTCTCAATACATAGAGAGGTGTGTGTGTGTGTGTGTGTGTGTGTGTGTGTGTGAGAGAGAGAGAGAGAGAGAGAGAGAGAGAGAGAGAGAGAGAGAGAGAGAGAGAGAGAGAGAGAACTGTTTTTTCTCTCATTATAATGAAAATTGTGTGGCTTCTGTGCTCAAGTCAATTAATAAAAACTGCTTCAACTAGTAATCTATAAAAGGAGGTTTATAAAGTTAAGCAATGTACATTTGAAATGGAGGGAATAGAGGAAATTGCCAAGATGATCAATCTTCCAGAACAATTGTTTCTGGCATATTTACAATAATGTTGAGAGAAGATTATGAAAGGGGATAAAATGATATTTTGTCTTGTTCTCCTTTTCTTTTTTAACTTCTGATGTTCTTTCTACTGTAGTTGGATCAATGGTTTATTCACAGGTTCCAAAGAAGCAAGAATAAAATGTATTTATATATTGAGGGTATGGAAATAAATAAGCATTTACAGGTAATCCTTGATTTACAATCACAACTGAGTCTGGAACGTTCATCGTTAAATTGCTAAGTAAGTCTTGACCAAATTTTTGGTGAGGCAGTTAAGCAAATGATATGGTTGTTAAGTGAATCCAACTTCCCCTATTGACTTTGGTTCTTAGAAACCAGCTAGAAAAGTCACAAATCACAATCATATGACCCTGAAACACTGCAACCATCATAAATACATGCCAGTTGCCAAGCACCCAAATGTTAATCATGTGGCATAGGCAGGCTGAAACAGTTGTAAGTACCAACCAGTTGTAAATGACTTTTTTCAGCACCATTGTAACTGTGAACTGTATGGTCCTCCACTAAGAACTATTCATTTAGTGACAGTTCACAATTACAATGATGCTGAAAAAAGTCATTTACAACTGGTCTGTACTTACAACTGTCTCTCTCTCCATCTGTGTGTGTGTGTGTGTGTGTGTGATTTTTTATATATACTATAATATATAATATATATATAATACAAACACACACACACACACAATACATACATACCCAGGATTAGGTTTCTATACAGCATATGGACTTTTGGGGATGTACTAAGCCCTTGTCAATAACAAAAATACAAGTTATTACACATTTTAAAATATTTGCCTATCTCCTAAATACAAAGCATTTCTTGTCTCTGTAAAGATACTGCCAGTTAGCAATTTAAAGAAAACTCCAAGATCAGTAGTGAGATGAACAAATATCTGAAAGCAGGAAATACTTTTCATTTCTTTCAAATACTTGCTGCAATTTCCCACCAAACATTTTCCTTTGGTAAAATAAGTTGTTTTACAGTAATGATTTCTACTTCCTTCTGAAACATGACTCAAGACTCTTCAATTATTTTTAGACGATTGCTTAATTATTATCAGGGCTTTGTTATCAACTTACCTTCAGGAGAAGGACCTGGTTTATGAGAACAAGCAGGGCTTTTCTTACTGCTATCAATGTTGACTGACAGGCTGGACTGAATTTTTCTGTGTATCTTTTGGGAAACAGGTGCAGAAAATATTCGGTTATCTGGTGCATCAACTTTGACTCCACTGCAAAATCCACTTTCACTATTCAGACTTCTTGGGCTATTTTGTTTTTTGCTGGTTCCTTCCTTATACTTGTCAAGCGGCAAAGCATTTGGCTGAGGCAAACGCTGAGGTTGTGCTTTAAAAAAAGAAAGAATTAGGGCAGTTAACTGCTGTAATGATACCTGTTTAAACAAAGTTTTCCAACATTCAGCCACGTTTACATAACTATGACCTAGAACACTAGTAAAGACCTTGCTGACTATGAAAGTTCATCAGATTAAAAATACTGATTGCAATATATTAGATTATAAATTGCTTCAACTAATACATTTGGGGTTTTTATTATAAGTTATATTATCTTTGATTATAAAATCACATTATTCAGGACTGATAAAGTCATCAAGTGTCTGCTCATATTTGATTACAAATGAATGATCTGAATATATATTTAAAAAACTTGAGATCACTGTAGCAGTGTCACTGAATGCAGAGAAAAATATTTTATACAGTGCAGTGAAAATTTCTGGATCAAGCTTTCTATAAATATGTTTTTCTCCTACTTTAATTGGATCAGTATGTCTAATATACCTTCTGTTGGACTTACTACAAATGGAATTTTCTTCTATAAGGAGTGTCCAGGACTCATCCAGGAAGTTCCTCAAATCTTTTTTATTTTTCATTTGATATTGGAGCAAATGGTCTGCCATATTACACAAATATATTTAGGTATAATACTAGCTGGAGTTTGAGGTCAATTGCTACTATATATCAGTGATGATATTCCAGTTTTCAGTTGTATGGACTTCAATGCCCCCAAATCCGCAGGGTAATTCATTCCACACATCTTAAGTTACCATGTTTGAGAAACACTGCTTTAAACAGTAACTATGGATTTAATTTTGGTCTCCAAGTGAAACCATGGTAAGAGATTTACTTATTTACTGTAAGAAATTAATACTTTAAGGATTTAAAACCTCAGAGATTGTTAAATATTCTGAGTCAAACCAAGTTTCTCTTAGCATAGATTAAAAATTAACTTATCTGTAGGCAACAAGTTCCCATGACTGTTAAACTAAAATTAGAATTTTAAAAAACCATTAAGACAATATTGCTAAAAGTGCAAAAAAAGAGTTTATAAAGGCAGAATATAAAAACTAAAACAAAATAAATGAGACTCTCTCCCTCCCCCTCTTTATATAATACACCATACGTAATTATATACATTTCCAGAAGTTCCTGGGAGTATAAGACACACCTTTTTTTCCCCTAAAAGAGGGTGAAAATTTGGGTGCACCTTATACACCGAATGTAACCCCACCCACCCACCGGCCCGAACCTTTTGGCCTCTGCCTCCCAGCAATTTACCTCTTTGCAGCAAATGGGAGCTTCAATAGGCTATAGCAATCCCTGCAGCTTGAAACAGCTGACAATCAGGAAAAATTGAAAGTGAAACTTGCTGTTTGCTCCACCAGGCAAATTGCTGGGAGGCAGAGGCAGATTTTTTTTTCCTCAGCTAATCAGGCTGTTGCTGCAAGGAGGTAAGTCAATTGCTATAAATGCCTATAGAATGTTCAAATCATTACACTTATTTTTTAAAGACTGCTTTATTATTCTAGACAACTTAACAAAATGAATAAGCTTTTTAAAATAAATGCTTGATCTGAAGAGGCCCAGTACTATTGTTTTAAAAAGTGCTATTCTTTTAAATAGCAGAAAATAACTATACTTCCAGAAAGCACATCAATTTTAACAGCATCTGTACAACTATAGTCTGAAACATAACACTACAAACAATGTATATTGTCTATACTGTTTGCTGTTTGTTGCAGGGAGGCAAATTGCTGGGAGGCAGAGGAAGATATTTTTCCCTTGTTTTTCTCCCCAAAAGCTAGGCACTTATACTTCGGAGCGTCTTATACTCCAAAAATACTGGTAATCCAGAAAAAATATATTTTGGTTGCCTTTGAAAAAAATACCAAGGCAGAACTTTGAAACCACCATACCTATTTGTTATTATAGAAAATCTACGTTAGGAATGTTTTTATATTGGTTTATGCATGTGGACCTCATAAAATACACGTCCTAAAACAACTAGGATAGAAATCCTTTGGGCTTTCAATAAGCAAACAGGTTCTGATGAAAATATTTTAAAATATTTCATATAGTAGTGGAATATATTCACTAATTTCTGGATTATACACAAAGTAATCCTTGCATATATTACAGATGTACCTCCAAGTTACTAAAAAGTAAATGACAGGACAAGATTAGAAACCTCTTTCTATTAATTGCTGGGGGGGAGAGTTTTGCATTCTTTTTGAGGGTTTAATATTCTTTCTATGGAGTTATTCAGAAATGTATTTAAGTGAGGCATGTCTAGAACTGAATAGTAAGAACTTCATTGTGGAGAAGAAAGGCAAAAATATTGAGAGGTTGGGTTGGGCTGGCTCAAGTCATCCCTGGTTTTTTTTAAAGTACCCCTACAATCAGTCTTTTGAACTAAATGAAATTTTACACACTGGTATATTAACATTGATTAACTTTATTAAATAAATTAAACAAGCACCAAAATATGGTCTCTTCACTGAGACTCTTTTTATCTCAGTAGGACCTGAATGAACCTCTGATAACATCTAGGGACAAAGGTAGGCAAGAATCTCAATCAATCAGAATAGAGATGGAAGGGACCTTCAAGGTTTTCTGCTTAAGCAGGAGACCCTATACCAGCGATGGCAAACCTTTTTTGGGTCGCGTGCCGTAAGCGGGGGGAGTGCAGGGGGGTGTTGTGTGCAGGTGTGCCACACTCATAATGCAACACACGAACACCCCCCAGTGCGTATGCATGCACTATAGGTACTCACACACCCCATTTTTTGCATGCTTTTTTTCATCCTCCTCAGGCTCCAGAGGCTTTATAGGAGCCTGGGGAGGGTGAAAAATGGCTTTAAAAAAGGGTGAACTCAGTTGGCCAGTGTGCACATGCGCACTGGCCAGCTGACAGGGCAGCGCCTCGCTTCCCCTGACAAATGCATCCATGTGCCACCTGTGGCATGCGTGCCATAGGTTCGCTGCCTATATCATTTCAGACAAATGACTATCCAGTTTCTTCTCAAAAATTTCTAGTGGTGAAGCAGCCACAACATCTGATGACAAGCAATTCCACTGATTAATTGTCCTCACTGTTAGGAAGTTTCTACTTAATTCCATTGGTTGCTTCTTTCCTTCATTAGTTTCCATCCATGGTTTCTTGTCCTGCCCTCTGATGCCCTCTTATCCAAAATAAGCTGACCCCTTCCTCTTTGCGGCAACCTCTCAAATACTGGAATACTACTATCATGTCCCCCCTCTCCCCCCTCCAAACTAGCCAAACCCAAATCCTGCAACTGTTCATGTTTTTGTCTCCAGGCCTTTAATCTTCTTAGTTGCTCTGCTTTGCACTTTTTCCAAAGTCTCAATACATTTTTGTAATGTGGTGACCAAAACTGGTTGCAGTATTCCATGTTCTTACTAAGACTTTATATATCGGCAGTAATACTTCATGTGATTTTGATTCTATGCCTCTGTTTATACAACTAAGAATTGTATTATCTTTTTTGCCTGCTGCTGCACACTACTGACTTATATGTAAGTCATTGTCCACTTGGATTCCAAGATCCCTCTCAGAGTTAATTTTTTTAGCGAGGTTTCACCCAATCTGTATTTGTACCTTTGGTTTTTCCTGCCTAACTGCTTGCTTTTTCCCACATTAAATTTCATTTTGTTGTATAGGGCCCATTGTTCAAGTCCGTCAAGATTTTATTGGATCCTGAGCTTGTCTTCTGAGGTTTGGCTATGCCTTCCAACAGTGTCATCTGCAAATGTGATGAGTTCCCCTTCTATTCCCTCATCTAAATCATTTATGAAGATATTGAAGAGTACTGGCTGTAAAAGATGGCTTCCAGGTGTGACAGTGGGCCTAAAGGAAGAACCTTGTGCTTACTTTATTTTATGATGATGTTTTTCAGAGTTTTCCGTGCTTCTTGAGTTGTTTTCCCTTTAGGATTGCCATCCATGGAATTTTTCTTAGGCTGTCTCTGAGTTTGTTAAAATCAGCTCTTTTAGTTTAATGTTCTGACCCCCTCCTCCATCCAGTAACGAATGCCGAGACAAGCTTAACTAGAATGTCACAGCACTTTATTAGCAAGAAACCAAAACCTCAGGGGCTGAAAGCCAAGCATAACAAACAGATAAGAACCTTGGCAGCAACTCAGACTTTGACAGATAACAGCTTCTCCAGCGTTAGGAATGACATTGAATCCTGCAAAACCAGGCTCCTCCCAGTCTCTCTTTAAATACTAGTTTGAGAGAAGCCTAATTACAATCACCTGGGTCCAATTATCTTTGGTAACTGTGTAGCTGCTTTCTACGTCGATCTGCCCGGCATTGCCGGGCATCCAGGAACAACTCCCTTGGCTCCTCCCCACTGCTCCAATGTATGACATCGGGATCAGACTCCCTTTCTCCTCCCCACTGGTCCAAGGCTCAGGAGACTCCTAGTGGCCAACCAGCCTCTCTGCGCCCTGCTCAGAGACGGCACCCTGTCCAGTGTCCTCCACATCCTCCAGAGCCGACTCATAGGGCCCCTCACTGTCGGAGTCTGGTGGCAGCTCCAATGGCTCCTGCTGGGCCACAACATTTTAAGATGCTGGTTAGATTATATTCTATTGCTTATGTTGCATTATATTGAATTCCAATATGACATAGTCATTCTTGCCCAAAGTTCCAGCAACTTCAACTCCCTCTATCACTTTTTCTCTATTAGTAAGAATTAGGTCCAGTATAGCTTTTCTTCTAGTTCCCTCCTGTACCTTTGGGATGATAACGTTGATACATCAAAGTCGAGAAAAAGAACAAAGAAAACCCCATGCAAGCGTAACCCAACCCCCCCTTCCAACAGATTGAACATTTGTACAGATAAATGGGACCTGACAACTCCATTCCTCATTCAGGCAGATGCCAATGATGTAGCTGTAAGGGCAGTACCTCTTACAGAAAAATAAGCAAGCGCCTCACAACCGTGTGCAAATATTTCCAGAAAACTCACCAAAACTGAGCAGTAGTGGGAGGCCTGGGAAAAGGAGGCTTACACAATGTGCTGCATGCTCCTAACTTGTTGGCATTTCTGTTTATGTTTTTTATGTTTTATTGCAAATTTATATGCCGCCCTTTTCCCTGAGGGGACTCAGGGCGGCTTACAACAATAAAGGGAAGGGGGTGCAAGACAAAACTTAAGAAGAAAAAAAATCGTGATTAAAGGAAATTGGTCATAAAAACACAACATTCACTCAACATTCGGGCGGGGTGAGAGTAATCCTATCCCCAGGCCTGACGGGATAGCCAGTTCTTGAGGGCTGTGCGGAAGGCCTGGACTGTGGTGAGGGTACGGATCTCCACGGGGAGGTTGTTCCATAATGTCGGAGCTGCAACTGAGAAGGCTCTCCTCCGCGTAGTCGCCAGTCGGCACTGACTGGCGGATGGAATTCGGAGGAGGCCTACTCTGTGCGATCTGATGGGACGCAGGGAGGTAATTGGCAGGAGGCGGTCTCTCAAATTTCCTAGGAGGAGGCAAAACAACTTTGTCACCCAAATAAGTCCGTTGGGTTCAATACTTTAACTGTTTTAATTTTACTTTGCCCTACATCCTGGGAAGAAAAAAAATTCTTGGCAGATGTCCTGTCTAGGATACCATAATACAACAGCACCAAACTGGAGGTAATCTGACCAGTTATTCCATCCCACCAACTTGCTGTACCAGTCACCACCTGTGCACAAGACAAAATGAAGCCTCAAATAGGGAAGGATGTAGAAACAACCCTAAAGGCAGCACTAGAAAGTGACAAATGGTTCCAAAATCATAGAAATGAATGCACGATGCAAAACAGTTTAGACTGGGTAGGAGCTAAATTGTACATCCCTGCAAGCCAATGTAATAATTGAGCAGGAAGGAACTTGGAGGTCTTTTAGTTTAACCTCCTGCTCAAGCAGGAAACTCTATACCATTTCAGTTATATGGCTGTCCAGTCTTTTCTTTAAAATCTTCTGTGATAAAGCACCTACAACTTTTTAACAAAGTTTTTTATTTATTTTTTGTTACATATTTTAATTTATTTTATGAACAAGTGTTGTCCTGCTCCCCCCCTTTACATCTTCTATTATGCATATTATATTTTACATCACATTTCCATTTTATATTTTAGTCATCTTATTTTTATTCCATATTCTCCCACTTCATTTATTTTTTTCTTAATATATAAACAATATCCTTTTGCCTCTCAAAATTAATCAAATTTAACATACCAATTCCATCTATTATTCTGTTTTACTAATAATACATATTCTCAAGTTTAATTTGATATAGTAAACATTTCAATTAATTAGTTATCCACAAGTAGTAATTTTAATCTATATTCCACACATTTTATTGAATATATACCTTTGGCTATATTTACTAAGTTTCATTCTATTCTATTAGTAAATCCTTTTCTTTCATTCCTTCTTTCAACCATTTTCTCTTACTCTCTCAGGAACTTCATTTCTCTCATATTTTCTTCTCTCCAGCCATTTGCCTAGTTTTTTTTCTTTTTCTTGATCTTAAAATTCCTGTATTTTCCCTTTCCAATCTTTTTTCTCCTTTTAATTGTGTTATTTCAGTATCTCTCACCAATTTCCTCCCCTTCTTTCCCCGTTGATTCCACCTTCGCTATTTTCCTTTTGGGGGGCCACTTCTCCCTTGTCTCCTTTGGGTATATAACTGTAAATCCCAGTATAATCATCTAAATTATTTTCTTTTTCAATCTCTTTTTCTTCTATGATATCTTCCTGATCTTCATATAATCCCTTTTCTTTCTCCTTTTCTCTTTCTTCTTGTTCTAAATGTTCCCTCTGAGTTTCCACTATTTTTTCCCATGTAGTGTTTCATGTGCATTTTTAACATATCAAGTATTTCATTATACATCCAAATTTTTAAGCTTTCTCTATTATATCACAGAGTTCTTATTTCCCTTTTCTTATTTGCAATTATTTTCAATTTCTGAATCGACTTCCACTTTTTATTTGCATTTTATCTTCCACCAAAACAGTAAGTCCAGTCCAAACACTGTTACAAAAATAAATCCTCCTTGCTAGTTCTAACAGCTTCAAAGTCACTCTTTTTTTGTTACATTCAAAGGTTGTGCAGATGTGTCTTCAGACAAATTTTGTTAGTTCTTGTAGTATCTTCTTTTCACCACTAGATGTCTCCCTCTCCGCTTAAGGCAAATGTGTTCTAGCTGCCAAAAGCTGTCAAAATCCGTTTTATTCCAAAAAGATATATATGAAAAGGTAGCAAAAGAAAGAAAGGAAAATACTCCCCAAGTGATTTTATTGTTTTTAATGTTTCCAGGTCCACTTTTTGGGAATAAAAATTTTCTAGGACTCTCGCTCTCTCGCTCTCTGTTAAATCCCCCATCTGTCAAATAGCCACTAAATTCCGCTCTGGGTCTCTTTTTAATCCAAATTTAAAGTTTCTTTATCTTGGGTTGATCACTGTTTCTCCCAGGTCCAGCACTTTGTTCCAACACCTCTCCTGCTCAGATAGCTTGGTCCGGAGGCCCCGATGTTAAAGCGCCCATTAAAGCTGCTGCCGCTTCCGCTGCCAGTTTGAAGAGCTTTACCTTGGACCTTTCGAGGAACTTGCTCTTTGGTTTGCAAGATATTTTGTACCTCTTCCTCCATAACAGGCTCCAACCCGAGAGTCCCTGACAGTGAGCGTCCAGCTGGGATTTTCACGAAGCCCATCAGAGCTCTGCTATTTCCCAACTGTTCCCGTGGTGGCGCTTCCAGTCTCTCTTTTTGAGAGAAGGCAAGCTGTTCCACTGGTTAATTGCCCTCATAGTTGGGAAGTTTCTCCTTAATTCCAAGTTGCTTTTCTTCTTGATTAGTTTCCATCCATTGTTTCTTGACTTTCTTTTTGTTGCTTTGGAAAATAAGTTGACTCCCTCTTCTTTGTGGCAGTCCTCAAATACTGGAATACTGCTATCATGTCACCTTAGTCCTTCTTTTCTCTAGACTGGCCATTCCCAACTGTTCTTCATATGTTTTTGTCTCCAGGCCCTTAATCATCATAGTTGCTCTTCTTTATATTTTTTCCAAAGTCTCAATATCTTTTTTTTGAGAATTTTTTTTATTGTTTTAGTTAAACAAAAACACACAAAAAAAGAATAATCTTTCGTTACATCTTGTAGAAAGCGTATCAATTGGTTACAAGTATATTCCGTGCATTTCTTCCAGAATCCTTACATATACTTCATTCAAAACGAGTTGTACATTTTAAGTCAAGAAAGAAAAATTATGTATTTTACTATCCCTGTACCACAATTCTCATTTGGTTACCATTATTTAAACATATTTTTATCTAGAATCATTTATATTTAAGGACACAACCACCTACTGGCGTTCATTTGCAGTTTCAATAGATCTCCAATAACATTACACCTTTATGACATATTCTAAAACAAATTCAGTTAAGTAAGATATCTAAGCATTCCCCCCCATAACACACCTGTATGTATCATTAAATATTATCCATTAACATTTTATTGTTATTATTGTAGTTGACTAAAATTTATTTACTGTTTATCTCACCTCTCCTCTCCACAGGCCCTCACAATATTATACCTTTATAGCTGTCTTTAAACAATGATTTATTAATAAACGATGCCCTCGACATGATGTCCCGATGCCTGGAGGCTGTGCGGATCTGGATGGGAACAGGCTCAAGATCAATCCCTCCAAGACTGAGTTGCTGTGGTTTCCGTCATGTCGATTTGTGCTCTTGTTCCATCTTTGATGGCGGGGGAGAAATTTTAGCCCCCTCAAAGAGGGCCCACAATCTGGGCATCCTCCTGGATATGCGGCTTAGTTTAGAAGAACACCTAACGGCCGTGACCAGGGGGACCTTTTACCAGGTTCGCCTGGTACGTCAGTTGTGCCCCTTCCTGGATTGGGATGCTCTGTGCACAGTCACTCATGCCCTCGTCCTTTCTCGCTTGGACTACTGTAATGCTCTCTACATGGGGCTGCCCTTGAAGAGCACCCGGAGGCTTCAACTGGTCCAGAATGCCGCTACGCGGGTTATCATGGGAGCACCTAGGTGCTCCCATGTTACACCCCTTTTAGGAGGCCTGCACTGGTTGCCGGTTGTCTTCTGGGCATGATTCAGGTACTAATTATGACCTTTAAAGCGCTCCATGGCTTAGGCCCAGGGTATCTGCGAGACCACCTACTGCCACCGGTAGCCTCCCACTGTCCAGTGCGATCCCACAGAGTTGGCCTCCTCAGGGTGCCATCGGCCAGACAGTGTCGGCTAGCGACCCCCAGGGAGAGACCCTTCTCTGTGGGAGTGCCTTCCCTCTGGAATGAGCTGCCCCCGGAGTTTCGTATAATCCCCGACCTCCGGTCCTTCGGACACGCCCTAAAAAGTTGGCTTTTCCAGCAAGCCAGCCTGGCTTGAACAAAACAAAATAAATTATTGAGCATTGTTAATTTTAATTCGAATTTTTTAAAAAAAATGTTATTGTCAATTCTAATTGGGTTTGTTTGGGATATTCTATTTAATTTTTTTACACTTTTGTATTATGTGTTTCTTTTAATGCTGTACACTGCCCTGAATCCTTGGGAGAAGGGCGGCATATAAATCTAATAAACCAAATCAAACCAATAAGATTTATAAGACTTTTCCATCAATCCCAAATTAATTAATTACGTGCTAAGAAGATAAACATTAGACATCTAAGACAATCTAAGAAATGTTAACAGTTCTACTTAACAATCACCAAAAGTGTACATTAGCATTTCTATGGCCCAGTTATTTATCCTAACTTTTTGTAATGTGATGAAAACTGGATGCAGTATTCAAGGAGTGATCTTACTAAGAATTTATAAATAGGTATGAATACTTCACATGATTTTGATTCTCTGCCTGTCTTTATACAGGCATAGAATCAAAAGATTGTATTTGCTTTTTTTGGCGCTGCTACGCACTGCTGGCTCATGTTTAAGTGATCATCCACTAGGACTCCAAGGTCCCTCTCACAGTTACTGTTTTTGAGCCGGGTTTCACCTAATCTGTACTTGTACCTTTGATTTTTCCTGCCTAGGTGTAAAACCTTGCTTTTCTCTATAGTAAAATTCATGTTGTTAGATAGGGCCCATTGTGTGAGAATTTGGGAGAGGGTATGCCAGCTGAAGAAAATCAGAGCACCACAGGACTGGCTTGTGCTAAGGGGTCTTCAAGGCCATTTGTCCTGAGTGTGGAAGCTACCAGTCAAAACCTTTCAGAGTTCTCAAAACATCCAGGCGGCACCACACTGGCTGCGTCTGGACTAGTCATGGGATGGAACTGAGTGGAATATTCTTTTGTCTTTTTGCACAAGAACTTAAATTCTGCCTGGCTTTACTGCAGACAGCATCTCTTAGTAAAAGTACCTTTACTTCAACCAAATGGAGTCAAGGGTTCTTCTTTGCTAAGGGATCAGACTAGGACAGGTCTGATAGTGGCATACAATAATTCATACACAGTTGTATTGGATTCATCTGCTTTCAAGTAGCCACTGGCACTGAGTTCGTGTCTATACCAGAACTCCCTCAAGGTAACTTTTCAATGACATCATTGGCTGAATGGATCAATACTTTGAAAGCCATTTGGCCTGTGGTCCGCAAAGTGCTAGAAGCAGGAAGGGAAACAGAAGACAGGTTGACAAGAAAAGAACACCTCAGAAGGAGTTTAAGATAGGGGATAAGATGTATCTCTCCACAAAGTTCTTGCAGCTGAGACAGCCTTGCAAGAAGCTAGACCCTAGAAATATAGGTCCTTTCCCTTTCACCTGGATTGTGAATCTGGTGACAGTGGAAGTGAAATTGTCAAAAGATTTCAGGCACGTCCCCCCGGTGTTTCACTGTAGTTTATTAAAGCCCTTCCATAGCTCACCAATGAAACCAGCTACTAAGCCACCTCTCTCCCCTATATGAGTATGAGAGAGACATTTTTAAGTCAATGAGATCCTCAACTTCCAATTCCACAAGGGGAAGTTACAGTGCTTAGTTTTCTGGAAGGAGTTTTCCCTGGCAAAGGTAGACTGGGTAAAAGCAGTGAATGTTCGTGCCACTAGACTTATTCACAGATTCCATGCCAGTGCCCAAACTGACCATGATAAGGCCAAGCAGCACCAGGAGACTGTTATGTAATGATGTGTGTTTATTTGTTTTCTTGTAGGATTAATCTTCTTTCTTCAGGGTCAGCATGTCATGGTCAGCTCATTACGCCAACCCTGCTTGCAAACCAGACATCAGCAAAAAATTATCTAAGTGCCCCTTAAAGTATAATAATGCAAGTTCATCGCAAATATAAAGCTGAAATGCATTGAAAATTTATTGGCAGGAGATTATATATTAATACTATTTTTGAATATAAATTTAACTGTGGACAGGAGGAAACTTTAGATATTGAAATCTACTTTCTATAGAAGACTCATACATTAAAACATTATCCTAACTCTCATAAAGTGAAAAAACACCAATCACCTTCAGTTCTAATGTGTGCAGACAATTCAAAATCATTCATTCACTAAAAACATAATTCGCATTTGTAAAAGCAGCTTTTCTAAAATATCTTTGTATAAAATAAAGAAAAATATTTGTCAAAACAGTCAGACATGTCTGAAGGTCTTCCCAGGAGCATGAAATGCCTCTAGGCAGAGAAATAGTAGTTCTGCAAAAAAAAAAAAAAAAAACTTGGTTCCTTGTGTTAATTTAAGTCTCATGGCAAATTTTGTATATGTATGGGCAGGCAGGCTATTTAAAGGGGGGAGGCTGTTCTTTTGTGGTCTTATTTGCAAAACTGATAACTAATAATTTAATTCAAATTCTAAAGACAGAACAGGAAAGCCACACTCATTCACAAAAATGATAAATTCCCATCAAGCATCTTCAGTGAATAGAAATATGCTGGCAATTCAACAACAAAACAAAATCTCCAAAGATATTAAAATATGATCCCTTTTTCCCCCCAGAAAACTCCATTTCCATGGGTAAGCAGACACAACGTAATCAATCACAAATTCAGATTAGAACTCAACATTTATTTTCCTATGGAAGAGTAACTTGATCTACTTCCATTTTCATCCTAAATCAGTATTGATAAAAGTGTAAATATTTCCTGAATGTGTAAGCATCTTGACATTTAGTAGTCAGAGAGGTATACTTTCTAGAATTCTGGCTATAAAATCATATGCTTTCAACATTCAGCACTTCAGTGTTTATTTTGTTTGTTTGTTTGTTTGTTTGTTTGTTTTTACATTTATTTGCTGTCAATCTCACTTCAAAGTGATTCTGGGCAGCTGTTGGAAAAACTCTAATCCTTTGTCAATAAGTAAATGGCAAGAACATAGGAAAAAGTCTATAAAACTAAATGACAGAGTTATTAGAATTGACTGTGATGCTTTAGACCAGGGTAAAACTCGCAGCATCACATTGCTGTCATATGATGTATCGTGACATTTTTCCCTTTGCGGAGCTGGGGTGGGCGTGGCCTGTGTGTGATGCATTTCACCCAAGAGTTGCCAGTTTGACCCTCCTGCTTTAGACTATTGCAAGATTGGAAGTGGTTGTTTGCAACTATTTATTTTTCAATATCATATTATAATGTATGACATACGTTCACTAGTTTCATATTACAATTAATGTGCACTATGAAATTTCCACGAAAAGCAAACCCTGTGCAATTGTTTTAGTTTAATTTCATGATTTCTATTAGGATAAAGAGATAAATTCTGTTCCCAAGTAGACTTATTTTTTTCAACATTAGCGTATAACTTTTTAGCTAAATGATTTTGGAGTACCGGTATTCAGAAATGATATACAGGTCAAATAAAAAATGAATAACACCCCCCCCCCATGGTATTAATTATAGCGATTTAAATTTATTTTAACTTTATCAATCATTTTTCATTAAAGATACTTGAATCGTATGCTTAAAATGCACTTGAAACCAATTAGAATCTATATGCCTGAATTTGAATATACAGAACCAAAAACATTTGAAAGTTTTTATGATTAAGCCACTATAATTCAAATTAAAATAGAAATGTTTTTCCTTATTTTTAACTATATACAGCTAAAAAAGGAAAAAAATAATAAAAAGCTTAATATGAGGAAACGACACAATGCTTTCTTAAAACACAGTGATACCAAGGGACTCCCACTCTCTCTTTAATGATCCACTACTCTCATTCAGCTGTCTTTCTTTTTTTAAAAATCTTTACATATATGACAGCTCTCAAAAGTAGACCATAGACCATCTGGCATTTTCAGAGGTGTAACTTGTGCAAATTCAGCCCTACTGGGAGCACAATGCTATCTTCTGCCTGTGTTATAAAAGATACAGTAGAATGTAGAACTTATGAGTTGTTTTGAATTATTCATTTTTTGCCTGTATATTGAATTTTTTTTTACAAACTCTGCATTTTGTACTACATAATCGCATGCGTTAAAGGTACAAAGAAACTTTTTGACACCTCTTTTCTATAGTAAGATGGCATTTTGTTTGATATGTGAACATGCAGTGTCTGTTATATCATTCCAAACACACCATGTGCTGCTACAAAAGACTCAATTTTCCATTATACATGAGCAAAATGTTATTCTTCCCATTCAATAACTAATGCAATGTCTATCAGAATTCCAATATTAGATTTAGGAACATTCAGCACCTTAAATTCAGGATAGCACTGGACAAACATTTTTTTAAAAAAACCCAAAAACAATGTAGAATGCTAAAATATTATTTTACATATATTTAAAAAGAAACTTTGCTTCCGTTGTTAAATTGTTCTCATGATACTACAAAACTAGTGGATTTTGTTCAATATTTTACAGTTACTATTAGTAAAAATTTATCAGAATTGGATTAATGATTAAATAGAATCATTTCTGACAGAAAAACAGTAAATAATATTGCAAATACAATATATTGCTATAGCATATAACCTATTAGCATGTTTCAATGAAGCACTCTTATTGGCCTCTTCATAAGCACACCTTAATATAGTATTTTGTGTGTTACTTATCCAACATTATATTGTAATTTACTTGGGTGGTTACTAGGTAGCATAAAATATTTCTGAGTATTTAGTATGTCTTTATTACCAAGATTTCATAGACATGAAACAAAAAACTGAGTGTCCCCATTTAGATTTGAAATTCATATCCAGCTGTCAAAAACATCTGCCTGTTTACATTTTGTTATGTATGCTTATATATTCTCTTCCACTGCAAATTAAATATGAAACTTTCAAATAATTTTTAAATCTATGAGAAATGACAACAATGATTATGAAATGCACGCTTAGCTGTATTCCATTTTCAATGTAGGAGAATACTACCCATACCACACAAAATGTATCCTATTAAAGAAAAAATAAATAAATCTATCAATCATGCTCTTTATTTGGATGAATTGTTTTCTGATTGATTGATCTTATACATATAAAGTTTTTGAAGAAGCAAACTATCACAAATAACACAAATAAATAAAAAAAATATAAAGATGGATTAGACTCCTGATTACCACATCTATACAGTTTTCTTAGTAGCTGTAAAAATACAGGCATAAAATTTAGTCTATATACAGTATATATTTTATAAAAAGAAAAATCATTACTGTATTTTCTAACAAAACTGTAATCAGCACCATATTTACCAAGCATCCTTACCAAGCAACTATGCAAACTATAATGACAAACCAAAACTCAAGAAAAGTGAAAGTAATTGATGGATGTATTGGAGTTTTTGAAAATTAGCTCTAGTTCGTAAGGGCATAGGAGCTATTATATCAGCTTTCTCTCCATTCAGTTTTCCTTTTATTATGTCACTTAAATGTTATGGGAGATTAAGTTCAGTCCTCTTTTATTTTGGGAAGGCTGTGTGAAATTGGCTCATAGCATTATGGTCCATTCTATATCATTTAATCCAGTGGACAATTTTATAATGTATAGAGGTAAGCTCCTGGAATTCTCCAGATCGAGAGGACTTACAAATTCTGCACCCATATCCACATAGCTAATCATGAAATTCACTGGACAACTCTTGGAAACCATTTAAATTATTTATATCAACCAGTTCTAAATCTTGCTAAATTCACAAAAACTCCTGGTAATATACATCACACATTAGATTATTGCTGTGTTAGTTGTCAGTCATTCTTATTAAGATCATTTCTAAAATAATTGGAGCATCAAATTAGAGATCACAGTGTCATCTAACCTTTTTTTCATCCTGATTCATATGGTGTGCTTAGCCAAAACTGTGGATCTATTGGTTCTTGGTTTCTGTAAACATAGGCACTATGTTTAAAGTCCATAATTTATGGCTTAGCTGTAGTAATTGGTTCACACCTCTGTCACCATCAAGTTACATTAGATCAAGAATATATAATAACATGACATTTTATAATACTGGTTAGACTTCAGGTACCATTGAATCATTACTTCTTGCTTCCATCTTAATTTACCATTGTAGACAGTGGTCGGTTTCAATTTATTTTACTACCGGTTTGCTCATGCGTGTATGAACGCTGTCGCCACTACCAGTTCACCCAATTCAGGGCGAACTGGCAGAAACCCACCTCTGATTGTAGCTGGAATTTCTAGTAATTAGTGGGGGTATACAAACCTTCATGAATGTGACAAGGTGACTCAAATAAGGTTATAGCCTGGGAAGGAGTCTCTCTGAGGTTCCTTCCCAGTTTTTTAAAAAGTCCCTTCAAGTGGTTCGCACAATTCTAAATTGTAGTTCAGGAATATGTGGAAGGTTACATATTTCACTTTTAGACTGCTGATAGAAATATGTGGAATATATTGTGTTATTTTAACTACAACAATAGATCACATATTTTAATTGGCAACCTGGTTTAGAAGCAGGGGTGGCATTCAGCTGGTTCGAACCGGTTCTGGTGAACTGGTAGCTCTGATGATCAGCTGGGGAACAAACCGGTTCGCTCCATTGATCAGGTGGGTCCACCCGCCTGCCCCTACCTATATCCTCTCAACTGAATCACTCAGCAGAGCAGATTGCCGCACCTCAGCTGTGTTACTCCCCAGAAGTAACATGGAAGGTAAGTTTTGTTAAAACTGCGCACATGCGCAAAGTGATCAGCATACAATCACCAAACCAATTGTTAAACTGACAGGATCCCACCACTGTTTAGAAGAGACTTGATTATGAAGGGTCCTGAGCTACAAAGATTCTCCTTCATTAGACTTGATTATATTATCACCAGGCTGAGTCAAAATTGAACATTTCTACTCAAATACCAATAGCAGTTCACAAGACAAGAATGAAGATTCAAGTTGCTATAAAGTTATGACTTACAGCCACTATTCTTCACTGTGTTTATCAATGATTATGAAATAATATATCTCTTATTAAATTTCCAGACCACACAAAACTTTATGACATAGTAAATCCTTCAGAAGATAAAACTAACATTGAAACTGAACTTGATAGAAAACAAAAAACTGGGGCAAACTATTAAAATGATATCCAACAGAGAAAAATGCAAAGTTGGCATTTAAGATATAAAAAATCAGATCAAACAAAACAAATATATCTCATTCAGCTTCAAATAACTCTTGTCACAATGAATGCAAGCTATGAATTCTAGCAAATGAATATTGAAGTTGCTTTACCAGATCTTAGATGTCTCTAGTTTTAAACATATGCAATGTATTACTGATTTTATGACCATTTACAATAGTGATCAACTAATTTATAATCTAATATTTTATATATTAGTATTCTTGATCAGCATGTTATATTAATCACATTATCAAGGATGTTTTGTTTTTGTCATATTTTTTTTAAAGTCTCAAGATAAGGCAGTTAGTTATTATTCTAAGAATTACTGTTCTTATTTTCTTTCTTTTTAATATGTTAAAATAAGTTGGAGCTTATTTTAATTTGTTTTATAGCAGTACTTTAACCAAGCTAAATGTAAGCTAAAATACACTAACAATTTATATAAATGCTGCAAATTATACTAGTTTCAAAGGTAATTATTGAAAGGGTACTGTGACCTTAAATGTTTACCATTTTTGGGGGAAGCTTTCTGATTAGGGATGCATGTTACCTATATTCTCTTCATGGAAATTAAACAGACATGGAGAAAAGAATGTATACAGTAGTTCTATGATACAAAAAACATGCATAAACTTTACACATAAACTCCCTTTATATATCAGTATGATCAACATGAACTGATCATGTTATCTTATTTTATTTGCCTATACGGCAAATGCACACAAGCAATCATAAAAATCAAAAGAAGCAATACTGTAAGAATTATAAGTGATGAAGCCAATAGTTTCAAAATCTAGGTCATCGAATACAGCTTTAATATCATCTAGTTGCCTAGTAGTATTAAAAAGAAAGAATAGACAATTGGAAATGGAGTTAAATGGAAACATTCTTCATAATGACTTAAGATTGTTTACTTTCAAAAATATCTCTTTAATTTAAGAGACTGAGATGAAAGTAACAATGAAAGGAAGAGTTGTAACTGTGAAGAAGGAATCTTCTTTTAAACATATGTACCTAACCATTATGTTATTGCTTCTTGGGGTAGCTATGCATAGAAAAAGCAAAACAAGTACTTGACCAAAGAAGTTAAAGACAAAACAAAGTTAAAGAGAAAACAGAAAATAAAAACAGAATCAAATCTTGTTTAAAGTAATACCATTCCCTACATCTTTCCAAATGTGTTTATCCTTGTAAAACATTCTTGCATTCACTACAAACATCCATTGCCATTATCTTTTAATCTTAATCTTATCTCTTTTCTCTTTCTGAAGATAGTATCAGTTCCACCTAAGTATTAAACTTACTCTTCCCTTCATCTCAACTCTCCTAGCTGTTTTTTTAATGTTAATTGTTTGATATATTCCCCAAAAGGGGGGGGAAGAAGAGGAGGAAGAGGAAATGGAAGACAAGGCAGGAAAAGTATTTTTACTGTATTCCTATTAGTATCATTCAACCCAGGGAACATTTGTTATGTTCCAACCAGAGGTAGGTTGTTCCCGGTTTGGCAAACCGGTGGTAGAATTCAGGCCTGGGTTGCAGAAATGGCAGTGACCCAGGGCTGCCATGCCCCCAATCCGGTTCCCTCACCGCCACTGGGCCACCGCCATTTGGGTTTTTGGTGACTGTGTGTGTGTAATTCATTGTAAATTGTTCTGCGCATGCACAAATAACAATTTACATTGAACAGTGCACATGCATGTGCGGAGGTTGCAAACCGGTAGTAAAACCAGCAGCAACCCACCCCTCATTCCAACCAGCCATTATCATCTTTCCACATGTCCAATTTTCATTCATTCCACTGAAAGGTTAACTTATCACCTTATACTTTACATGTGAAATTTCTACTTTCTCTTCCTGCAATCAATCTTTCATTCTCATTTTAATTTTTATCTTTCTTCCAAATTTGTTTCCCCCCTAATAATGTGATATTGGCATTAGCATATAAAATTTTGACCCATATTCAGAACTTCTCAACTTGTATTGACACATATTTTCTCAAGCTTACCATAAATCAATGTGATCAAAATTCGGATGCTTGGCAACTATCTCATATTTATGATGGTTGCAGTGTCCCAAGTCATGTGATTGCCTTTTTCGATTTTCTAACAATGGGGAAGTCAGATTCACTTAACAAATTATTTATTAATTTAATAACTGCAGTCATTTACTTAACAACTGTGGCTAGAAGAGTCATAAAATGGGCAAAATTCACTTAACAACAGTCTCACTTAGCAACAAAAATTTTGGGCTCAATTGTGGTCATAACTGAGGACCACCTGTACTTATTTTTATCATATATTCCCCCATACATTCAGCAGAGTAATCATCCTATAATTTATCCTATAATAAAAGAGACTTTATGCCATAAGGCTGAAGGCAACAAGCGCATGAAAGGAGAAATGAAAAAAAGAAAATTCCCTCTTTCAGATAGGAAGACAAATTATTTTGGCAAAAAACTTTCAGAAATTTAATAAAGAGTGAAGAGAAGATTAAAGATAGTAAGACAATAATAAAGTTTTCTAAAGATGCAGAAGGTCAATCAACTCAAAGGTCAATCTCTTGAAAACTCTGGCAGAAAAAAGAACTCTAAAATTATTTGTTGGCAGTCACATCCAAGGAAGGGAGAGCCCTGACTTACTGTTGAAAACATGTGTATGTTATTCTTATAAAGTTTTTAACTACCCACCTGAATATTGGAGTTAAATATGATTTTCATACACTGTATGAAATATGTAGGCAAATATGTAATATAATTTCCTGCAGCTGAGGGCAGAAGATCCCAGCTGAGTGGGATTAGGACATCTATCATTCTTGTACCCACTTGGCAGTTACATACATACCTGACCATAAAATTAGAATCAAATTAAAATTTCCCAAACTGATGGTTCTCTGGCAACTGCTTGGCAGTCCATGCACTGAACTGCTCTGGAAGTCCATGACTTTGGGTAATGATTTTTAATGCCTTTTCTTAACATTCAATCAGAATTTGTTTCTTGTAGCTTAAATCAATTATTTCATGTCTTGCATTCTGGAATAACAGAATATGTTTTCACGTTATTTCATGTATTTTAAAAATGCTATCTTATGCTCCCATAGTTGTGGTTCTTTAGGAATTGTATTATAAATCCATTCCTTAAGGTAAGAAAGTTTCCCACCCCAGGCTTCTGCCACAGTTCAAGAAATAATGGCTTCCTAAAGAATAACCAAAAGATGCTGAACTTGCACAAGTTCCAAGAGTCTAAATCTTTTACAAACAACTTATGTCCTCACATTAAGACATTTTACACAAAAAAGTAACATAATGATGACATCAATGAAATATGCATTCAGTCTTCATAACTAGAAAATATTAACTTTAGATTTATTTTTTAGAAGAAAGTCTTTCAAATTCATTACATAGTGGGAAAGACATGAGAATTCAGGTACGCCTTAAATACAAACAAGTCTCAACACATAATATTCATGACATGGCAATGATATTTTAGCTACATTACTAATGTAACTCGCATCTGCGTCTCATATGAATATTCTACTACAATAAAGCATGAAGAAGCCCATGCAATGTAATTATTGTGTTAGGTGGGCATTGAGAAACATGAATCTTTTGTTTTTCTTAGTTTTAGAAACTCATTGGGTGACTGCACCACTCACACATACTCAGTGGTGGGATTCAGCCAGTTTGCACCTATTCGGGAGAACCGGTTCTTAACTTTCTAAGAGATTTAGAGAACCGATTGTTGGAAGAAATCTTCTTTTGGTTTTTTTCCGCTTTAGAGGGCTAATCCTTTAAGGAAGGCAGGAAGGAAACATTCTGGTGTTGTTTTTAGCCTCATCTTGATTGCCTTGCTTACAGAAACTGCCTCTCCGTTTAACCCTTATTACATTTAAAAGCTAAGGCAAAGTGCCCATCAACCTGAGTAATGTTGAGTTGGCCATGCCCATACGGTCACATGACCACTAAGCCCCACCTACCCATCTGGTCATTAGAACAGAGAACCGGTTGTTAAATTATTTGAATCCCACCACTGCTCATACTCCATACAACCCACCTTGAGGGGCTATTTAGTAGGGGGAAAACAAAAAAGTCAAATCAAAAGGTGTTAGAGAGTTCAAATAGACAGACAGACAGACAGACAGACAGACAGACAGACACACATAAATACATACATGGTCATGGATTGCTGAAAAGTTATGCCATCACATTTTTCATTTTACAACAATTCCATAATATGTTATCATTTTAGTTTCCAACTCCCTAACAGTCAAATAACTAATAGGGAGTGTTAAAAGGAAAGTGAACAAGACAAACTTTTTCATATTCATCTTGAACATTTGTAATAGAACATTCAAAGAAGAGATGGTAAAGACTGTTCCCCATTAGGGAGGAAATTATCCATGCAATTTTTTCCAAGTTAAAATTCTGTTCCTCCTTTCAGTTCAGACAAGATATAAATCTCTATTCTGCTCACATAGTTTCAATATAGCTGAGGGCAGGGGTACTCAAAAGTCCTTATCTTATGGAATTAACTGAATGGGAACCAATATATTTAGACCATTTTCTTTGATCTTCAATATTTTTGAAGAACTAAGGCAGTCTGTGATATGTATGCAACAATTTAGAGATGACAAGTTTCTTCAGTTAAAAGTTGAACACTGCTTTTTCCAGAAATATCAAGAAAAATTAGTATAGTCTTGTTCCAGTTTCTTTGTTGCATATTTCCAAAAGCAACTATATTACCCTTTTATATATATTAATGGAAAGTGTTTAATAATAAATCTTCTGTACTTGTCTCCTTATTTTTACTAATAGTTGAATGAGTTGTTGAAGCATTTACTAGCACCAGAACTTACCTTATTAAAGATAAAATAAACAAAACAGTGCATATTTTAGCTGCCACTGTAGTATCTGCACACTATGGCACAATGTCTAGATTTCTCACATTTTTCTTAAGAAACAAATATTACTTTATTTCAGGAGTGTAACCGACATGCCTGTGGATTTTTGAGCCAAAGAACTACTTTCTTAGGTAATTCCTATTCTATTCTAAATTGTTGCTTCCTGACCAGCATTCAAATTCTTCAAGATGGAGATGGCTTTTAAGGACTATCCATTATTTGTAGAAGTCTACACAAACAAAAAAAATAGTTTTAAATAATTGATAAAGCAAAAATATTTTGGGAACTTTGCCTTTTCTGTTAGTAATTGTACAGGGTGATTCTAGGTGCCTCTGATTCTCCTGAAACCAACTTGTTCCTGTGGTAGTTTTGTTGAATGTATTGTTTAACTTTGGACTGCAATATCTTGAGTATCTCTTATTAGCATAAGAAACAAGAACAACTATCCAACAATTCTAGCATTCATCAGCAGTAGTTATTACTTGGTATTGGAATACAGATTTTCTAGTAACTGCTATCTCTTCCATAACTACTGTAAAAGAAATCAATTTGCAAACTTCCTGTATTAGCCTCTATGAAATTTATTTCATACAATGTATATCCCATATTTACATCTGAATATAAGAACTGTAAGTCTGGAAGCATTTAAAAATATTACCACACTTTTTTTGTTTGAATATTTTGTGTGAATCTTCTCCTTATTCTAGAGATGGATAATCTTTTCTTAACCAGGATGTAGTAGGGGTATATCCTGTGGCTCACAGTTTTTACAAAACATCTACTTTTATATTTCAAATGCTAAATATGGATAATTGAATATATCATTATCATAGAAAATTGCAGACTACTACAATGTCAGTTCACTCATTATTTAAAGTACAGTGTGGGCAGTTTCTAACTTCTTATATATTATCCAACTAACAACACAACAAAAGCATTGAAATTCCAATTAAACAGGGACTTTAGCAGTATTTTTCACAAGATTTTTAAAATGCCCAACAGAAATACCGTATATACTCGAGTATAGGCCGACCCGAATATAAGCCGAGGCACCTAATTTTACCACAAAAAACTGGAAAAGTTATTGACTCGAGTATAAGCCTAGGGTGGGAAATGCAGCAGCTACCGGTAAATTTCAAAAATAAAAATAGATACCAATAATGTTTTTGAATATTTATTTCAAAGAAAAACAGTAAACTAGCGGTGTATTCAATGAAATACTTCACTCACCTCATGATGCTGATGTCCCGCTGTGATGATGATGTCCCGTGCAGCCGCGGGAGCGATGTCCCGCCTCCTATGACACACGGCACAGTGATTCCTATCATTGGATCACTGTACCAGAGGAGGTGGGACATTGCTATGTGGCTGCTTGCCATAACAAGGAGGAGGTGGGACATCGTTGCAGAGCGGCAGGAGGGGGAGGAAGGGGAATCGTAAGACAGCCCTGCATTACATTAGAACGTGAGGAGGGGGGATGTTGCGGTGCGCGCTGCGCAGCAAACTGACACAGAGGGAGGGGAAACTCACAGGGGCACTGGGCCATTCACGAGTGTCACCCAGCGGCATGGCCCCGCCCCTTTTTCTCCTCCATTTCGGGCAAATTTTTCACTGACTCGAGTATAAGCCGAGGCGGCTTTTTTCAGCCCAAAAAGTGGGCTGAAAAACTAGGCTTATACTCGAGTATATACAGTATATTGCTTTAGGCAGCATTTACTTCAAATACACTCTCAATAGTGAGCTTAGGAAATATATAAAATTCAGGGATGATGGATGGTGCTAAAGTGATAAAAAATCAATTAAGCAAGCCATTAGCTGGCTGACATCTTCCAATCTGTAGTTGCCATGCAATGGCCAATGGCCCCACACCAGGCAGGAGCAACCCAGCAGGGCTGCTGAGACCAGTGAAGCCAGGACGGCAATGAGGTCAGCAGGAGCAGGTGCAACAGGCCCAGAAGCTGGGCAGAGGTGGGGGAGCCAATTCTGATGCACCGCACTAAGGCAGGACATAAAGCGAGATTTGGACATAAGAGTGAACATGAAATGGGGTCAGATAGAGGATCTCCTGGGGGGGGCATCTATCCCTTCTATCTTGTTATACATTTTCTAGTCTTGAAGAAGAACAGGAAACTTGAACTCAGAAAATTCAAACCACAACACCTGCTGTAAGTCGGCCGAGTCAGTTGGAGGTCTCCCTTGCGAGTCAGACATAGAGCTTAACCCAGTGGTGGGATTCAGCCCGTTCGCACCTATTCGGGAGAACCGGTTGGTAACTTTCTAAGTAGTTTGAAGAAACGGTTGTTGGAAGAAATCTCATTTTGTTTTTTTTCCACTTTGCAGGGCTAATCCTGTAAGGCAGGAAGGAAACATTCTAGTGTTGTTTCTAGCCTAATCTTTATTGACCTGCTTACAGAAACTGCCTCTCTGGTTAACCCTTATTACATTGTAACAGCTAAAGCAAAGCGCCCATCGATGTGAGTGATATTGAGTTGGCCACGCCCACATGGTCACATGACCACTGAGCCACACCTACCCAGCTGGTCTTTAAGGTAGAGAACTGGTTGTTGAATTATTTGAATCCCATCACTGGCTTAACCACACAAGTCAGTGTCAAATTAGTGCTTCCTGCATGCCAACTGTAGCCTAGACATGAAAGGGCATCATGCTATCATCTGCTTCTCTGCTCAGCAATAAGGAACTCAGCCAATAGAAATGTTTTAACATATTTCCGTGTTTTTTATGCTTTGAACACACTATAAGAATGCGTGTTTCGATTAGAACGCTGTTCAGATGTTAGAAATTGCTATCTCTATCTGAACTATTTGACCAAATAAAGCTTTTCTTGATCTCGCAGTCTGGGTCTCCTGACAGCACGGCCAAAAAATAAACTATCCAACATATAGTTACAGAGTGCTAAAATGGAGCCTATAATGGAGCTTTGCTGATTTCCTGGGTATTTTAAATTTCCTATTTTGTATTTTTATCTCTTGTTTTTATCCAAATGTGATGTAAATGTGCCATGCTATTAAAAAATAAATAATGACCAATTACCACACACATAGCATACTTTTATGTATGCTTTTCTAAAGAAAATTTCAGTTTGTTTGCTGGGTCTTATTCCAAGTCAGTATTGCAAATTTTAGTAAAGTAAAACATAAAAACAAGATAAGAACATCAAAACTTATCCAAGAAAACAAAAGTTATTTTGCTTATGGAATAGATTCTCTGTAATAAAGTTTAATCTACTTTATAATCACTACTTTTGGAGGAATCTCTTTGGAATCTTTGCCTCTTCTCAGATTTAAGATTAGCTTGTACATGGAAGACCTTATTGAAATAATGACTGATATAAAAGTACATCACTGAAATATGCTAATAGTGCTTTCTCATTCATGTATTGATTTCTAAATTAAAGTCACTTTCAAAAAATCACATTGTCTATGAATGAAAATCCTATGCATGATTAAAATCACTTCCTGCTAACTGTCTGATTGGAAAAACTTCAGCACAAATTAGCTTTTAGTGAGGCCTCTGTCAACTGTCCCAATAAGGAATCTCTAATAGTAAGAGCTGATTTGCAATAGAGATTTCACAAAAGCAAACTAGCATATTTGTAATCATCATATGATAAAAGATGATCATGTGAAGCAACCTTAAATGATTACCTCTCAAAAGAGAATTCACTAATTATTGCAAATGGGGACTGCAAAAATAGCCACTTCAATTTCTCAAGTACCATAGAGAATTTGAATTTTTAAAATGTCATGTTTTACCTTAAAAGGCATTCATTTTAGACATATCCAGATAGTTTAAATTTATCCTCTTACTGAAGAGTAGACTTATAAGATAGTAAAACATGTCCATCATAAGCTTTTCTTCTTCCCATATGGATGAAAACATGCCTTTTCAGAAAGAAAAAGGTATATGTTTAATGAAGAAGAGGATAAATTTGAAGCAGAAGTGATGGATGGCAGTGACCTTTCTATCTGTAAAACATCAGCATATAATAGGCTATTTAATCTTGAGAACTGGATTATTATTAATCAATTATTCATGACAGTTTGAATATATGGGAGATGCTTCTTGTTTTGTTAAATATCACAAAGCAGAAGTCCTGTTTGAGCAACAGAAAGATTAAATCTGAGTAAATGTACAAGATACTACAATCTTCAATGTCTACTGCTATTTCAACTTAGAGTATTTACCTGAAAGGAAGACTTAGATTAGTTCCCAAATTAATTATTGTTATGAGTTATAGTCATAAGGTACTGAAGCATGGTAATGAAAGCAGAAGAGGGAAGAGAGTAGTATGCAATATTCCTTTCTGGGAGAAATGTCTTAAACTGTTTTCTTTACAACAAACATAACATCTTTTATACCTTTCTTAAAGTTACAGAGCAAGCAGAATTGTAGAATACAGTCCTATATTTGCAATAATTTTTATTACAAGAATAATAATATGAGCAGGGAATATGTAATTTGCTTTAACAGTAAACCTAACATTTTGGAAGAAAATATGTGTTTTGGAATGAACACTGCAACACCTTGTTTTTAATTTCATACTTAAAATTGTCAAGTCCATCTTCACTTTACCACTGCAATTAAGTAAATATAAATTGATGACAACCATTTCAAAAGTGTTGTTTAATCTGCTATAAATATTGTTGGCTCTTAGGGACTACATTGTGAGATTTTCTTCATCACCACAAGTTAGTATTTTTCAAGAGTATGCTTACAATTGCATTCAGATTTTGTTCTACAATTTCAATTTTCTAAATGGAAAAGTATTTTAAATGAAACAGTAACAAATTCCTGATAGTAACTAAGTATTGTAATAGTACTGTATTAATAAAAATTAAACTTTATGACAATCTACGTGAGTATAAATGTTTCTCACTAATGGCACCTGTATAAATATTTTCATCAAGTCAATTAAACATCTAACAGAAAACATTGCTTTTCTTGTACTAAGAGACACAAAAAAACCAAGGACTCTGCATCAGAATCTTAATTCCAGAGTTGTGCAACAGTGAGATGGGCAACATTTATCTTTAATAAACAAATAAATAAAATCATTTATAAGCCATTCATACATGGTTCCTGAGCAAATCAAAGTATGAAAGGTCATTAGAATCAAAACTAAGACTATCTCAATCAAAGAATACTAAATGAAGAATTTTCAGAAAACAAAGAGTTGACTCAGAAAGAAATTTATAAAAACAGCAGCCTAGACAGGCCTTGCAATATTCTTCAGATACTGAGGAAATGACAGAAGTTTACCTCCAACAAACCCTCCCCCCCACAAGCACTTCAATTTTAATAAATAAAATTACATCCTTGGATACTATGATAATAACATTCATGGATATCTGCCAGTAAGATTGGTCCATGGTTTATTCTTTTACTGCATATTATAAAATAAAAAAGAAACATTTGGAAATAATTACAGCATAAAATTTAAAAGATCTTATAACAAAAAAGCAATAATTAAAACTATGTAGGTGGAAAAACAATCCATTCAGGGGAAAGTAATATTCAGTCATGAATGTATCAATAAGCAAAAGCAAGATTAAAAGAACTGTTCTATTCCTACCCATGCTTTGTTAACAGATCAAAAATCTAAAGCACTGACATTTTTCTTTAATGCTGTTTTCATCACTTCTTGCATATACTGTTTTTAGCAACAAACTAAAAATAGTATGCTATTATCTTCTACGAGGATGGTTTTGTTTCGGTTTTGGACTTTCTGGTTTAGCTACAGAAAGGACGTTGGTCTTACCTGAACGTCTATTTTCTGATGGGAGGAGGGAATGGTCACACATGGGTTTTATCACAGCCTGATTGGTCCAAGGCTGAGAGGAAATCTATAAATACCGGTGCCTGTCCATTGCTAGCCCAGATTCTCGAACATGAACGGTACAACTGAAAAACAAGAAACAACACAACAAACCCCGGGAAACACCCCCCGGGCCCTCCCCTTGGCCCCAACAGACAGAACTCAGGGCGGGTTGTGACCATTCCCTCCTCCCATCAGAAAATAGACGTTCAGGTAAGACCAACGTCCTTTTTCCAGAATGGGAGGAGGGAATGGTCACACGTGGGACATACCCAAGCTAAAGTCCCAGGGAGGGAGAACAGGAACTCTAGGAACCAAGGGGAGCCTCAGCTGCCACCCCCTGTAGGACCCTACGACCGAAAGACGCGTCCGCTGACGCGAAAGCATCCAGACGATAATGCCGGATGAACGAGGTTGGAGTGGCCCAGGTAGCCGCCCGGCAGATGTCTTCAAACGGGGCCCTCGTGGCCCACGCTGCCGAGGTTGCCGCGCTCCTTGTAGAGTGCGCCGTGACGCCTGACGGAACCGGCCGCCCTGAGGCCACGTATGCCTCCGAGATGGCCTGACGCAGCCAACGGCCGATGGTAGCCGAGGACACCCTCGAACCCAGAGCTCCAGGTAGGAAGGAGACAAACAAGGCCTCCGACTTGCGGAAATCCTTGGTCCGCCGGAGGTAGATCCACAAGGCACGGCGGACATCCAGACGATGCCAAAGACGCTCCCTGTCAGTGGACGGACTCGGGCAGAAGTCAGGCAGGACGATCTCCTGAGCCCTGTGAAAGGGGGTATTTACCTTGGGGACGAATGCCGGGTCAAGGCGAAGGACCACTCTGTCCTGGTGAAAATGACAGAGGTCGTCCTTACAAGACAGGGCGCCCAGCTCGGATATACGTCGGGCGGAAGTGATGGCCACCAGGAAGACCACCTTCAGTGATAAGAAGCGCAAGTGCACCGAGCGGAGAGGTTCAAACGGGGCTCCTGTTAATGCCTTGAGGACAAGCGGAAGATCCCACGTGGGGAATCTATGAACGGGGGGAGGCCTGAGATTTGCCGCCCCCTTGAGGAACAGCTTGACCAGAGGAGACTGGGAAAGAGAAGAAGATCCCGCCCCCCCCAAGACCGAGGACAGAGCCGCCACTTGGCGACGCAAGGTGTTTTGCGAGAGCCCGTCCTCCAGGCCCTTCTGAAGGAAATCCAAGACGTTGGGGATGGTGGCTCTGACGGGAGAGATGCCCTTGGGGGAGCACCAGCGGACGAACGCTGCCCAGGTGGAGTTATAAATGCGGGTCGTTGAGGGACGACGGGCCGCCTCGATGGTGCGAATGACCCCGGAAGACAGATGAGCCCCCCTTAGAAGCCGCCGTTCAAGAGCCAAACGGTCAGCTGAAGCCACTGAGGCTCTGGGTGAATCAGGGCCCCCTGCCGTAAGACCACCTCCCCCTGCGGAATCCTCCACGGGGAAGTCACTGACAGCTGAACCAGGTCCGCAAACCAGGGTCTCCTGGGCCAAAACGGGGCCACCAGAATGACCAGGGCCCTTTCCGTCACCACCTTCCTGACGGTCCCCGGGATGAGTGGAATGGGGGGAAAGGCATAGAGAAGGCCCGGGGGCCACCGGCTCCTGAGGGCATCCGTGCCCTCTGCCGAGCTGGATTGGAAACGGGTGAAGAAACGCGGGAGTTGTGTGTTCTCGGGAGACGCAAACAGGTCCACCCGGGGGGACCCGAACCGACGACAGATCTCCCGGAACAGCGACGGGTGGAGTTGCCACTCGCCGTTGTCCAGAGTTGCTCGACTGAGCCAGTCCGCCTGGACGTTGGAGAGTCCCGAGATGTGCTCCGCCACCAGGGACTGTAAGTGTTTCTCCGCCCACGACCCCAATCGCAGAGCCTCCAGCCAGAGGGCTCCCGAGTGGGTCCCGCCCTGACGATTGATGTGCGCCTTGGTGGCCACATTGTCCGTCAGGAGGAGAACGTGGCTCCCTTCCACCGAGGAGCGAAAGTGACTCAGAGCCAGACGCGCGGCCTTCAGTTCCAGCCAATTGATGTTGTGACGGAGGTCCGAGGCCGTCCATCTGCCCTGACCCATCCGAGAGCCCACCAGGGCCCCCCACCCGAACAGACTCGCGTCCGTGGTGACGGTCACCCTGTTCGGCTCCCAGAACAGACACCCCCGCTGGATGGCCGGGGAGAGCCACCACACCAGGGATGCACGGACTCCCGTCGAGATGCGGAGAGTCCGAAGGGAATTGCTCATTCGTCCCCTCTGATAGGGGATAAGCTCCCATTGAAGGGGCCGAAGATGGAGTCTGGCCCACGGGACAATCCCTATGCAAGAGACCATCTTGCCCAATAACTGCGACAGAGAGAGGATGGAAACGGAGCGCTTTGTGCGAACGCTCTCTGCCAGCCGACGAAGGCTGACCTGCCTCTCCTGAGACAGACGCACCTCCCCCAACTTGGAATCTATGACTGTCCCCAGATGCAGAATGCGAGTGGAGGGAGTGAGATGGCTCTTTTCGAAGTTTACCGAGAACCCCAGGGCCTGGAGGCTTCGAATGGTAATCTGAAGATCTGAAACGGCCTGAGACAGGGAGCCCGCCTGAAGCAAGACATCGTCTAAATAACATTGGAGGCGGACCGGGACCGATCTCAGATGGGCCGCCAGAGCCGCCAGGACCTTTGTGAAGGTCCTCGGGGCCGAGGCCAGGCCGAAGGGAAGAGCCCTGTACTGGTAATGGTGGGGCCCGTGGGAGAACCTCAAGAACCGGCGATGAACGGGCAGGATGGGAATATGAAGATAGGCCTCCGTGAGATCCACGGAGGCCAGGAAATCGCCTTTCCTGATGCCCTGAAGGATGGACTTGAGCGATGACATTTTGAACCGCCTGTAGACCAGAAACCTGTGCAGGCGCTTGAGGTCTAGAATTGCTCTCCAACCCCCCGTGCTCTTCGGGACCACGAAGAGATTTGAGTAGTGGCCCCGGCCCCGTTCCCCTGCGGGAACCGCCTCCACCGCATGGAGTTCGAGGAGGTGGGCGATCGCCTGACTCATCAGGCGGCGGCGCTCTCGACTCCGGGATGGAGGGAACGACCGAAAGAGATTTGGAGGAGTGGAGAGAAATTCTAACCTGAGCCCGTAACGAACCGTGGCTCAAACCCAGGCGTCCGACGTGATGTCGTCCCACTGGTCCGCATAAAGAGCGAGGCGGCCGCCGATGGGATGACTCGGGTTCGAGTCACTTCCCCCTGCGGAAGGGACGGCCGCCTCCCCCCCGAAAGGGCCGCCGAGCCTGGCCCTGGAAACGGCTCCTGTCCTGGAAGGGCTGCCCCAAGAAATGCCTGTCAGAAGAGAAAGAAGAGAAGCGCTGGTTATAGCCGAAGTTAGGGGCCCTATACCGTTGCCTACGGAAGGGACGTGACTTGTTCTCGGCCTTCTTAGCCGTGGAGGGTAGGACCTTCTTCTTGTCCTTATCCTCCACGAGGATGCGAGTAAGAGCCTCCCCGAAGAGATCGGGCCCCTTGAAGGGGGCAGCCGCCAAATCCCATTTCGCTTTGTTGTCCATTTGCCAATGGCGCAACCACAGGAGCCTACGGGAGGTGACCGAGGTGGCCAGGGCGCTAGAAGCAAACTTGACCGTGTCCAAGGTCGCGTCAGCTGAAAACTGACACGCCGCCAGAATCTTGACCAGATCCTGATGGATCCGGTCCTCCTGTATGGGAATGCGTGCCTGCAGCTTCTTGAGCCACATGACCGTGGCACGATTAAAGTAGGAAGCCGAGGCCGCCGCCTTAATGGCCCACGCTGTGGCGTTGAAGTTCTTCCGCAACGTAAGCTCTGTGCGCTTATCCTCCGGCTTCATCTTATCTGCCGCATCGCCCGACACCACCGGGGAGGAGGACACCAATGCGGCCACAGGGGTGTCAACCGTCGGGAGCTGAATGGCCTGAGCAAAGGTTTGCTCCATGTTATAATGCCGACGGTCGGTACTACCTGGAGAAGAGAAAGTGGAAGGTTTAGCCCACTGGTCGGTCAGAACCTCTAGGAACAAGGGAGGGGCAGGGATCTCTTCCTTGTTGGTGGCCGTGGCAGAGAACATGACCATGTCGGGATCCCTTGGGGGGGGCACAGAGGGATCCCCAGTTCCGACCTTGGTGGTGTGCCTCGCCTTATCCAAGAGAACTTTAAACAAGGCGGGCATAAATAGGACCTTAGAAGAAGGCTCCTCCGAAACAGTGGTATTCTCATCATCTGAGAATCCCATCTCCTGGGGTAACTCCCCCCCACCCAGGAAGGAAGCCTCACTGATCATGGAAGGGGAGGAAGCCCGAAACTGAGCCCTGTTCAGCCCCCCATGCCTAGAGTAAAGGGAGCCTTTGTCCCGCTGGGCAATGCCCCGAGTGATGGCTGCCGAAATAAGCCTCTTAATCCCTTCAGGGAGATTATCCAGATCCTCCACATCCCCAAAAGTAGAAGCAGGGCCCTGAGGGGCCAACCTTTGGGGGGAACAGGGGCCTCTGGACGTGCCCTCCAGAGGATCATCTATGGGGGATGGAGAACGCCCCCTCCTGGAGAAGGCCTGCGACCTACCAGGGGAGCTGCATGAAGAAGCCGGGCTAAAACCTCTAAGTAGAGACCTTTCTGAAATGGGCCTAACAGGGGGCCTGGATCTGTCCCTAGATAAAGGCTTGGAGGACTGGGCCTGCCTTTCTGCCCTGGCAAAGGTCCTTTCCAGCGCCCTATGGCGAGCTGCCTCATCCCTAGAGACAGAACTGGAGGGGCGCCTTGAAGAAAGGGATCTCTGAGGGGGAGCCCCCCTCCCCACCTCCTGATCCAAGGCCTCCTCACTCCCAGTAGGGCCTGCCCCTTGCCCCTGGGGAATCTCCGCTCCCTCGTCCATGCCCCACTCACGTGTCTGACGAAAGGAGCAGGAATCGGCCTCCAAAGTCCCACCTGAGACCAGGGCCTGAAGCCTGTGGGGAGACCTAGGCTCAAGGCCTCTCACTAGGCCGCACTAGGCCCGTCAATAAAGGCAAGGCCTCACGCACGTGGCAGCCTCCAAAATGGCCACCGGAACTCCGTGCGCGGGAGAAAAGGGCTGGAAATAATCACCAGCAGCCCAGCCAGGCTTCTAGCCGGCTTCACTTTAAATTGAGCAGGGAGAGCCGCTCTCCCCCCCTGCTCTGTCTCCCCGGCAACACAAACAAAGGAAGCCTGCAGCGAGGGGCCCCCTCCGGAGCGATCTGCACGCTGGAGCCTCGAGGCTTAAAGTTTCTCTTTCACTTTCCTGCTGCAAAAACACAGCCTCTTCAAGTAGTTTGAACGAAGCAGTTTGAATGCTGCAAAAAAACAGCCTCAAGTAGTTTGAACGAAGCAGTTTGAATGCTGCAAAAAAACAACCCCTTCAAGTAGTTTGAACGAAGCAGTTTGAATGGAACCGCACCCCCGCACCCGGGGACGGGCAAAGGTTCCTGGCCTGCGGGGGGGGAGACTAGTGCCCCACTGGGCTCTCCCCCAGCCGCCCGAGGCAGAGATCTGTCCCTTGGGGCCGCAGCAGATCAATTTAGAATTTAAATTTAAAGTGCCCAATTAGCCAAATAGGAATCAGATTGAATAGAACTCACCCAAAAGGAGAAAACAAACAGAACCTATCCAACTACTCTACAGCTTGGACCAGGCTGAGAGAGAATCTGGGCTAGCAATGGACAGGCACCGGTATTTATAGATTTCCTCTCAGCCTTGGACCAATCAGGCTGTGATAAAACCCACGTGTGACCATTCCCTCCTCCCATTCTGGAAAAAGCTATACTCCTGAGATTTCCTCATAATTTCCAATTCACATATTAATCAAGACCATCTTTTCTTGACTTTTTCAAGAGCAATACTTACTTGATAGTATTCAACTTGCATCCAAGCTGGATTTATACATGAAATTATGTGATATTTGAAATAATAACATGATAAACATTTACATTATTCTATAAACCTAACTAACATGAATTATAATACATATGTATCTTGATTAATATATTCTGTGAATTTTGATTTGTTTTTAGCATTTCACAAGAACAAAAGCCCTATCTTGGTGAAATACTTCTGCACTTGTTACAAGAAATAAAAAGATTGCTTTGTACATTAATGAATCCCTAATCAGAATTGAAGTGTCATATTAGCGCAGATTCTTGGAACAAATAAATTCTTCTCATGTTGTTTATACATATGATCTATAGAGCCTACATATCAAAACACTTTTTGTCTGCTTTATTTTAGTTTGACGCACCTGGAGGAAAATAACACTCATGTGCAAATGCTGTTTTTTGATTTTAGTTCAGTGTTCAACACAATTATTCCTCAGCATTTGATGAACAAACTGTGTCTATTGGGTTTTAATAGTTCTTTATGTAACTGAGTACTTGATTTCCTTATTGATAGGCCCCAGTTTGTGGGAGGTGGAAGAAACATTTCCAATTCTATCTCCTTGAGTACACATTCCCCATGGGACTGTTTCTTGAGTCCATTATTGTTCTCCTTGACTGCTGTGCCAAGTCTGTTATGAATCATATTGTAAAGTATGTGGATGACACAGCAGTGGTGGGTCTTATCAGGGATGACAATGAACATTCTTATAGGGAGGAGGTGAAGGCTTTGGTGGATCGGTGCAATAAAAATAACCTGGTTTTGAATGTTAACAAAACAAAGGAGATCACTGTTTATTTTTGAAAGAACTGGCACAGTCATACACCACTTTGTATCAAGTCTGCAGCTGTGGAGGTAGTCAATAGTGTTAAGTATCTGGGAGTGCAGATAACTAACAGTCTGATTTGGTCTCTTCAGTGAAGCATGCAAACCAGTGTTTGCATTTTCTGCATCAGATGAGGAGAGCACATCTTTCTCCTTCTGTCCTGGTCACTTTTTACAGATTGAGGGTGTTTTAACAAACTGCACCACTTTTTGGTTTGGTGGCAGCAGTGCCTCAGATAGAAGGTCCATATAGAGAGTGGTAAGGACAGCTGAGAAGATTATAGGCAGCTCACTTCCCGATATTCAGGATACTGCTTATAAAGGCTATGTGCTAGAGCTCAAAGTATTGTTAGATACCTCACACACAAACTTCATGGTCTGTTTCTGTTACTCCCCTCTGGGAGGAGGTTTCAAATTATCTACAGTAGGATTACTAAATTCTGTAACAGCTTTGTTCCTTATGCCATCTGTCTTGTAAACTCACAGGTTTTTTTTTGCCAAGTGTGTGTATACATTCCAATTAGATTGTGATGTTTCTCTGTGCCATATAAGTGTGTGTATATGGGAATATGCATAATGGTTATCTTTTGAGAGTTGAATACAACAAAATTTCATTTTAACATATGCTGATTAGTATACATTTAAAGTGACAATAAAGTTTTTATTCTATTCTATTCTATCTACTGTAGAGCCTACATATCAAAAGATGTCGTGTTAGATGTCACAATCCTTTAATGAAATTCCATAGCAATTATTCAAAAGTAATGTGCTCCTGCACACTCATACACCAACCAATAAGGCTATAATTCATGCTAAGCCGTAGTTTATTTTAACTATCGTTTTTTTATGGAGAAATACAACTGGATCATCCAGAATGCAAAAATAATGATCCTGGTTTATAAACAATAATGTTGGGCTCGCACATTGTTCTAAACCACAAACAAACAGATCCTGTTGCAGTTTAACAAAATATGTCATGTCAGAAAATAACCAGAACTATGTAACACATATTGCTATAATTATAAAAAAGAGCAATTGAGATATTGGATGGATCTATCTACCAATCTAAATTACAATGTGGCTTGTTTGGTTAGGGTAGAACACTATGTGAATACTTTATAATATTTATACTTTATACTATTTTATAATATTTATACTTTATACTATTTTATAATGTTTATACTTTATACTATTTTATAATATTTATACTTTATACTATTATATTTTATAAAACTATTTATAATTCAACACAACATATGAAGCTAAGCAAAATCACCAATATAATGTATTTGTGTCACAGTTTCTCCTCTTTGATACATAAGATTTACAGAAACAATTCTTGAGGAGAAATTTGATATCCTTGGTAACATATTGTTGTACAATAACAGTCTATAGGCAGTTTACATTGAAAACTGCTTCCTCCCCCTCCCTCAAAAAAAAAAAAGGAACAGTAGCTTTGCTGTTTTGTACATACTTACTTCTGATGATATTATAACCACTGCCATTTCTCCAGATGGGCTGGCCTTGTGTATCTGCTTTTATGTTTTGATTAAGCACATGTTCTGGTCCTCTTATCACTCCTATAGCTGTTTTGTCTTCATCCTTGTTTTCTAAGAACCACAAAACATTCAAGTATAGTTAACATTTTCTTTTTCCATTTCAAATTTACTTCAAGAATTTCCAACAGGATCAACATTTTTTTAAAAATGATGGTTTAACTTTAAAGTCATGTTTTAACATGTTTGCAATTACCATTTGTGTTTCAAACTCTAAGAAATTCCAATGTAAAGCACATCTTATAATCCATGTGACACAAAGGATACAAAACTTTGCCACATTGTGTAATATACTAAATGGCAATACAAATCAGAGTCCATGCATTAGTATTAGTCCTTTATATAAAAATTCAGATTTTAGTCTAACAAAAATGAATCCAGATAAACATTTATTGTGATAAATGAGTTTCACCATTAGTTGACAGATAGACCTTTAGTAATTTATAATTGATATATTCTACAAAGAATAGTTTTTCACCAAAATTCAATCTACTACAGTTGTTGAGAAACTCAACAGATCTATAGTCTATCCACAATCACATCCTACACACAATCTTTTTCCCATAAGCAATGCAAAAGAAATTTGAAATACTATAAATGAATTGATATACTATGTTTGACTATGGAAAGACAGGAGTCAATAGAAGAGAAATTAGAAGCATTCTAAATGAGTAAGTGGAAACAGTTTAGCATCACATTCCATTAGAAAAAGGAATCTGCACTAAAAGACAAACTGTTTAATAGTATATTCCAACAGAGGAGGGAAAATTTATTCACAGGAAAAGTTGTATACACAATCTATAAAAGAAGAATGGATTTACAAGATTTAGTGGGAAACTTTTGATCTGATTTTATTTTTTTATTTAAATTTTTAATCCTGCCTTTGTTATTTTTATAAATAACTCAATACACTTTCCTCCTATTTACCCCACAACAACCCTGTGAAGCGAAAGACTGGCCCAAAATCAACCCAGCCAATTTTCATGCCTCCAATAAGACTATAACTCACAGTCTCCTATTTCTTTTTTATTATTATTATTATTATTATTATTATTATTGTTGTTGTTGTTGTTGTTGTTAATAATAATAATAATTATAATTATAATAATTTTTATTAAACATAAAAATTCAATGTCTATATAAACAGTGTGTTGTCTGAGTATACAGTTGCTTTTGACAAATAGTAATAATAGCAACAATATTCATAACATTAATAATAATCACATAGTAATATTTGTTTATTTGTTTATCTATTTTGGTAAGTCTTCAATGAAGTCAATCATTTCCTTATGCTTTTAAGTTTCTAACTTCTGTTTCTGCCAGTTAGCTATTGATAAAAAAAATCCCATGTTAAAAAGTATTTAATTTCTTCCTTCTCCTTAATTTCGAATGTTAGTCTATCTATTTCTGCACATTCTTTTTTTTATATCATTTTCTTGTGTAGGGATCTCTTCATTTTTCCATTGTTGTGCAAACACAATTCTAGCTGTAGTTAATACATGTAAAATTAAATATTCCTTTTATTACATTTTTCTGGCAGAATATTCAACAAAAATATTTCTGTGTTACTGTGTTGCTTTATTATTTTTTTCCCAACCATTTATGTATTTTTGTCCAATATTTTGCCAATATTTTTTGCCTTTGGACATGTCTACCACATGTAATAGTACGAATCCAGTATCTGATTACATTTTCAACACTTAGCAGACATATTCTTAAACATCTTTGCCAATCTTGTAGGTGAAAAATGCCATCTATAAAACATTTTATATAAATTTTCTTTGTATGCAGTTGACATTAGTTTATAATTCCTCTCTCACAATTTCTGCCACTTATCTAACTCTATAGTATATACCCAAAAATTTTGCCCTCTAATATCATTTCCTTTATTTACTATTCTTCCAGTTTAATGCTCAGTAGGTATTTATACATTTTAAAATTAGTTTTTCATTTGTCCTTGTTAATATCTGATCCAGTTCTGTTGGTTCTTTATAAAAACCATACATTTTAGCATCATTCTCATATCTTTGATTGTATTTGCATATGTAGTCACCATGCCAAATCAATCCCTTGACTATTCAGTTCTTGCTTTGTTTTAAGTTCCCCTTTTTCATTCAAAATGTCCTTATATCTTGTAATGTTTTCAGTATTAACAACATTCAGATGTATCAGTGCCTCCATCATGAAGAGCCAGTCTGGTATTTTCAACTAGTGTTTTTCTTTGATTTTTGCCCACAAACTGTATTAGTAAATTTAAAAAGAATAAACAGCAATGATTCACGATAATACCAAAATAATCCAAAATCCCCAGTCACTTTTAGTTACTTCCCACTTTTAGAATATTACCAAGATGCTTTCACCAAAGGGTCCTTCCACCCACCACCCACCCCCAGACACCAATGAGGGTGTCTTTTGTAATCCACAATGTCAGTCTATAAGTTAGTCCAGAAAGCTTCTTTAAAAAGAACTGTTATTTCTTCTTCTTTTAGCAAATAATATTTGTAATCCACAAGGGCCCACCAAATCCTTAATATTTTATAAACCAGTGTCTTTAGATTAAAAAACCTTCCACTTAGTCTCAAGTTAAATCCATACTGTTTCCCAACTTCAAACTGCTCAGCATATTTATAATCCACAAAGGTTCAGAAAGTTACCATGTTCAATATTTTCACTGTTTCCAAATGTCCAGTATAAACAATTTGCAGGTATTACTTGTAACAAACACAATCTTACCAGCCATAGACAATCAAGGTCCTTTCACTTTCTTAACATCCTTCCCCGCCAGTAAGTGTTGCCCTTACTATGTTTCTCTACTTTTGCTTCTGGGTCTCTGAAATGTCCAAAGTTTCAATTTACATATATTCTAATACTTTTTAGCTCAATTAGAATTGCTAAAACAACCAGTCCAGTTTTCCTAGCTTTAAAATTTATTTCTCTCAAAAAATTATCTTCTCCCTTTTCCAGATCTGTCAGCAGCTCATGGTCTTAATTGCTGCTGTTCTTGAGGAGTGGGAGAAGACTCCATCTCCTCCTCTTTGAGTCCCACTTTCAATAGAAGAATATTATAGGAGAAAATTCCTCAACAGAAGTTTGAAAGCTCTCACCCAGATCAGCCACACTGTTATCAAATCATTTCCTTGTTGCTTCTTCATTCGGGCTGTCACAGTCTCGGTCTGGCACATAATGACCATCTTTTTCTCGTGCTGGTGTTTAGAAGTTTCTCCCAATCAAACAAGGCTGTTGCGGTCTCCTTGTGATTGACAGAGTGTCCCCTCTGTCTTCATCATGGCCCTGAAGGATCTCCTGGCAGGCAGATTTTGGCAGGATTTCACAGAGCCCTGTGAATCCACACCATTTTGCTATGAAGTCAGCTCCGCCTCTCCTCACAGTCTCCTGATTTCTAATCTGGTGCCTTAACCATTAAATCTGTCCCTCTGCTGCATGTAGCATCTTCCCATCAAGTACCTCATCAGCCTGCCAAGAGAAGGTGCACTAAAGGCAATGGAATGAGTGTGAATAGGAATTGATTATAGAAACTGTTTAAATAAAGCAGAGAATTGCCAACACTTTCGAAGACAAACTCATGATTCAGAAAGATCTTACAGATTTGGACACTGGGCTCTGTCCAACAAAAGTCTCTCGAGAATAGGGCGGCATACAAATTGAATAAACATCAACAACATCAACATCAATAATTCAGTGGTGAGAAAAGTAGATCCTTCACTTAAGCAAGAAAAACCACATACACAATTATAGAATAGATGGTACCTGCCTCAACTGTAATCCTATGAGAGGGATATAGGTGTCTGTTGTGGCCCAGCAGGAGCCGTTGGAGCTGCCACCAGACTCCGACAGCGAGGGGCCCTATGAATCGGCTTTGGAGGATGTGGAGGACCCTGGACAGGGTTCCGACTCCAAGCAGGGTGCAGAGAGACTAGTTGGCCACCAGGTGGCGCCTGAGCCTTGGACCAGTGGGGAGGACACAAGGGAGAGTGATCCAGAAGCCATCAGTGAGTTGTTCCTGGATGCCGGGAATCTAAGAGCTAATAGGCGTCAGGAACAGTTACGCAAGTACAGGAGTAATTCCACTCTGCTGGTGGTCATTAGGCTCCTCTCCAGACTATAAAAAGACTTGTGCACAGGCCCCTCGTGCAGAAGTCAACACTTCAACTAAAGTGAACTTTTGTAACTAACTTGGCAGGCTGGATTGCTGCCAAGGTTTGTCTGAGTTGCTGCCAAGGTCCTTATCTGTTTGTTATGCTTGGCTTTCAGCCACCGAGGTTTTGGTTTCTTGCTATAAAAGTACATTCCTGTTAAGCTTGTCTCGGCTTTCATTACTGGATGGAGGAGGGGATCAGAACAGGTGTCCTAGTGGACCACCACCTAAATATGAGACAGCAGCTGCCAAAAAAGCCAATGCAGTCCTAGGCTGCATCAACAGAGGCATAGTATAAAGTTCACAAGAAATGGTAGTACAGTTTTATACTGCACTAGTGAGGCCACACCTGGAATACTACATCCATTCTGATCACTACAATACAAAAATGATATTGAGATCCTTGAAAGCATGCAGAAAAGAATAATAAAGAAGGGGTCTGGAGGATAAAGTTAATGATGAGCAGTTAAGGGAACTAGGTATGTCTAGCCAATGAAGAGAAGGATTAGGGATGACATAATTGTCTTCCAGTACTATCACAGAGAAGAGGGGGTTGACATTCTCCAAAGCAGCTGAAGGCAGGACAAGAAGAAATGGATGGAAGTTTGTTAAGGAGAGATTCAACTTGGAACTAAGGAGAAGTTTCCTGACAGTGAGAACAATTAATCAATGGAGTAGTTTGCCTCCTGAAGTGGCTGGAGGCTTTCAAGTAAAGACCTGACAAGATTGGATGAAATAAGGTCTCCTGCTTTGGATAGGAAGAAGACCTCCACAGTTTCTTCCATTCCTATGATTCTATGATTTAAAATGAAGCAAGTTAAGTTTATTAACAATATGTCTTCCAATTCAAAAGAGTATTTGAACAAAAGCAAATAGTACCATATAATGAGGATTTTCAGAGGGTAGTACTACGAACCCAAAACAGTTAATGCATCTGACTAATCTCAGTAATTTTCTTGAGAAATGTGGGAAGTTTTATTAACTTAACACTAAAACTAATTGCCAATGCAGTATAATAGAGAATATTATAATAGAGAAAATAAGAGTAATAAGAAACTTGAGCTTTAATACTATCAGGATACTTATATTGATACCATAGTATTAAAAAAAACCTTTATATTTGTGTAAGACTGGATTTTATTTTATTTTGGGCCCAAACTAAGCAGGGGCCTTATTTTCAGGGGGTGCCTTTTTTTCCATGTATAGGAGGCCCACTTCTTCAGTGGGGCAGGAGGCTGCGCAGAGTGCTAGTGCTGCCACTGCAAGGTATAGAGCAGTGGTAGTCAACCTGGTCCCTACCGCCCACTAGTGGGCGTTCCAGCTTTCATGGTGGGCGGTAGGGGCTTGCTGTAACTCTGCTTTATAAATTTTATAAAGTAAAGTTACTTCCCTACTTTATAAATCACCATTACTGTGGAACCGGTGGGCGGTTAGAAAATTTTACTACTAACAGAGATACAAAAGTGGGCGGTAGGTATAAAAGGGTTGACTACCCTTGGTAGAGACGGTGGAGCTGCCCCACACACGCTCTGCACTGGCTTGCCTCAGGGTCCGCACAGCCAGGCCAAGCACCTTGTAGCAGCAGTGACCCCAGCAGCCCTGCCCAACAGAACCTTGTGTGACCGCCAGCTCACTTCTGCTTCCTCATTGTCACAACGGAGTAGGAAGCCAAGTGACATGCTGGTGCCATGGCCATGAGGTGAGGCGGGGGGGGGGTGAACCTGCCCCACACATCCTGGACCAGCTTATCTCAGAAGCTCCTGCAGTCAGGCCATTCATGCCCCAACACCTGCCTCACCTTGCGGCCATGACACCAACACACCACTTGGCCTATTGCTCCGTTGTGGCCTCAAGCAAGCAGAAGAAGTGGCCCAGCACATGTGGGCTCCTGTTGCACATGGCTACTGTAACTGCTGCCATTGCAGGGCAGATGTCAGAGCATAAATGGCTGCAGGGGCCCCAAGGTAACCAGTGCAAGGGGCAGCTCCACCAACACCCCACCTCGCCTCGTGGCCACAGAACCACAAGCAACCAGACAGAATGGGCTGGCTTCACAGGCTCTTATGTAGGGCTTATTTGGGGGGTAGGGTACACACATAAAAACATACTAGGGGGTTATTTTCAGTATAGGTCTTATTTTCAGAGAAATAGGTCTGTGTGTTTTTTTTACAAAGGTGTTCTGTCCCCATAAGTTAAATGAGAATCATTATTTTAAATTAGGATGTTACATTTGCATTTCCTTTCATGCTGTAGCAGTATAAAATGGGATTAGTTTTGAAGTCAAACACATGTGCAAGTTATCTTATTGTTTACTCTAGTTGCTATTAGTTGCTATGCAATAAAATTTCCTTTTAAAAAGATTATATCTACTTTCATATGAATTCCCCCACAACTGGGAGAAATGAGTAATTTATCATTCAG
The DNA here is from genome assembly GCF_051295495.1 of Thamnophis sirtalis. Lineage (NCBI taxonomy): Eukaryota > Metazoa > Chordata > Lepidosauria > Squamata > Natricidae > Thamnophis > Thamnophis sirtalis. The sequence continues at coordinate 55,400,535 of NW_028261389.1, read as the reverse complement.
AATACTTTAGGTGACAACAGATTACACATTCCAAGGTAAGTGTCTGATATCTGAAACACTATTATTTTCAAAAGGAGACAGGAACACCTTCTAATGAGAGGAAGAAGAGGTAAAAAACAGAAATAAAAATTTAAACATTGTGCACTTCTTGTTCCAGTTCTACAGACTAATTTTCAGACTCTGAAGTGAAAATTATGCAATATAGCTCACCTTCTCTCTCTCTCAAGAAAGCAGATAATTCTCTCCTTTGACTCACTCAGCTATAAAAGCAAAGAGCTGTTTTTCATGTCAAACTTTCCAGACCTATTTACACAATAACTTTGGTAAAGCCCAAGCAAGCAGCTCAATTAAAACTATTATTAGATTTATATCTCACAATTATCCCAAGAGCTCAAGATGACTTAGATTTTCCTTTATTTTATCTCCAAAATAAGTGAGCGGAGAGTGAGGCTGAACATGGATCTCCATAGATCTAATCTAACAAACTTCAGATATGTCAACCACCAAAATAAAAAGCAGGAGAAAATCTTGAAAGTATAGCTGAGTTAGTTAAGCAGAATGCAATATTTTAAACAATCCACTAAAAAGTAAACTAAGAAAATGGCTATAGAGAGTTGACATTTAGCACTGACATGAAGAAGTCCTGATCTATTGTTCCCCACAATTTATTTATTTTTTTAATGATGAATCTAGCTTTAAAATAGCTTTAACGCAAATCTTAAATTTTAAGCAAATTCATAAGGGAAGCAACAGTTCCTCAATCAACCTATAAAAAGGTTGTAAGTTTTATAGATAAGGACAAGCATCTTTAATTAAGCTTGGAAATTGACCCCCAGGACAGTTCATACAAATAATAATGTATTACGATTAGCAAATTCCCCTCAGAATTTGGGAAGAAAGTTGTTGTAGTAATATTGATCAGAAAGCTCCATAACAAATTTTGCTTTTAATAAAAGACAAAACATCAGACCCATAAGCTACAAGGCTACCTGACATTAAAAAATGAAAGTTGTTTTTAGAATTTAAATCTCTTTCACGTAGGCATTAAAAAACACCAATGAACTTTGTAAAAGTAGATACAATTTTCCCAAATAAAGTTTTTGAGTTTAGTAGTGATGTTTTCTAGAAGCTGATTCTCTCTTTTAGAATAATTGTCCAACAGTTTAAATATGAAACAGGTTCTCAGTTGTGACAATGGAAATGCTTCCAAGACTTCTCAGACATAACAGAAAATAAAATCCATAGGAAATATAACAAACACTATGAAAATATTAACGAAGAAAACTTTCTCATAACTGAGACACTGATATTTTTCTTTTTGAAAAATTTCATCAACTGATAGAAAAGTTGAAGGTAAGAATAAGTGAACTTTTTATATAAGATTTAGCCAAGAGCTACCCCACTATAAATAAGAGAGAGAGAATGCCAAGAAAGTGAGGGGGACAACACTATAACTAAGCAGAAAAGATAATGTCAAGACCCTGGCATACAAAAGTCACAAAAACTCCACAATTATAAAATAACTAAAAACCATTATTTACTGGGGACACGTTTAAACTAATAATAGATAACAGCAATTTTATAGTCCCTGAGTCACTTGTTTTCGGTAGACTGAATATAATTGGTCTAGCTCCCTGATGCAAACTTACATAAAATACTTGCAATTGCCTATTAGTAGAACTGAATAATTACAAACCCACCTGTGTCTATAAACAATTTGAAATTTATTGAATCTGGATCTCCAGAATATTCAAAGGTACTATATTTCAATCTTGGATAAGAAAAAAGTTAAGCAGGATATTGAAGTGAAAAATAATAGTGAGGCAACATAAAGACCATATCAAGGGAAGTGTCCTGATGAATGGCCTAAATCAGCATCTTGGAGCAAAAGAACAATAATATTCTAGTAACAAATTACTAGAACAGAACAGAAATAAGACTCTCGTCTTAGCCTGAGGAACAAATGGCCCCTCTCCATCCTTTTTTTTTGCCCATTTTTTTTATTTTTTGTTCTCTTACATAGCATTTTAAGTATACATTCACATAATTATTATTCTTTACATTTATCATTCTTATACATTTTTATTTCATTTAATAGGTTATAATATACAGTTTGGGTTGCTTTATTTGCTATCCCTTCCTCCTGTTGTAATACCACCTTATTTTCCCTTTCTTTTCTCCCTCCCTCCCTTCTCTACTTCCTTCCTAATCTCCTTCCCCTTCCTTCTTCCCTTCCCTTTCTCCTACTCCTACTCTTCCACTTCCCCTTCCTACCCTCTCTCCTTCTCTTCCTCTCCCTTCTATCCTCCTCACCTCTTTCTTCTTTCCCCCATTTTCCTTTCATTCTCCCCTCCTCTCTCTCTTTCTTTTCTATTATTGTAGGTCTCTCTTTCAGATCTAAGTTTATGTTTCCTTGGGATGGTATTTCCGCAAACTCAAATATAATTTGATATCGTTTCTTATTCCCGTACCTTCGCTAAACTATCCTAACTATATTCCCCCCCTTTATATCTCGCTTTTGGATATATACTTATATATTTAATATTTTTTTTCGGTTTTCCCCTTGTGCCCCCCCTTTTCCATTTAACAGTGCATCATCTGGGCTCTATATCTTCTCCCTATTTTCTTTTCTAGTTTCCTTTCTCTAGCCAATCATAAAGTCTTCCCCATGTCTTGAAGTACTCCAATTCCTCTTTATACTTTATTTTCATTGTTAACCTATTCATCTCTGCACAATCTAATATATTTTTTTATTATCTCTTCATCTGTTGGTAACTTATTTAATTTCCAATTTGGGGCAAATACCTAGTAAAAATATCTCTGGTCTAAATTCTATTTCTTGTTGTAACATTTTCTTTAACCATATTCTTATCTTAGTCCAATATTCCCTTGCTTCTGCACATATCCACCACGTATGATAATAGGAGCCTATTGCTTGTTGACACTTCCAACATTTTGCTGATTTGTCTTTAAACATCTTTGCTAATTTTTCTGGTGACATGTGCCATCTATAAACATTTTGTATAAGTTTTCTTTGTAAGCTGTTGGCACGATTAATTTATAGTTCCTTTTCCATAGTTGTTGCCACTTTTCTAGCTCGATCATGTGGCCAAAATTCTTTGCCCAAGTTAACATTGTATCATTAACCACTTCTTCTTCTAAGCTAGTTCTTAGTAGGTAGCTATACAGTTTCTTAATTATTTTTCTTTATCCAACTCCGAACTTTCTAAGTTAAAACTGTATTCCCTTTTATCTTTTTCATATCTTGATTGTATTTGAAATTGTGAAAACCATCCTATATCAATCCCTTGTTTTTCTAATTCTTGTTTTTGTTTTAATTCTCCGCTTTCTGTTAATATATCTTTGTATCTAATGATATTTTTCATACTACTGATATTTGGATGTGTCAATGCTTCCATTGTTGAAAGCCACATTGGTATTTCTAAATAGTGTTTCTCTTTCACTTTTTCATATTGTTAAGAATCCATTCCTTACACAATGTCTTTGAAAATAGCCATGTGCCTTACCATATCACAAAAAAGCATACCAACCTAGTGGCAAGTCATGACCTTCCAATGTCAATAATCTTGTATTACTCAGTAGGATCCATTCTTTCATCCAAACTAATTTCACTGCTTGATAATACAATTCCCAGTTTGGTAATCCAAATCCACCTCAAACTCTTGCATCTTGCAACATTTTTATATTAATTCTTGCTTTCCCACCCTGCCATATATATTTCTCCACTATTTTATTCATACTTTCAAAGTATTTTTTTAAAAAAATTATCAGTATTGTTTGGAATAGGTATAGCAATCTTGGTAGTATATTCATCTTTACTACAGCTATTCTTCCTATCAATGATAATTGTAGGTTTTTCCATCTTTCCAGATGTATTTCTATTTCTTTTCTCACCTTATAATAGTTATCCTCCTTTAGTGTTACACACCTTGATGTCAATTGACTTTGGCTCCTCCCTCTTCTCTTACCAACATTCCCTCCTGTGCTACTATATGTTGTTCATGAAATAATTCTACTTTATCTAGTGTATCTAATCTGTTCCTTTGTTCTTGCCAGTTTACCAAAATCCCTTCTGGAACCAGCCATCTAAAACTCACCCCTTTCTTAATCATACTCTTAGTCAGGAAGTGGTATTCTTTTCTTATTTTTCCAACCTTTCTTGGAATTTGCTTCAATATCACCATCTCTCTAGACTTGTATTTGATTCTAGTACTTCTTGTTGCTTGTAATATTTTTTAGAGTTTTTTAAATGAAACTTACATGTACCTTTCTGGGCAGGTTATTTCTCATTGCATATCTTGTATGTACTCTAAATGTCTCATCTATTCCACCTAAAATGTGTTCCTTACTCATTTCTGTGACCGCTGAGAGGATTTCTGCAATCTTCTCTGCTAAATTCTCTCCTTTCTCCTCTTCAATGTTCTGAAATCTTAGGTAGAATTCAGATCGTTCCATTTCCCAGAATATGGTACATTCATCTTGCTTTTTATCAATTGTTATCAATCTATAATCCATCTCCTCCACTTTTTTCTCTGTTATTTCTGCTCTTTCTTCTACCTTCTGCAGTCTCTGCTCATTTTTCCCCATCATTTGCTTGACTTCTTTCAATTCATCTTCCACCTTGCCCACTTTCTCGTTTACTTTCTTCATTTGCTCCTTGAGATCTTTAAGATCTGCACGTATGGCTTGCAACACACTTTTTAACTCCAGGGTAGCTTTATCTTGTTGCGTTGGTATGCTTGTTACTTTCTGTGTCACTGGACTGGGTGGTGTAGCTGTTGCAGATGCATATGATGTTATTTACTTCATCTTGGTATTTGATTCTGACATTGTTGTGTTTGAGTTATAATCAAATTTTATAATCCAAAAAGTAAATTAGTAGATTGATTATAATCCTGAAGTTGCCCACAGCAGCTCAAATACCAGCCTCCAATAAACCAACCCCTGTTCTTGGACCCAGTCTTCAGGTTCTTGCTATCTTAACCCATTCACTTTATAATGCCAACGTGTGGTTAAAAAAAAAAAAAGAAGCAAGGAAACAAGAAAAAAGGGATTGGAGAAAAAGCACTCACCCCAACAAAAAGAAAGAAAAAAGCCTGAAAATTAATTCAACAATGGTAATTCACACTTCATTGCAAAAAGGCAAAAGAAAAAGAAAAAAAAAGAGAGGTGGGGAAAAAAATGAAGGAGAAAGATAAAAATTTGCATAGAAAAAAAGGACCAAAGTAGACAAGTAGGGAAAAAAAGAAAACCTTTAGTCTAAGTTGTCTGGTTTATCCAAGTTTTGTCTTCCAGTAAAAAGAAAAAAAGTGTAATGTCAGAAAAGTATTCTCAGCAGCCCATTATAATGTAACAAGAGAGTGCAACACCATGTTTACACAGCTGGTCTTAATTTCTTTCTTCTAGAGAGACTTTATCATCAGTTCAGTATTTTATCAGCCATAGTTCAAGGCCATTTCTTCTTAGCCAACTTTCTTCTTTTTTTCCCCAGCCCATTTTGTTCATCCAACTTTTATTTACCACTAGATGGAATTGCAAACAAATAATTCATCATATTTATGCTTTCATAGCTTTGAAAGCAAAGATATTATCAAAAGTTAATAGAAAAACAAAAGCACAGAGTAAAAGTCTGTAAAGAGTAAAGTAAAAGTCAAAATTCCAATTTGCTTTCTAGCCCTTAAAACAGTTAAACAGTTCTCAAGATCTATCATTCCTTTTGCCTTGCCAATTGCTTCGTCTGTCTGTTTGCCGCTGGTCCGAGAGTGGGAGAGCTTTCTAATGCCCGTCCCCACCCCCGCCTGTCTCTTGCCACTCTTTCTTTTAAAAAAATTTCCAACCAGAAATTAAGGTTAATTACAAGAATGTTGTTCTTTTAAACAATCTTGTTATTTCACCCAGATGAACACTTCGCTGATTTTCCAAAGTGCTCAGCCGTGGTAGCTCATAATGGCTGTTTTCCCTACTTTGGGTCCAGAAGCAATTGCAAGCAATTTGCAAGCATTTAGGGAAATTGTCCGACCACACCCACTTGTGCTCCCCCTCTTCACTGCCCCCCCAAAGGCTGCTATGGTTAATCAGCCCCTCAACACAGGAGGGAATCTCACAGTTCTCCAGAGAGCCACCCGGAGAACACGTCCTGTTGCTGAGATTCAGGCCGCACCCTGGCTCCTCTCCATCCTCGATGGGAGTAATCCGAAGTAATAACTCATATCAATTCACCTATTGGTCAAGACTCAATTCTCAAGCATATATTATTTTCTGCTATTGTGCCATATAACGTTATATACACTGAAACTAAACACTGACAGGCAATCCTTACACTGTTACCCATATTGTAGCCAAAAGAAATATAAAACACCAGTTGAGCAAGGTCCAAGAGGGTCAAATGGAATGACCACCTGAGAGAAGCAGATTTTATTATGATGGATGGTTGTAAAAAAAAAATTCCTGACATCATTAATTGTTGCAAAAGAATCCTCGATAAGACCAAATGGCTATGGGTGTGGGGGTTAAACCTGATGTGAAACTTGAAGTTCTCCTAGACTCATGACTCCTGATTGAAGAGCAAGTAACAGTGGTAGCTAGGATGGCCTTTGCATAATGTGCAAAGGGTACCAGTTGTATCCTTTCCTTTATCATCTTGTGTTTGTATTACTGCAATCTGCTCTACATGCGGCCACCCTTGAAAAATATTCAGAAATTACAGCTGGTGTAGATTGCAGTCATGTGAACAACAGACTTAGAGGCCCCTAGGATGGCCTAAATAACACGACTGTTGCACAAGCTACACTGTTTGCCATTTTGCTTCCTAGTCCAATTCAACATGTGGTTAAGACCTTTAAAGCTCTTTATAGCATGAATCCAGATTACCTCAGGAATCATCTCACCCCAATGGGCCCACTTAATTTGTTCTGCAAAAAAGGAACATGCTGTGGACCCTATCAGTCAAGGAATTTTGGCTTGGAGAGATCAAGAGAGAGGCTTTTTCTGGGGTGGCTCCTGCCCTGTGAAAACCTCTTGCTCCTAAAGGTATAATCCCATATTTGTTATCTCATGTCCCTTTGGTAATTATTAAGGCCTGGTGTTCTGTGCTAGAGGTGTTTAGTGGAACAGGAAGAAAATCTCTCATACCCATCCCACCCCATTGCATTCTGTTTTTTAACTTTTTTAGTTTTCATTTTTAACAATTAATGCTTTGTATGCTAGCTCCTGCCAACGTAGCAGTTTGGAAGCATGCAAATGTGAGTAGGTAAATAGGTACAGCTTCAGTGGGAGGTTACTGCATTCCGTATTTTCATGCTGGCCATATGATGATGGAAGCATCTCTCAGAAACACAGGCTCCTTGGCTGAGATTCAGAGATGAGCCCCATCCTTTTGAGTTGGTCACAACTGGAGAAGGAAAACCTTTAAATCTTTAATGTTTGTTTTATTATGTTATAAGCTGCCCAGAGACACTTAACTGTGAGATGGGAAGCATATAAATGTAATAAATAAATTCATTTAATTGGTAAATCAGTTCATTTACCAACTAAAACAAAAGAAAATGCAAAAATACAATGGGGAACAAAAGAAGTAATGTATATTAATGTGGCAATGCCTCACTGAATCTACAAAAATGACTCATTCTTTCAGTATCTTCATCAGGACACCCAAATAAATGCTACAAAGGATGCAGAATTCACACATTCATACCTAGTAAAATAAAAATGCATTTCTTTTTTAAAGTACGGCCAATTAAAAGGTTGGTTCATAGTTTCTGTAAGCAAGATCAAATAGCTTACTTAATCAGGTAAAGCCAAGTAAAGTTTCTTATAATGATTTTATTTCACTGAGCAATTAAAGATAAATAATATTATGCTGGGAAGTGCATAAGTGCACCAGCGTGCCTACTGTCCCTGTCCTACTTTCCCCATTGATATGTACTCATTTTAGGTAGTTATGGCTATGTTTTGCTTATTTATATCCATTTATTTGTGCCATTTTTTCATGTGTCCATGTCTATGGCTATACTGATACTTGTTTCCTTGCACTTGTTGATAAATAAATAAATGCTGATTGGTCTTGGCATCATTGTACAGTCACGTAAACAATCGGTATGTGTAGAAGTCAAATGGAGTTTAAATCCAGTAAGGAGAGTATTGCAACTATTAAAAGACAAAATACAAAACATTCAGTTTCTGTTTATTAAAGATACAATATTAGTTTAATTCAACCCATTTATTTGCAAACAAGACGATTAAAAATGCAATGCCAGATTGAACCACCTAGTTGAAGATATTCCAAACTATGATCAGCAGTTCTTTTGCTGAATCAAAATGAACAGCTGGAAAGACTTAAAAAATGAGGTTCAGCAAACAACAGCCAAATTGCTACTGATAATTAAAGTGTAGCAGAACACTAGTATGTGAAGATAGAGGTCAGAACATTGTAATCCCAACATCCTCCTTCCAAAAAGGGAGTTAAAATTATTATAATGTGCAGATCTGGACTAAGTGAAAATTGTTGTCTCAGCCCAACAAATTGTTACCTTAGGTTGATACAAGTCTATTTTTATATGTGTAACTTGTAAGTGAACAGTTGTTCAGAAAACAAAAGTAAATACTGTAAGCAATGGCTTACTAGCGTGACTGAAGCATAAGAACATTAGATGGAGGGAAAGTGGGCATGAATGGAACCAGATTAACTGAAGAATGAAAATTAAACAGTTGTATTCCATCTGGTGTTCAAAGGGGGCTTTCTGAGCTCACCTTCTCCTATAGAAACTACACTAACTTTAACAGGCAAGCTCCCTAGAATTGGAAAAGTATGTAGAGCAGGGGTGTCAAACTTGTGGCTCAAGGGCTGGATGAGTTACACACAGACCACGCTCACCCTGGCTCCACAAAGGCAAAAAAAATGTGATATGCTGCAATACATCACGTGACATGATTGAGTTTGATACCCGTGATGCAGACCATGTTTCTAGTAGAATCAGTTAAGAAACAGATATCTCCTTGTTCCCATAATGAGAAACCAGTATTAGTCACCTGTGAATACCTTGAAGCAATTTGCACCAGAATTGAGAAGTGTAGTTAAGGTGCAAGTAGATTAGAATTCTGAATCAAACATGGTATAAAGTTGTTGTTAACAAACATTAAGTTGCCTTATGTAGCTGACGTGCTCCCTGGAGTAAATTCTAAATTGGCTATAACAGAAAAATTGATAACAAAAATGATCCTACTAATTACACATCATCTGCATATTAAATATAATTAGCCATTCCATGCAAGACATGTAGGAAGGAAATAGTGCAATTGTTTTAAGGAGAAAAACATCATTGAAATTGACTAGTCTGGTTTGGAGAATGCAAATTCACTATAGACTAGGACCAACAAAAAGTTATTACTGTTAAGTTATAAACTGTATTGCAAAAGTAGACCCTGAATTAAGATGTTGGGCAGCTTTCCAACTTGATCTCAATAGTAAATTGAATAAAGTAAGGTGTGGTAGCTCCATTTCTGTTTAGTAGCAATGTAAATTCATTGTTAACATGCTTACAAAAAAAAGTGATCAAATATGCATCAAATTGGCAAAAAAGCATCTGCTGATTTTGTTTTATGTAGATAATGCCACCATTATGTCTCTGATTCAAAGTCATTAAGGAGAGTGCTTAAGGCCCTTGTAAACACTGCAAGAACAACAAAGTGACTAGCAGTAATTTTAAATTTTTTCGTCTTTTCTACCAGCCATAAGACTCATAATTGATACATTGCAAATCCATGAGTTGATCTGGTTGCATGTTTCAAATACTTAGAAGAAGTCTTTCAATCTTCCGGTAGGAAAACTGCTTAATTGAACAGTTAATTTGGTGCTTGAATTAAGCTCAGCCCAAAAGAGAACAGCAGTTACAAGATTTCGTAGAAAATAAGGAATGAACTATACTTCTGATGCAGTCATGCAATTTGCCATAAAGACAAATGCTCGACTTCTTTTTCAAGAACAATTTTGCTACCTATGAAAAAGTACAAAACTTTTTAAGAGCTTTCTTCCAAATATCCAGATGGTTTCATAATGCAGAACTGAAATTAGAAACTATCCTCTCAAGAACAGAATTTTAAATCTGACAAATAACTTGGCTACAGTTCAATCTGGTGACTGTTGTGTGGCTTCTTACTGTATCAAAGAATTGCAGAACCTAATGATAAATGGCATGCTGATGGATAATTGCTCTGGTAATTGTTAAGACCCAGTTTAGACTAAGGCAGTGAGATTATTAGTGGACTGGGACACAAAGTTAAAACATGACTTCAATCAAATCACCTGTCTATCAGAGAAAACATTTTACTACCTGTAGTATTTACCTATATGTAAATAACCTGAAATCACTTATGCTATGTATCACTGAGTATTTTCCATCATTACAATATTGTTTAAATATTTACTAGAATTATAATAATGGGAGGTAGACACTAGTATATAAGATACAAATCTGCAATGAAAAGGTCTGGCTATAGTTTCATAATAGGGTGACACAGAAATACTATACTTTTGCTTTCTTGGAAACACCCTGAAGCATCCAGTCTCCAGGGGAAAAGTAGTTGCACGTCAACAAGAGGCTTGAAGCAATGCGAGTTCACTGCCCCAAAGCCTCATTTTGGTGTGAAAATGCTCTTCTGGGCCGAGTCTGGAAGCCTTTTGATGAGATCCACCGAGTCTGCCTGCCACTCCAGATATGGCAGGCAGTCTGAGTCAGAGAAGCCAAGCAGGGCACACTCGTCCTGCTCTCCCTCTGCTCTCACCAGGAGCAGGGAAAGAAACAGAGAGGCTGGAGAGGAGACAACTCACTAGATCTTCGAAAGATAAGACTGCTGTGACACTGGGTCAAAGGCCGCAAAGGCACAACACAATCCAAAGCCCCAGTGATGCCCTATCCCAGGCTTCCACTAGGGCTTTGGTCGAGTTGTGAGCAAGGGATTCAGGAAAAATCCCAAGCTCCATCAGGAACCTTTTAGGGTCCATCAGGCGCCTGGGGTGGAACCATCTAGTCGGTTCCGCCTCCCTGCAGTGAGGGGTAGCAATATGGAAGTCAAGCCTGATGAGGAAATGATCTGACCATGACAAGGGTTGGATAGAAATATCCCCTAAATCTAGATCATTCATCCACTGCCCAGAGACAAAAATCAGGTCGACCGTGTGTCCCCCATTATGGGTGGGATCTTGAATTAACTGAATTAGGTCCATAGCCGTCATGGAAGCCATGAACTCCCAAGCTGACTCAGATGTCTCGCCAATGGAAGGCAGATTGAAATCCCCCAGGATCATAAGCCTGGGGAAATCAAGGGCCAATCCAGTTAACATATCCAGCAGCTCCGGCAGGGCCGATGAAACGTAGCAGGGAGACAGGTACGTAACAAAAAGGCCCACATGAACTCCAAGGTCCCATTTCACAAAAAGGGACTCACACCCGCCTATCTGACGCACAGTGACCTCCTGAGGTCTGAGACTTTCCCTAATAACCACCACCACCCCGCCACCCCTGCCCTGGGCTCTCGGCTGGTGAAATGCCTGGAAGCCTGGTGGGCTAAGGGGAACACCCCCCTCTTGGCTCAACCAGGTCTCCGTAATGCATGCCAGGTCCGCTCTACCCTCTTGTATGAGGTCATAAATGAGGGGAGCCTTATGTACCCTGGACCTGGCGTTAAGTGACACCAGCCGGAGACCAGGGTCCTATAATGCCGAGCACCCAGGGGTGTGAGAAGGGTGACGAGGGTCGGAACGCGCGATCGCTCTTAAACAGCGGACCCACGTCCCCTGAACATAATTTGGCCCTCGGCCCCCACCATATCTGCCTCTCCCACAAACAGTAGAGATGATGAACCCCCCAATGGAATGTCTTAATGTCTCCCCTGGAATCCCAACCCTTCCCAGCACTCCCGACCTGCACCCATTAGTTAGCTCTGGCCTGTGCCCTGGCACATTCCCCACCAAGCCTGTCTGAGCAATCCGTATCAACACCCCCCCCCCGCCCTCCCCTTAAAATTTGATTTAAAAACCCCTGTAACAAACCCCTAAGAAGTCTCTTCTTGGCATGCCACCTCTCGGGATCCAAAAATCCATCATTAAGGAAGCATCTTGATAGGCAAGAAGGCCATCCCCAGGAAAGGGGGAGCTCCCGAAGGGAATAAAGTTCTGTCGCAGTATAGCATAGAGGAGAGTGTGGCATCAACCAAATGGGATGACATCACAGGGAGATGGAACGAGATGACATGTCCACGGGGGGGGGGAGCTGACAGTGTTCAGGGGGGTAGCGGGAAGCTGCTGCTGGGCACACCCACGCCAGCTGCAGGGATCCCAAGCCGGGCGACCCGCCACCGCTGCCACTGAGCACACCCACGCTGGCTTCAGTGACCCCAGGCTGGGCGTTCTGATGACCACACCCATGCCAGCTGTGTTCAAGGGGGTAGCAGGAAGCTGCTGCTGGGCACACCCACGCCGGCTGCAGAGATCCCAAACCGGGTGACCAGCCGCCGCTGCCACTGAGCATACCCACGCCGGCTTCAGAGACCCCAGGCTGGGCGTTCTGATGACCACACCCATGCCAGCTGTGTTCAAGGGGGGGCAGCAGGAAGCTGGTGCTGAGCCCATCCACGCCGGCTGCAGAGATCCCAAACCGGGCGACCCACCGCCATCGCTGACCGCACCCACATCGGCAGCCGCTGACGCTCTTCATTTCTCCTCTCACCGCCAGCCGCCCCCTTTCACTCACGATGTTCTGGCTACGAAGCAGTAAATCGCAGCTCAAGGGTATCCCCTAGGTCCCAGGAAGTTCTCATAGCTAGATCTGGAACCAATGATGGAATAGGGTACCCCTGCAAGCTCCCGAGAAGGACAATCATCTCCCCGAAGCTCTCCTCAAACACGATAGGACACCATCTTGGGCATGCGCACAGAGTGTTTAACTGAAGCCTCGGTAGAACTGGATTGATATTTTTGTGATAAGACCAACCCAGCAAAAACTCAGCTATGTGCCTTCCATCTTCGCAATAAACAGGCTGCTAGGAAGCTGCATATTATATGGAAAGATATGTTATTGGAGCACTGCCACAGCCCTAAATATTTAGGGGGTCACTTTAGACAGGGCCCTAACATATAAGCAGCACTGCACCAATATTAAACTGAAGGTCAGTGGACAAAATAACATCTTCAGGAATTTAATGTGCTCTACCTGGGATGCCAAACTAGGAGTATTTAAGACCACATCTCCAGCTCTTTGCTACTCAGCAGGCGAATACACCTGCCCAGTCTGGTATAAATCAGCACATGCTGAGAAAGTAGATGCTGCTCTGAATGAAGGTAGCAGAGATTCTCAGTCATCCAGGTTATGGTTGTCCCAAAAATGGTTTTTCAAAAGGCAATTGGACTTTCTCCATAGTGAGGGGGGAGGAGTATCCAGAGTGGGTTGACCTTGTCCTCTCATGATTGGATGAGTCAGATAAGCTCTTTGGGCAACGCCCCCTGGCCAGCAGGACTTCCTCATTATTCGACTCATCCACTCAAGGAAAGGTTGCACCACTCTGGACCTCCAGTAATTTACAAAGGATTAAGGAAAATAAACTTGGACCCGGCGAATCCTGCCTCCCTACATCGCACAAAGCCTCCTCCTGCAAGGACTGGACTGCCACAAGCCCCCTGGGGCGGCACGTTGCCCTGGCCACGGAGTGAGACAGAGTCACTCAGTGAGGACCTTTGCCAGGCAAGCAGGGGGAGAGGGCACATGCTTCCTAGAGGCAGCCCTTGCCACAGAGGCTTCTCAGGAGCAGAAGCGCTCCTCCGCTCCCCTCAGGGGTTGAGCCACGAGGGTTGTTAAAACGCCCTGGAAAGCCTGCGCTGGCAGCTATCACCAGTGGACAAGGTGAGAGCCGGAAAGGCTCAGAAAGAGCTGCGGGAGGCAGGGGGAGGCGAGAGCGGCAGCGGCAGCCGCATGGCAAGCCTGCAAAGGCAAAAGCCATTTCCATGTGCTCCAGCAAAGAGGAGCCTTTTGAATTTGGAGCCGGGGGCCATCTTGAAACCACGTGGTCCAAGATGGCGGCCCCCAGCAGCTCAGGAGGCCAGCAGGAGCCCAGCTCTCAGCCCTCCAGCAACACCACCACCGGAGGCTCTGAGGAGCCCTTAAAAAGGTGAGAAACCATCGCAGAGGCATTAGCCAAGGGTGGGGAAGGCAGCAAAGGGCCAAAAGGAGGCTTATCAAGGAGGTTAAAGAGGCAGGCGGTGGATCAATCCCCCCCAAGCCTACCTCCTAGATGAATCACAGAGGCAGCTGCCACAAGACTGCAGGAAGAACCCCCCCCCAACTTGAGAACTCCTCCCCCCAGGGGAGGATCCCCTTCAGCTGGTCCTCCGGTGTTTCAGAAATCTTGCCTAACGATGAATCACAGAGGCAGCTGCCACAAGACTGCAGGAAGAACCCCCCCCAACCTGAGAACTCCTCCCCCCAGGGGAGGATCCCCTTCGGCTGGTCCTCCGGTGTTTCAGAAATCTTGCCTAACGATGTATGCAAGCCCATTTCTGTCCCTTTTCTGACTGCCAAGTAACAGGAGAAGGCTTCCCCCTTAATAACACTCTCCTTTTAAGTAGGAGAAAGGGAGGGGGCGAGAAGGCCCTCAGAAGGACCAGCCTCTCAATAGCAAGAGCTGTGTTTTTTGTGGCTAATGCTTGCTTCCCCCTTAATAACACTCTCCTTTAAGTAGGAGAAAGAGAGGGGGGCGAGAAGGCCCTCAGAAGGACCAGCTTCTCAGTAGCAAAAGCTGTGTTTTTTGTGGCTAATTCTTGAGGGCGGGGCTATGGTATTTGCCCCGCAGAGCCATTTGGGAAGAAGGGGGAGGCCCCACGTGGCCCAAGACGGCAGCCCCCTGCAGCCTGGAAAAACACAAGCAGAGGGGGGAGGAGTAATCAGCCCGGCTGCTAAGGCTGCAGTTCCCAATGGAGGGACAGAAGAGCCAATCAGGTTAGAGATTACCCCTGAAGGCCTTCCAAGGGTGGGGGTGACTAGGCAAAGAGCAAATGCAATGCAATACAATACTATGCAATACAATAGCAGAGTGGGAAGGGACCTTGCAGGTCTTCTAGCCCAACCCCCTGCCTAGGCAGGATATCCTATACCATTTCAGACAAATGGCTATCCAACAGCTTCTTAAAAACTTCCACTGTTGGGGCATTCACAATGTCTGGAGGCAGGTTGTTCCACTGATTAATTGTTCTAACTGTCAGGAAATTTCTCCTCAGTTCTAAGTTGCTTCTCTCTTTGATTAGTTTCCACCCATTACTTCTTGTTCTGCACTCAAGTGCCTTGGAGGATAGTTGGGCTGTCTCTTCTCTGTGGCAACCCGAGATATTGGAACACTGCTATCACGTCTCCCCTAGTCCTTCCTTTCAGTAAACTAGACTTACCCAGTTCTTGCAACCGTTCTTCATAGGCTCTAGCCTCCAGTCCCCCGATCCCCTCTGTTGCTCTTCTCTGCACTCTCCCTAGAGTCTCCACATCCTTTCTACATCATGGTGACCAAACTGAATGCAGAATTCCAAGTGTGGCCTTACCAAGGCCTTATAAAGTAGGATTAACACTTCACGGGAGCTTGATTCTATTCCTCTGTTTATGCAGCCAAAAACTGTGTTGGTCTTTCTGGCAGCTGTTGCAAACTTCTGGCTCATATTAAAGGGTTGTCCACTAGGACTCCAAGATCCCCTTCACAGTTACTACTGTGGAGCAAGGTATTCTGTACCTGTGCACTTCATTTTCGTTGCCTAAAGGTAGAACCTTACTTCATTGAATCTCATTTCTTAGGCAGTGCCCAATGTTCAAGTTATCAAGATCCTTCTGTATCTTTAGCCTGTATTCTGGAGTGTTGGCTATTCCTGCCAGTTTGGGGTCATCTACAAATCTGAGGAGTCCCCCCACCGATCAGCATTTATCAAACAGAGATCTAACAGTCATCTGGCTCCTTCTTATGACCGCTTGAGATAACAGCAGTACTTAAAGAAACAGTACTACTATCAGAGCATATATATTGCTAACCCAACTGTTAGCTTACACACCTAACACCCTCATTCAAATCACTGATGAAGATGTTGAAGAGTACTGGGCCCAACACAGAGCCTTGGGGTACTCCACTGCATTCTTCCCTCCATGAAGAGGCAGTTCCATCGAGGAATATAGGTGTGTGCGGTTGGTCAACCAGTTACAAAGCCATCTGGTGTGACAATGTCTAACCCACATTCTTCTACTTTATCTAGTAGTAGGTTATGGTCTAACTTATCAGGACTTGCTGAAGTCCAAGTTAACTATATCGATGGCATTCCTATAGTCCACTAGTGTTGTCACTGTATCTAAGAAGGCAATGTGGCTAGTCTGGCATGATCTGCTTTGACAAACCCAGGTTGGCTTTGGACCCTTGATCTGTTTTTCTCCCTTTCTGAAGATGGGAACCACATAAGCAATCCTATAGGAGTTCTCCGGTGCTCCAGAATCTCTGATAGAGATAGTTCAGTTGTTTGGAGATCTCGTCTGCCAGTTCCTTCAGATCCCTGGGGTGTAATCCATCCGGTCCTGGGAATTGGACTTTGGCTAAGGTAGACAGGTGCTCACTTACCATTTCTTCCCTATCTCATCTTGGGTTCCTAATCCGATCTTTGGGGTGCTGTCCTTGATAGGTTGGACTGTTTTATCCCTTTGGGTAAAGACAGATGCCATACATGAGTTAAATAGTTCTGCCTTACCCCTGCTGCTTGTCACCTTCTGGCCACTTTCTCCCAGCAAGGAACCAATTGTTTCCTTAATATTTCTTGTTTTTAACATGTGGGAAGATGCCCCCTTTTGTATTTTATTTTATTATTGTTGTTGTTGTTGTTATCATTATTATTATTATTTTACCTTTGCAGCAGGCCTTTCTTTATTGTGAGCCTTAGCTTCCCTCACTTCATCGTTACACGCACTCTAGTGGCTGACCATTGAACTCCGCCTGTGTTTACATTCAGAATATCTTTGCGCTAATCCTAGCCATAGAATCATAGCACCCTTATGGCCGGGGGGAAAAGGGTCAGACAGGCCAATCCACAGGCCAGAACCCACCACAAACTCAGAATGGAATGTCCGACTATGAGAAATCGCAGAAGCACCTCAGATAGCCTGTGATCTTAGACAGCATTCGCTGAGGGCAGGACATATAGCAGGGGTGGAGAACATCAGAGCCGACTGGCTCAGCCGGACCAAGGTGGACAATTTGGAGCGGAAGCTGCAGCCAGCAATCTTCAAGGAGCTGGCGGAGTGCTTCGGATGCCCGGAGGTCAACTTATTTGCCATGCCCCTCAACGCTCAACTCCCGAGTTTCTTCTCCAGGTACCAGACATGGGGGGCAGAAGGGGTGGATGCTCGGCGAAGCCCCTGGCCCAGGGGTCGTCGGTATGCCTTTCCGCCCTTACCCTGATCCCCAGGGTCATATGGAAAATCCTTCGGGAGGGGGCGGAAGGGGTTCTGTTGGCGCCTCCCTGGCCCGGGAGGCTGTGATTTTCAGATCTCCAGTCGCTTTCAGTGGAGAGGCCCTGGGGAATCCCCCAGGAGAGGATATCCCTCAACCAGAGGCCGCTGGAGCACCCAAACCCTCAATGGCTCCAGCTGACTGCTCGGCTCTTGAGCGGATCATCCTGGGGAAAGACCTCTTCCCCCCCAGGGTGATGCAGACTATCCAGACTGCCCGCACACCCTCCACAGAGCGTATCTATGGCTCCATGTGGCGGCCCTTTGCCTCATGGTGTAACTTCCTGGGATACAACCCTATCCAGGCCTCAATGCCTCAGATTCTGGGCTTCCTCCAGGCAGGCCGGGACAGAGGGTTAGCTCCTAACACGATTAGGAGACAGGTT
The DNA here is from genome assembly GCF_051295495.1 of Thamnophis sirtalis. Taxonomy (NCBI): domain Eukaryota; kingdom Metazoa; phylum Chordata; class Lepidosauria; order Squamata; family Natricidae; genus Thamnophis; species Thamnophis sirtalis. Next base: position 55,382,618 of record NW_028261389.1, on the reverse strand, counting down.
TCAGCCATCTCATCAGTTCTCCCGCGTGGCAGGAGCCAGGGCTTGACTCACCATCCTATGGTCAGGCAATTCCTCAAGGGGGGCTTCCAACCCCAAACCGCACACAGTGTTCAGGTACCCTTCCTGGGACTTACACAGGGTAGGGAACACTCCATCAGGTGCTCCATTTGAGCCTTTACGAACAGTTTCCCTTAAGTTCCTGACTCTTATGGTGGCCTTTCTGGTGGCCATCTCCTCCGCCAGGCGGATATATGAACTGCAAGCCCTGTCCACCAGGGAGGATCTCTGCGTCTTCCACCAAGACATGGTGGGGTTACGACTGGATCCGTCCTTCATCCCCAGGGTGGACCCCTGCTTCCATCGAGCCCAGGAACTGATTTGCCCAGACTCTGTCCAGACCCTTCTCACCCGTTGGAGAAGTGGCACACTCTGGGCGTAAGGAGGGCCCTGTGAATTACCGCAGGAGAACCAGGCCAAACAGGAAATCTGAAGCTTTGTTTGTCTCCTTCCAACCAGGTCCTGGGTAACGAGGTGACTTCCACCACAATAGGCAGGTGGTTGCAAACCTGCATTGCCACTGCATACCAATCGCAGGGCTTACAGACACCAATCATATCACAGCCCACTTCATGTGGAGCGCAGCCACATCCACGGCCTGGGCCACGCAGACATCCCTGGCCGAAATCTGCAGGGCAGCCATGTGGGCCTTCCCCTCTCCCTTTGCTAGGAACTATAAACTGGACTCTTTTGCCTCGGCAGAAGCCTCTTTGGCGCAGGGCGTTGCAGGCGGTTCTCAGGGCGAGGCCCACGCCTCAACTGGCATGAGGGGGGACATGGGGCCTCAGGGGTCTCCCTCCCTAGGGACGTGCAGGCTCTGGTACGTCCCACTCTGGATACTCCTCCCCCCTCACTATGGAGAAAGGGCATTGGTACTTACCTGATACGCCTCTTCTCATAGTGGGGGGAGGAGTATCCAGTCCCTCCCTGACTATATTTGTACGACTAAGTGTTATGTTCATTGTTTTATGAAATTATATAAATATTGATGTCGAAGACGATAAAGCTAAGAACTGAATTAAGAGTCTGGAGTGAATGGTGCAACGAGTCAGATGGAGCTCTTCGTCAAATAATGGGGAAGTCCTGCTGGCCAGGGGGCGTTGCCCAAAGAGCTTATCTGACTCATCCAATCATGAGAGGACAAGGTCAACCCACTCTGGATACTCCTCCCCCCACTATGAGAAGAGGTGTATCAGGTAAGTACCAACGCCCTTTTTCCTTGAAAATGTTTCACTTCTCACCAAATGCCTTGAACCTACCCCTCCAGATGAGATCTATCATCTAGCTGGCATTACCCCGCCTGCTGTTCACAGAGAAGAAGAAGAAGCATACAGAAAGAGACTCAAATCATCAATATATAGACAACAATCTTTCTATGGCCAACAACCAGCTCAGCAGAGACTAAAATTCAGGAAAAAATTCTTTAGATCAATGGAAGACTTTGAAAATTTTGAAAGCAGAGTAGATTTATGGAAATCTACAAAGACCGAACACTGGATAGAACCACCTGGCACCTGGGTCTGATCAAAGCTGGGAATTATGGAAATTATTGAATAGACTGTACAAAGGTACAACAAGATCCAGAGACACTCTTAACAATGGGCTCTCTGTTGCTTCTGCTCTTTGTGATTATGGTGACATGCAGACAACAACAAATATGTATACCTGCCCTTTGTGCCCCTATCAGTGTACACTTGAGGACCTCATGGCAGAACAATAGAACACAATTAATGTTGCTAGTTTCTGGGCAAGATCTGTTTAATTTGTACATATTTTAATCTTGCATTTTATGTTTTAAATTTTATATCATATAATACGTCTTACTTTAATTGTGGTGCTTGTGACACCAATTTTAAAAAACAGAGTAATGGGGAACATTCAATACCTAAGAATGAAACATTTTTCACTAGATGATCTTTCCAGACATAATTTTAAATACCTTTCCTTCCCCAATTATGATCTGAACTAAAATGTAAGTCCATTATGAAAGACACAGAGTTTTTGTCAAGACGAAAGGAACTTTTTTGTACTATTAATTGAAATATGGAAGAGAAGCCATTTTCATCAGGATGAAAATGCAACCTTGCACTTTGGATTAATTAATTAATTTTTAAAATAACCCTTAACCACTGCTACTATGTATGTGTGTTAAAACCACACATACATAGTGGCACTCACTATACCAATCATGGGATCCTATGCATGATTTACATGGAAATAAGTCCAACTGTATTCAATAGAACTTAAAGCCAACTAAAGAAGAGGCTTTAATTTTATGCTTACTTAATGTGTATGGATGACCCATGTTATATAGTAGGTCTTACAAAATAGCTCTTCAGAAATCAAGATGGCAAAGATAATCCAGTTAAACACAATAGAAGAAAATATATTATCATCAAACATTTCAAGTTTAATTAATTCTTCTCCATTACTATCTTGCTGCTACATCACCCAAGGAGATTTTCACTAAACAGTTGTAGAGCACTGTATTTCTTTTCTCTTCAAATGCAAGTTGCATCATTTAGTCTCTTTTAAACCCAAGCCATATATAAAATAATGAAAATCAATATAAAAATCAGACTCAAAAAAGAAGACAGCCTAAGCTGGCAGGAATAACCAACACTCCAGAAGACAAGCTCAGAATCCAAAAAGATCTTGACAAACTTGAACAATGGGCCCTATCCAATAAAATGAAATTTAATGTGGAGAAAAGCAAGGTTTTATACTTAGGCAGGAAAAACTGAAGGTACAAATATAGACTAGATGGAACATGGCTCAAAAATAGTAATTGTGAGAGGGAAAATGACTTAAATTTGAGTCAGCAGTGTACAGCAGCAGCCAAAAATGCTAGTATAATCCTTATCGTATGAAATATTAGTACTGCTTTATAAAGCCTTAGTAAGGCCACACCTGGAATACCGCATCTAGTTTTGGTCACTACATTACAAGAAAAGATGTTGAGACTTTGGAAAAAGTGCAGAGAAGAGCAACTAAGACAATTAAAGAACTGGAGAATAAACATGGTTAGAGGATTTGGAATTGGCTAGTCTAGAGAAAAGAAGGACCATGAGAGCAATATTCCAGTGTTTGAGAGGCTGCCACCAAGAGGAGGTAATCAACTTGTTTTCCAAAGCATCAGAGAGAAGGACGAAAAACAATGGATGGAAACTAATGAAGGAGAGAAGCAACCTAGAATTAAGGAGAAACTTCCTAAATAGTGAGGACAATTAACCAGTGGAATACAAGTTGCCATCAGATGTTCTGAGTGATTCATCACTGAAGGTTTTTAAGAAGAGACTGGACAGTCACTTGTGTGAAATGGTATTGGGTCTCCTGCATGAGCAGGAGGTCCCTTCCGGCTCTATTCTGATTGATTTATTGATTTCATGAACAGAAGAGTCTAGCTTAACTTGTAGGTTACCATCAGGGTAATGTTATCCTAGGAATCTTTTCTAATCCTTCTTGCTTCAACTATTTATTTTTCAGACAAACATAGCTAACCCAATGAAAGAAAACCAATCACTTAACATTTATTTCAAGGCACCAATACTGCATTCCAGCTCTATAAGCAAATACTTGCAGGAAGAAGGCCAGCCTGTTCAGGAATTAGATGAGTGAAGTTTCACGTATTTCTGCATTCCTCGGCCCGCCTAGGAATGTGGGAGGCGTCGCAATAAATAAATAAAGGAAAACAGCACCGAAAGAGGAACTCGAGTTTTCTGGAAGTACATATGGTGTTTGGAAGTGCAAGTGAAAAGGCACGCGAAGAAGCGAAACGTAGAACACGAATCTGTCTCGTGCTTTGAAGCGTCCTACAAGTTTCTGCGGGGCGGGCAGAGGCCAGCCTCGGAGGGCAGAAAACCCCAAATCCAAACACGGTCTCGCAGTTACGCTTTGATCGCCGCACTTCTAAGAAATCATTTTCCCAGCAACTCACCGCAAGGGAGGGAAGTCCGGCAGCTGCTTTCCGCTGAAGTGGCGCGCTCTGGCCCATCGGGCTCCGAAGGAAGAGGTTTTCTCGCTTGGGACATGCGTCAGTCCTTTCCACCGAGTCCTGCGAAAGATCCTTCCCGCAAAGCTAGCGCGCAACCCTGAGATCATAAAGAAATGGAGGGTCTCAAATGAGTGCCAAGTAGCCCGACCCTCCACCCACGTTTTATCCGTAGGAGGCAAAATATTTGTTGCTAAAAAAGATCCCTCCGCCCCCGGCAACTGAAAGGCAGGCGCGCGTTGGTCACCGACTGCTAGGGAACCCAAACGCGCAGAGCCAACGCGCAGACCCAAGGAGCTAAAATAGACGGTGAATATAATCATTGCCTCCCCCCCAAAAGCATCTTTACTGTGGTATTAACTTTGGGACGTCTGGTCTTCTCCCTCCCCACTCTCTCTTTTCACCCCCCCCCCCTTGGGAAGGAAAACTTTGCGGAAGCGGTTCTTCGCTTTCTCTGACCGCGCGCGCCTCCCTTTTGCTACTCTTCGACTGCAGCAACCTGCCTCCTCCTCCTGCTCCTGCTGGCAATCTCTTGGGTGAACCGGGTGGGCCCAAACGCAACCTCACAGAATGGAAAGTCCTCGCTACAGTTTTTGCTCAAGTTTGGTATTTCTCTAACTTCATCCCAAAATAACTTAAGTGAAATCCGGAAGGACTCTTTTTTGTTTCTTTCCTGCCTTCTTCCCTTGTAATTTCCATACAACAGCCTGTTTCTTCTGTGGGGCTCCGGTGAATTATATTCACTGTCCTGCCTAGAAGATGACCATGGCCCACTGATTCTGTCCTTCTTGCTGGTCCTCTTCACTCCAGGATGCAGAGAGGAAGCAACTAAACTATCTTTTCTTCTGTAGGAAGTTATCACCCAGCCCTCTTCCAGAAAAATGAAATATCCTAGGAAATATTGAAAAGGCAGAATATTTCTCTGGATGTGAAAAGAAAAAAACATGTTTTAAAAGTCAGACTAGCTGCCTGTAGCTTCCTGCCCATCCCCACTTTGTCAATGGGCCATTAAGAAGGCCAAGCTAGTCCCTTTACATAATAAAGGCTTCTCCACTTCAGCTCCAGGGGGGGTGGGATTAAAAGCATAATAATATTGGCCCTTTACTCAACTCCCCACATGGCACCTGAGAACTCAACCAAACCTGGATTCAAAACACAGCCTAGAGAGTTGCCCCTGCATGGCCCCATGGGAATCTGACAACCAATCAGAATACATTTCTTACACAGGAACAGGAAACAGAGAGGTGGGACTGAACAGGTTATAAAAAGCCTAGCAAGCCCTTTGCTCAGCCCTTCTCTTCTTCTCCACCAACATTGAAGCATGTGATCACCTTTCCTGTTCAGGGCTCAAGCCATGTGGCCCTGTCCAACAATAAACCATCTTTCCAAGCAGCCTCCATGTCTCCAGTGTCTTTTCCCCCATTTGGAGCCGAACCCAGAAGGACATTTCTTTCATCACTTCCTAAAGAATGTGATGCTGATCGAGGCTGTTCTCTGGTGAACAAATTCCTACTTCATTAGAGAGGCCAAAAAAAAACCAAAGACTAATCTATACAATTACCTCATATATCATGGGAAGAGCTCATCTTCCACTTCTACAGCACATGTGTGCGAAACTACACTTCCCTTACATATAGCTCACAGGGCAACCATCATGGATCCATGTGCTCCAGAGTAGAAACATATTTTTTCTCTATTAGATGTCAAGTCATTGTACAGATAATTCTCACTTAACAACCAGTCACATAGCAACTATTCCAAATTACAACTTCCCCAAAAGATTATGATCTAGTTCTGGCAAACCCTCATACTCCATAGCAATATCACAACATTTTTGCTTCTCCCCATCTCGCATCCTTTTTCTTCTCTCTCTCATACATAAATAAAAACATTTATACAGAACTTTGGCTGCAGCTGTTGGGAGAAGAACCTGGTTGCAAAACCATGGTATCACACTTATCATTCAATTCAGTGGAAATTTATAAAACAGTTTGTAGTTCTAAAGCAGTGATGGCTAACCTTCTCCAATCCGAGTGCCCAATCACATTCAGGATAGATATTGTGTGCCCTGGGTACTATGACAGTCTAAGGAAGTGGGTTCTTTGGCAGTATCAGGGTTTGGTTCCATATAAAAGAAAAGAAAAGTTTGTCTAATCCACAATGCAGTATGTAGCATTTCCATTACAGTCTGAATCTGTTATGTTGGGAACTGAGCCAAATACAGAATCTAAATTCTATTTTGGAATGAAAGATTTGAGAATCTGGTTCCACCACAAAAGCGCGGTAGACAAAAGCGCGGTCGACGAAAGCGCGTATGTGACGTCATCACAGCGCGACGAAAAAGATCGAAAAATGTAAAAATAAAGCGAAAACCTTACCCTAACCCCCCCAAACCTAACCCTAAACCTAACCCTAAACCTAACCCTTAACCTAACGAAAAACCTAACGCTAACCCTTAACCTAACGCTAAACGTAACGCTAACGCTCTAAACCTAACCCTAACCCTTAACCTAACCCTAACCCTAACCCTAAACCTAACCCTTACCTTTATGTGAATCGGCTTGCTGTAATTTAATTTTTATTTCAATTTTTCTATCTTTTTCATCGCGCTGTGATGACGTCACATACGCGATTTCGTCGACCGCGCTTTTGTGGAACGCGGTTTTGACGGGTCACGGAGAATCCAACAGCCATATGGTGGTTGGAAAGGTCCCGATATGATAATTTCAGCCAGGAGTAAATCTGATTGCAAGTGCCACATGGAGTTCTAAAGTTTAAAGGGTGGGGGAGTGCATCATCCACACAAATTGAACTGCAATATATTTGTGGACAGAACAGGCACCACTGGGAATTTGGTGAAGCATTCCAGACACTACTTGCTGCTCTTCCTTAAAATTTGGGTTTAACCCCACTGTGACTTTTTCTCTGACCAACACTTGTTGACAAAGCAATGCAAAAAAGGGGGGGGGTCTCTTCAACTATCCCTAAGACAAGTACTGAAAATGATACCCTTAATGATACAGTCTTAGTAGTTGACTGTAGTAACAGGGAAGAAAGAGAAACAGGGAACATCCTTTAAATCTAAAAATCATTTGGATTATTTAAGTCTCTCTGTCCTCAAAAATTGAGGTTTTACTTGTACTGGAATGTTAGATATTGTATCAAAATGTTAAAAATTACATTGACCCAAATATTGATTTGGCCTTTTAATATTTATTCTGTTTTCCTTATTGTGTACAATTAGTAAGAAATCTTCAATAAGAAAAGCAGGAAGGGTTAGAAAATATATTTGTTTTGAGGATAGGAATACTGCTAACATATTACCCACTAAGCTACTTTCTGCCATTTACCTCTTAAGTGATCTATTGATCTTGTGCTACAAACTGTATTCTGCTTTGATATCCTAAGGGAGTATGCATTACTCATTTACTGCCTTCTATAAGTTGAATTCTTGAAGGAAAAGTAACTTAATTAAGTGCCTATTTAAACTCATTCCTTCATCACAGAATTACAGAAAAATAAATATGAGACAAAATAAAGAGCTACTTTGTCATTTCCATATAAATCTTACAATTTATTAAATCAATAACTATTTTCTGTGTCTCTGTTTTTATTTATTTGCTGAATATACAGAGTAAAGACAAAATGAAAAAGGGGAGAATATTCAGTATTTTTACAGCTAAACTAATCAAATCTTGTACTTCACATCATTGTGAAAACGTTGACCTAGCCTCTCAAACAAAATAACTAAGGATATTAGTATTAGTTAGATTTGGTAGACATATTTGATTGTGGAAATGACCTTGCCAAACAAAGGGAAGAGATGCTGCCTAAAGAAACGGTCATATAAAAGAGGAAGGAACCTGAAACTGAAGAGAAAAGGAAGAAAAGGAAGAATCGACCCTAACTTTCCAAGTGGTTGAAAAGAAATGGTGAGAGATCTGTCAGTGTCTTTCAGTACCAACATTCCTTTCTGGACCACTTGGCTGTGTTGGGTTTAGAAGGCAGAGTACTTGCAGTGTTTGATGATAGTATCTGTTCAGGAAGTTCTACCCTATGGCCATGGGCCTACAGCATAAGTAAACAACTTTGCTTTTTGATATGTTCTTGAATATTTCATTCAATGTTTAAACATACATCTAGGATGCCTCAGAGTTCCAAACACGAGGCCATATGTTGACTTTACTAGCCAACAAAATCCTACATTATTCTTCCTATAACCTATATCATGTATTTTTTCAGCATCTACATAAAACCATTGATGGAAGTCTTCTGAAGTTTAGGTTAAAAATATCACCAATATGCAGTTTTCTCTGCAGTACATTTTTAGTCCACTTCAAACTGCTGATACTTATTTTTGAAGCTTTAAACCATTTGAAATAACATTATATGAAAGAACATATTCACCCATCATAACTTGCATATTTGTTAATATCAAATAAAGGATCTTCTCTCTTCAACTTAGGAATACATTGCCATTTGGGATTTTTTGAATTTTCCCAATACTTAAATATTCATGATTATTATTATCAAAACCCAACCTAGATTCTAATATGCCCTAAAGATTCCTCATCACCAGAACTCCAAGAAATAAAATACCTTTTCTACTACATGTTGTGGTGGTAGAACTTGCCATGATTACAAAACAATAAATAGGACTTTGCAAAATAGTCCATAAAGGATGAAGTTACACTAACTTTTCATTCTAATACTCATGGCTGATAAAATATAAGCCGAATGATTCCTTTGCAAAAAAGCAGAATCAAAGAGACACCTCAAGTGCTAGTCTCAATTTAGCTAATGAAGTGTCAGTCTGGACATTCTCACTTTCCTTCAAGCTCGTTGCCAATTGCTATGGAAACAGTGGGGGAATAACCAATGAGTATTTGGGAGGGGAAGCATGCAGGAGGTGAAACTGGAATTTCTGAGAAGCGATGGGGAGGCCTGGATGCAGAGAGGCCAGTTTGGTTTGTTTAACATCTTCAAGGCCAATCGTCCTGGAACGGCATGCATGAAGGAGGAGTGATGTACCTGGACCAGAAATGTTCCCAAAACATCTTCCTGACTGATGATTGAACTCTGGTTGCCTGGCTACTGTGGGTTGGGCTCGGGGTTAGTTTCAATTTGTCTCTTTGTCTGCATTTTGTTTCAGATCTTGCCTGACTTTTGCTACAATGAGTTATTTCCTAGTAAAAGTACCTTTTCTCTGAATCTAGGAAGTCAAGAGTTTTCTTTCCTTGGGATTGATCAGAGATAGCCCTGATATGAAGACCTTGGTGGGCTACCCCAAGTAAATTCCCTACATAAACTATCAATTTGATGAAAATATTTATTTGATATTTACACTGGGATACTTTGAAGGACAAAAATCAAACAGAGGATAATATTCATTATATTAACATTTTATCCCAGGGACATAGTTGGATCTTAATTCATCTATTTGCATCCAATTCATAATTTTCTAAAAGTTTCGATATATTTATTGAAGTGTTTGTAAAAACTTTGGACAATATAACATCCCAAGTATGTTATATGCTCAGTGAAAATCACAATATTCAACTCTTTGTATAACTATGTTTATATGTTAGAGCCTAAGGGAAGCAGACAATATTTGTCCCAGTTAATTTAACAGCCGGAATACTTTGAATTGAATTGAATTGAATTTATTATATTTCTATGCTGCACTTTTCCCAGAAGGGACTCAGGGCGGCTCACAACCCAAGTCGGGGGGGGGGGGATAGGGGATACAAATAGGGGAAAAAAGACATAGACAAACAATACCACAATTTTAGAAACTTTGCAAAAAGTACTACCTGTATAAAATTAGGCATAGAAGTAGAAGTAGAGTATTTGGACCAAATGGCATATAAAGCAGCATATAAAATAACTTGTACTCACATTCCACCTAAATAATACTCACGATCTCCAAATATTACAGTAATAGCTAAAGATTCGAGGATCAAATTAAGTATCAAGGATGAAAGGAGTCAGTTCTGCTGAAAATCACATTGTAACTCAAGAGTCTGATATATAACCTTTTAGCAATTACTAATAAGTATTACAACATTGTATTAAAAAATCAGCTTAATTTTTTTTCAATTAAGACCATTATAGACTAAATCCTAATTATAATGCTCACCTATATAAATACTGTCTTAGATTATACACATACATATATGAAAAAGAAATAGGTTTAGAGAGCTTTTGACCAACCTTTATTTATAAGTATATTTCCAGCAAAGTAGATTGAATGGCAACAGCATGAAATTGCTGGTGGAAGAGGAATCACATGAGGAAAGTACCAATCACCATCAGCAAATAGTAGTATCAGCTGAACAAAACGTGTTATGAGATATACAGAGTAAACAAACTGAATAAATGGAAACAATTTTATCACATTAGTGTATTTCAATTACTGTAATTTCAGGAGTTATTTGTACATATAATAGGAAATATACAACTGAGAAGAAAAATGAGATTTTTCTAGATTACAGTATTTCATTCCGCTTTGTAAGCAAGTGACATTTCAGCCTAGTATTATTTGAAACCTATATTTTATATATATTTGTAGAGGGTTGTAAGCAATCACTGCATTTGCTCAACAGTATTAAAGTATAAATCTGTTGACAGATGGAGTTATCAGAGGTTTTTCATCATGTTTTCACAAAAAATGATTTCAATATAAAAGCCTATTTTCTACTGCTTTCTAAAATAGTAAATATTTCTGTTGTGCAAATAACATGGTATGCTAAAATGACTTCTATCTCATATGCTGCCTCAATACTTTCATTAGTATCAATAAATATTTTGCAAAATTTTTAAGCACTCCAGAATTTATCATTTAGCTCAAGTACAAGGACAAGCTTTACAAACATTACACACAAACACACATACCACACACAAAGAAGCAAATGCAAAACAAATTAGTTGAGCTATGATCTCTGCATGTACATTTAGCATCATACAACAGATTCAACAATTGACCATTTATTCCCTCCCAAATACATATTAAGCCATAGATTCTACAATGACTGACCATGAATTATTCGAGAGGAAAAAAATTATTCTTATCAGAAAAAGAAACCCATAAAGATTCAGGCAATATGTGGATTATATTCTCTTAATCCAGTCATCTATAATAAAGTTCATCCTGAACTAATATAGCATATTATTATTTTCTACATGATAGATTCATTATACATCATGCTTTTAGTTACGTATTATGTACTGTTCTTAATCTATATTCAGTGCATATCTTGTAACAGCTCATGAAAAGTTTGAGTGTGCATGCTGTGAATACAAATTAAAAGGAGAATGTGTTTGCATATTACAAGTCCACTATGTTGAACCCATAGTTAAATCTTTAACAGTATAAAAAGAATTTCCTATCCATGCACAGAAGTGCATGCTTCTACAACCTAGTGAAATTCAGTTTACACCATCTAAGCAAATAAAAAAAGACTAAAACAGCTATAGATTTTTAAGAAAATTAAGAGAACCACATTTCCTCTCGAAAACATCTTCTAATTCATTTATTTTCATAAAATACAGGACTTGGAATTATAGTTTCTGGTATCAAAAATTATTAGAACCAGAGCTTAATCTGAAGAAGTTCCAAGAATGTTTTGTTTTTTTTAATACAAGCAAATAACGGAGAGTAATAGACGGGTTTTAGCATACCAGTCCTTCATGAGTAGATACAATGGGATGAGGGGATGTCTTTGGGAGATAGAGACAAGAGCCGAGGTGGCGCAGTGGTTAGGGTGTAGTACTGCAGGCCACTTCAGCTGACTGTTATCTGCAGTTCAGCGGGTCTAATCTCACCGGCTCAAGGTTGACTCAGCCTTCCATCCTTCCAAGGTGGGTGAAATGAGGACCCAGACTGTGGGGGCAATATGCTGACTCTGTAAACCGCTTAGAGAGGGCTGAAAGCCCTATGAAGCGGTATATAAGTCTAACTGCTATTGCTATTGCTATAGATGTAGCCAAAGGAAAGGTCAATAAAGGATAACTTATTCCAAAATGCAGTGTGGGTGGGACAAGTGGCTCAGAGGGGACGTTCCCTAATTTTTTGGTTTTAAAGAAGATGCGATGGGAAAAATCTGTTTTCAGACTTGCCAAATTTTGTTTATGTAACCTTACAATAAAGTCTGGTTGGACTCCCTTTCTTGTCTACCTTGCATAACTGCACAATTATTATAGTAGCAGTAGTGAAAGAAGTCTTGCATTAAACCATGCTCAATATAAATAGGGGTCAAAGTAAAACTTTGAACACACTGGATGAAATTGTACAGAGCATTTTAATGAATCTTTGATTAAGCAGACTGACAGTACCTCTGCAAAACAACAACTTAAACACTGTTTCTTTCTATAGGTCTGAATGAATGCTTACAACTTATATGCAGTTATTTACAGATTCAAAATTACATAAGAACCAAAATCTTCTAGACTCTAAAACTAGTGAAGGAGTAAATTGAAACTGTCACTTCTTAAAACCAGCATTTGAAAGCATTTAGTATTCACTTCATAAAATCAAAATTAACTGAATTCTTAAATGAACTCTTATTAATGGCAATGTGCCAAAGTCAACAGTCTAACATTTATAAACCTATAAGTAAATATGTTTTGCTGTCTAAATAATTAATGGTGTGTAATATAGTAACTAGACTCAGGAAGACACCTAATGAGATGGAGATAGAATAGATAGATAGATAGATAGATAGATAGATAGATAGATAGATAGATAGATAGATAGATAGATAGATAGATAGATAGATAGATGATAGATGGATGGATGGATGGATGGATGGATGGATGGATGGATGGATGGATGGATGGATAGATATGATGAAAGAAATGTCCTTCTGGGTACGGCTCCAAGTGGGGAAAAAGACACTGGAGACATGGAGGCTGCTTGGAAAGAAGGTTTATTGTTGGACAGGGCCACATGGCTTGAGCCCTGAACAGAAAAGGTGATCACATGCTTCAATGTTGGTGAAGAAGAAGAGAAGGGCTGAGCAAGGGGCTTGCTAGGCTTTTTATAACCTGTTCAGTCCCACCTCTCGGTTTCCTGTTCCTGTGTAAGAAGTGTATTCTGATTGGTTGTCAGACTCCCATAGGGCCATGCAGGGGCAACTCTCTGGGCTGTGTTTTGAATCCAGGTTTAGTTGAGTTCTCAGATACCATGTGGTCAGTTGAGTAAAGGGCCAATATTATCATGCCTTTACTCCCATCCCCCCTGGGGCTGCAGTGGAGAAATCTTTATTATGTAAAAGGGACTAGCTTGGCCTTCTTAATGGCCCATTAATAGTGGGGATGGGCAGGAAGCTACAGGCAACTATTCTGTCTTTTAAAACATGTTTCTTTCTTTCGATATCCAGAGAAATATTCTGCCTTTTCAATATTTCCTAGGATATTTCATTTTTCTGGGAGAGGGCTGGATGGTATCTTCCCACAGATAGGTAGGTAGGTAGGCAGGCAGGCAGGCAGGCAGGCAGGCAGGCAGGCAGACAGACAGACAGACAGACAGACAGACAGACAGACAGACAGACAGACAGACAGACAGATAGATAGATCGATCGATAGATAGATAGATGATAGATAGATAGAATGATAGAAATTCTCTTCTCAGGCCTATGGGTGGTATGTGTCTTCCTCAATCTTGGGTCTTCAATCAGAGGTATGGGAGTTTGAGGATTCTTCACAGTATCTTAGCTGTTCCTAGCAGTCTTCTGGACAGAGAATTCTGATGTTTTGGGGTTTTTTGTTTTTGGATCTGTTGGAGCCATTCTCCCAGCTTAGAAGTCACAACCCCAAGAGCTCCTACCACTGGGAGCTCTTTGGCCTTTAACATCCCAAACATCCCAAACAGAGCCAAGGTGGCGCAGTGGTTAAATGCAGCACTGCAGACTACTTCAGCTGACTGCAGTTCTGCAGTTCGGCTGTTCAAATCTCACCGGCTCAGGGTTGACTCAGCCTTCCATCCTTCCGAGGTGGATAAAATGGGAATCCGGATTGTTGTTGGGGGCAATATGCTGACTCTGTAAACCACTTAGAGAGGGCTGAAAGCCCTATGAAGCGGTATATAAGTCTAACTGCTATTGCTATTGCTATCCTCTCTAATTCTTCCTTTAAGCCCTGGTACTTGTCCACCTTCTTTGACTCCATCTTGCTGTTGCTATCACTTGGCACCAAAATATCTATCACCACTGTTGCCTTTGGTCCTTATCTACTACCATGATGTCTGGTTGATTGGCCAATATCTGTGTATCCATTTGGACTGGAAGTCCCACAGGATCTATTATCTCTGTTATTCTCCACATCTTTCAGTGGAACCTTCCATCTGGGTTTGAAAGGTCTAGCACATACAGTATACTTGCAGATGTTCCTGTACACAATGCTAGCTATTTGACTGTGCCATTCAGTGTATGCTGTTCCTGCCTTCAACGTTCACCCTGCTACTATGTGTTGGATTGTCTCTGAGACCTCCCTGCATAGTGTATGCCTTGGGTCCAGTCTAAGTGTAGTAGAGCCCTGCTCTATGGATCTGGTGCTTAATGCCTGCTGTTGTGCTGCTTTGATTATTATGCATGGTCTTGTCTTGCCACGGCAGTTGTAATATACATGTAATTAAAGATTTTCAAAATGATAGATGTAACTAATATAAAATAAGAAAAAGGAAGAAATCAATAACCGTTGTAGCATCCTTGTGGTCATATGATCAAATTCAGGACACTCGGCAACCTTCTGACAAGCAAAATCGATGGGGAAGCCAGATGGACTTGACCACCATGTTACTAACTCAAGAACGTCAGCGATCGACTTCCCAACTGTGGCAAGAAAAGTCGTAAAACAGAGCAAGACTCACTTAACCAATGTCCCGCTTAGCACCAGAAACATTGGCCACAATTCTGGTCATAAATTGAGGACTACCTGTGAACGGACAAGAAAAATAAATATTCTCTAGGGCGCATAGGTGTGAGAAAGGAAAAAAGTAAAGGAAACATAGACAAGAAAGGAAAAAATGCAAAGTTGTTTTGATCTGTCTTTATAGCATTTATAAGTACCATATTTTCACGACTATAAGCCGCACTGAAAATCCTAAAATTTGATAAAAAACCAGCAGTGCGGCTTATAACCCGGTGCGCTTTATATATGGAAAAAGATAGAAAATCTCTCCCTCCCGATTTGACGCTCAAACTTGAAGCACGAGGACGGCTGGGCTGAGCGCCCGTTTCCGAGCCCCCCCCCCCCGCTTGGTAGGAAGTCCAGATCGAAAGCCAAGCCTGCAGCTGGCTGGCTGGCTGGCTGGCTGGCCGGACTACCAGCCCCAGCAGCAGCCCCCGGCCAGTTGGGATAGAGGAATACAAGCCCCATTAGCCCCAGCCCAGGCTTTCCCTCCACCCCTGCATTGACGCGTCGTTCAACCGACCCATTTTCCCCCCGGGTTTTATTTGCCAGCGGAGCCCACCCACCAGACAGACCCTCGCCCTGTTTTCTCCCTGCACCCCACCCAATCCGGGTTAGAGGCGTCGTGCGAACGCGTCTCTCGGGATGCCCCCCTCCAATTCGGGTTCAAAGCATCGCGCGGATGCGGGAAGCCTCCTGCTTTCTCTATTCTTCCTCTTTCTCCCTCCCTCTTTCTCTTTCTCTCTTTTCCTCTCTGCCGTCTTTCCCGGACCGGGTCTGCTGGTGGGGGGGGGGAGGGCTGGGAGGGGCTGATGGATCCGGTGGTACCTGCCTGAAAAGAGATAGAAGGGGGGGACGCAAGCTTGGAAGCCACCAGACCTTAGTTGATTAGGAGCGGCAGGATTCCCCCCCCTGCCGTGCCCCCCCCGCCTCTGTATTGCAGAAGGGACGAACGGTGCCCCCCCCCTTATTATTTTTTTACCAAGCTCTCAGGGTGGAGCGGCGAACGAGGCAGCCCGTAAGAGCATCTTCGGAGCCAGAAATTCGGTTGCTGTGCCAGCCGACATTGGCCGTGGTCTCTCTCTCTCTCTCTCCCCCCACTCAAGCTTCTACGCCCCGCCGCTTGATCGTTCTTGCTTTGTAAGCAAAACGGTGTGGGGGGGGAGCAGAACGAAAGGAGAGCCGGAGAGAGAGGATGGGGGGGAGAGAAAGAAAGAGAGAGAGAGAAGAGAAGAGATCAGCTCCTTTATAAAGACTGGATTGCCTTCCGCGCGGACGATGCTGTGCTCCAGGGGGCTGTTGCTCACTTTCTGCCAGCTCTCCCGGATCAGCTTCTGATACGCGCTGGAAAGTCCGTCACGCTCCATTTTTCTCCCAGAGCTAAGTGCCAAAGGGGAGCAGAAGCGCCGTTTTGGGAGAAAGCTCCGCTCCCCGCTCAAAGGCTTGGGCTGCCCCCGGAGTAACAGGTGGCCCGGATCTGGATCCCCGAGCAAATAATAAATAAATCCACACGCGGGGCTCGACGGAGTTTTGAAAGCCGCTTTCTCGCCCGGAGCTTCCCTTCACATCTCTGGAACAGCTTGGCTCCTTTCTTTTTTTTTTTAGGGCGCCCCTCCGTTGGGAGGAGGAGGAGGAAAGGCTCCAACTCTGCCCAGAGAAGGAGCCCGAGCGCTCTGGGGAAACGTGGCAAGCCAGCCCTTCAAAGTCATGCCGACACTTTAGCGTGAATGTTCCAAAAAACACGTGCAGCTTATAACCCGGTGCGCTTTATATATGAAAAAAGTTTGAAAAATTAACGTTAACTGATACTGCGGCTTATAACCCGGTGCGGCTTATGGTCGTGAAAATACGGTATAATTATAAATTTACCTCTTGTTTTATGATTATAACAAACTCTCCTCCTAATGAAAAGTAGGTATCTTTCAATCCTCTTATCTGCCATGATGAAAATGTAAAAAATGTAAAAAGAAAAAGGCAAGAGCTGCTGAAGTAAGGCTGGGTTAGCTGCTGCCAGAGCCTCCAATGGATGACTCTGCTTAACTGTTTAAAAAAAGCCTCTAAAAAAAGTGCCCTCTGCAGGAGGAGGCGAGAGAACAACGTGCCTCATCTACATAAAGAATTTTTCGCCTTTTAACCCTTGCTTAACTCTGCTCAAGTGATCATAAAGATAGACTAAATGAGGCACGTGGTTCTCTCGCTTCCTCCTACATAGGGCACTTTTTTAGAGGCTTTTTTAAACAGTTAAGCACTAAGCAGAGTCATCCACTGTGACTCTGGCAGCAACTAGCTCAGCCTTTTTCCTTTTACATTTTTTTCTTTTCATGATGACAGTGATGAGGCCCTGCCTCCCCTGCCTCCCCTGACTGCACGTCCCTGCTTCTCACAACGCATGTTCTTCTCCAGACTTCCTGCCTCAACATATTGAGGTTGTTGAAAGGCCAGGTTAAGGGCCAGACTGTGTCCCATTCTATTCTTTCGTTCACTTTGAATTCAAGATAGGATAAACATTTGAATGGAGTTTAGGGCTTCTTCCCTTTAATTATTCAGTAAAATATTTGATGGTAATGAAATGGCTGTTCTATAATTGTTTATTTTATTATTATTATATATTATTTATTATGTTATTATAGTAAAAAAATGATCAGAAAGAAAAAAAAGGATGTTGATTTGTTCTGTTTTGATTGAGGCTATGTATGATAAACCAGGAAACTGTGGGATCCAGTTCCATCTTAGGCTTGATAACCAGCTGAGGGTCTTTGGGCCATTTACTCTCTCTCCTTTCTCAGGCCAACTCATTTTCCTGGATGTTGTTGTGGGGAAAAAGAAGGAGGAAAGAGCATTAGAAATGTTAGTTGACTTGACTTGTTTATAAAAATAATAAAATGGGATATAAATACATTAAATAGTGTGTTAAAGGTTTTTATAGCATTTAAAAAAGAAAGATAAGGTTTGTTGTACCAAAAGTTATATTCAGTTTTAGCTTTAATGAGTCATGTGTCTATGTAATTGGTGACAAACACCTTCCACAACAGTCACGAAATGATCTTGATGTTTAGAATAGCATAATAAGAGTTGGAAGGGACCTTAGAGGTCTTCAAGCCCAACCCCCTGGTGAGGCAGGAAACCCTACACCACTTCAGACCAATGGTTATCCAAAATCTTCTTTAAAACTTCCAGTATTGAAGCAATCACAACATCTGGAGGCAGGTTGTTCCACTGATTAATTGTTGTAACTGTCAGGAAATTTTTCCTCAGTTGTAAGTTGCTTCTCTCCTTGATTAGTTTCCACCCATTGTTTCTTGTTCTACCCTCAGATGCTTTGGAGAATAGTTTGCCTCCTTCTTCTTTGTCCCAACTCCTGAGACACTGCTATCATGTCTCCTCTAATCCTTCTTTTCTTTAAACTATACATACCCAGTTCCTGCAACCGTTCTTCATATGTTTTAGCCTCCAGAGCCCTAATAATCTTTGTTGCTCTTTCTAAAGTCTCAGCATCTTTTTTAGATCGTGGTAATCAAAACTGAATGCAGTATTCCAAGTGTGGCCTTCCCAAGGCCTTATAAAGTGGTATTAACACTTAACGTGATCTTGACCCTATCCCTCTGTTTATGCAGCCTAGAACTGTGTTGGCTATTTTGCAAGCTGCTGCACATGGCTGGCTCATATTTAAATGATTGTCCACTAGGATTCCAAGATCCCTCTCACAGTTACTACTCAGTGGTGGGTTTCAAATCTTTTTAGAATCTATTCTGTAGGTGTGGCCTGTTTTGTGGGAGTGGCTTGGTGGTCATGTGACTGAGTGGGAGCGGCTTGGTAGTTATGTGACCAGGTGGAAGTGACCAAGTTAATGTCACTGAATTCTTTGCCCCAAAGAATGATCTACAAAAAGAAGATATAAAAAAGGAAATGTATTAGTTTGTGCATTTACTACTTAAATAAGAATAAAATAAGTACACAAAACAATAAAACAGCTACTTACAGAGGAAATATGGTTGTCCTTGCCAGTTTTTAACATTACTGACCACCTTACAAACACACTTCCAGCCCCTCTGCCTCTTCCGTCTTCCTGGATTCACTCAGATGTTTTGATAACTCACAGCTTGTGCGCACACAAGACATTTTTGAAACCCATAGCCTGTGTATAGCATACACATTTCCAGCCCCTCTGCCTCTTCCCTCTTTCTGGATTCACTCAGATGTTTTTAAGACTCACAGCCTGTGCACACACACACACTTCTAGCCGCTCTGCTTTTTCCCTCTTCCTGGATTCACTCAGACGTTTTTAAGACTCACAGCCTCACAGTGGGGTAGAAGGAAGAGGGATAGAGAGGGCGGGAGAGAGGATGGGAGGGAGGGTGAGAAGGAAGGGAGGGAGTGGACTGGGAGAGAGGAGTGGTAGAGGGGGAGGGGAAGTAGGGTAGAGGGGAATGATGGAGGGAAGATAGTAAGTTGGAGGGGGGCGGAAGAAAGAGGTGTATGGAGAGCGGAAGAGGTATATTGGGTTTCTATTTGAGTTTGAGTTTGAGTTTTATTTTATTTATATTTCTGGGGGTATTGTTGACAAGAGGAACTGTTGTGATTATTGGTTAATGATGTATGGCCCCGGTTATGCACAGTATATAAGTGACTGTATGAAAATGAAAAATGGAAAATAAAAACATTTTAACACGAAAAAGACTCACAGCCTGTGCACACACACACACTTTCAGCCACTCTGCTGTTTGCCTCTTCCTGGATTCACTCAGATGTTTTTAAGACTCACAGATGTTTTTAAGACTCACAGTGAGTGAGTGAGTAGCGACCAGCGGGCGGGCAGAGCAAGTGAGGGAGGACAGGGGGGAGGAAGCGTTCCGGTACTGTCCTACCAGATGAAGGGGTTCTAAAAAGTACGGTAAATTTGATGAACTCCTTCTGGTATACCGGTGCGAACCGGAAGCAACCCACCCTTGTTACTACTGTTGAGCAAGGTACTACATATACTGTATCTGTTCATTTTGTTTTTCTTGCCTAAATGTAGAACCTTGCTTTTTTCACCATTGAATTTCATTTTGTTAGATAGCATCCAATGTTCACATTTTAGCAAGGATATTAACAAAATGGAACATGAACAGAAAAAGTCACCAAACTGATAAAGGGACCAGAAATAAAAACTTGTAAGAAACACTTGGAGAGTAACTTGGAGAAGAAAAAATAACAAGGAGATGCAGTAACTATTTCCAAATTTTTGAAGGACTGTGCGTATAACACGGGGATGGGGCAGAAGAATTGTTCATAGTTATTACAGAAAAAAGGAAAAAAATACCCCAACAACTTTAAATCACAAGCAGATTAGTTTTTAGTTGGAAACCAGGAAAGTTCATTAAAGAAGAACTGTTGTATATTGGAATTGATTGCCTTAATAAGTGGTGGACTGCTGTTAAACAGTGCTATGTTTAAAGAGGATGACCACTTCTGGATGCTGTAGTATCATACCTGAACAGGATCCTTTAGATTGTATAATTTATCATGTTTCCAGACCTTGTAGAAAAAGGAGATTTGAAACAGGCTAGCTATGTTAATGAAATTTGGCAAACTCTTTTTTTTTTAAGTCAGCTGGTTGGTTGAGGCAGCTATTTAAATAAATAACCCATGTTATTATTTACATTACGATTGCATCTGGTTCATTCCTTTTACTATCTAGGAGAGTTCATATATAAATATGTAATATCTCTAAAACCTTTTAATCTAGTCTGATTAAAGGGTAATGCTCATGGTGGAGGAAAATATATGAGGCAATTTATGGCATTGGAAAGTGATTAAATGCTGCTCAGGCATTTGATAATTGTAAAAGCTGTTTAATACTGTACTCAAATATTCCAGCCCTCTGAACATTAATGTCTCTGAACAAACAAAGTAGGAGTTTTATAAACTATTCAGATACTTTGAAAAACTAAATTGTTCTGCAGCTATTTACTGAATTTTCCTACCTTTTTCGCTCACATATTCATACATAAAAGCAAATGAGCTTTATCTAGCATCTAGACATAAGATAAAACCATTTGACTAACATGCTGTCATGTATTATTTAGCAAGAATAAACAACATCCAAATTAAGGGAATATTAACTGGAAGGTCAATCTGCTGTTTTTATCTATTAACAACAATTGGAATCAATTTCATTCATTTGAAGGGATGGAAAATCACTCCTTCATAGATCCACAAGGAATTCTTTCAAGTTATGTTTATATTCTATCAATATTTTCTTGCCCTATGTACTGATGATAAATTCTGAATGCTCCCTTCTCAAAATGGGCAAAACATGCAGTGCAGAAATGAGCCATGTTATGGCTCGCTGTCTCTAAAAGCATATTAGATCAGCCATCGTGTTATTTGGAAGTCAGATGTTACCTGTCCCTATAGCAAATCATTTTCTTTCATTTCAGAGACAGAAGTGTTATTTTATTGATGCATGAGGACGACAACTCGTTTCATGTTGATGTGTTCCATATAAACATGTAACAATACTGCTGAATCTTCCGAATACCTTTTGAAGCAATAAAGATAAATACAAGGTTGTAGGCTTCTTCTACTAGCGATTTTGTATCCAGTCTGTGTGTTTAAAGAGGTGAACCTTGTTGATGCCAAAGCCTAAGAAGATCCAAGAAGGATACTCAATTAGAAAGCTACTGTCTTATCCCGACATATCTGAAGAAAAGAGATTGAAGAGTACAAGAAAATGCCCATTTGTTCATGATAGTTTGTATTTGGAAGCACCTAGATACAAACCCAGGATATTTTAAAATAGTTCAACCATGGAAGTTGTATATACAGAGTGCTTGATCCATATCTAATCAAACAAGTTGGGAAGAACGTGTGTGTGTGTGTGTGTGTGTGTGTGTGTGTGTGTGTGTGTGTACATATACATATACATACACATATACATACACACACACACACACACACACACATATGAGAGAGAGAGTGTGTGTGAGAGAGAGAGTTGCGTGACCAGGAGGGGCTAAAGGAAAAATCTGACAACTGGTCATTCCACCCTGTTAATTCTTAGAAGAGTTCAAATCACTTGTGTCAAGTGATTTAAAATGGAACTCTGTCCAAAAAAATGTGCCTCTATAAGTGTTTATGTGCAACCAATGAAGCTGCAATATTTGTGAAATAAAAGAGACATGCTATAATTTCTGCCATCCACCAGGAGATCTAGGATCGTGGGAAGTAATTACTTGCTCAGACATGACACTGAAGTGAAAAACTACTTTGGCTTTTTCCTCTGCCAATGAAAGAGCAATTCAATGTTTCTTCTTCACTCCTAGTTCCTGTCTCCTTTGGCCCTAGTAGTAGTAGTTGTTGTTTGGAGGAGAGAAATAGGTCAAACTTTTGACATCAGTTCAATGCTTACAAAATTGTAAATGCTTGATAAACATTAAACAAAAATAGCAAAACAATAACCTCAGTAATATTTAGAGGAGTAATGTTGCAGGGTCTTTCATGATTTTTTCTTTTTTAATGAAAGATTGTTCAGTTTGGTAAAAAAAACTATTTCACTTCATTAGTATTTATCAATTAAAACTTATTTAGCAGATTATTATCTTTCAAATAATAAGTATTTTGTTTATAATTATGTTTATCATTATACAGGACATAGAGAACACAAGTCATGTTTGAAGTTAAAATCAGCCAATATGGTTTTGTAGTCATGCTTCATTACTTAATCCAAAAATTAGATAGTATTTTTGTCATTGCCTTAAAGTATATTTATTCCTTTTGATATATTTGCAGGGGCTTTCTGGCAGTATGAATTAGATAGATGTGGAAAACACGAAGGGAGTTTATTCAGCTTGAATATATGGCAGAGATTAATTAAAACCCAGTCATTACCTTTGTGATGTTAATAGTCCTCAGACAGGTAAATTTTGCTTGTATTGGCCCACCCAGAGGAAGCAGTTTCTATTGCAGAATTGCATGTATTAACTATATTTAGTCACTAGAATTGAAATGGGTTCTAAATTCACCAGTTAATAAGCATTTATTTTAGTCTGCTTGCTACTTTCATCACAAACAGATGAAATCTTGAGGACATGTCCTTGCAATCTTGAGCCATGTTATATGTGTAAAACACATCTTAGTGGACCTAGATGATCTTGATATATACATGCATGTGTGTGTATGTGTGTGTGTGTATTTCCAAGATTAATATATCACTACAATTATACCTCAAATTGTTTTGTCCTGTCTTTGAGCCTTCAGACATCATGTAAAGACCTCTATAATTTTTATTCTTCAGTTCTATGAGGAGATTCTGTACATACCTGGATATCAGTACAATAACAATGTTACTTCATCCTAAACTGATGTAAGGCATCTCCAGTTGATTTCATGTAGATGTTAAAGAATGTGAGGGAAATGATTCAGCCTTGCTCCACCCCATATGAAAGAAGCATAGACTTCACTGCTCATTTCTCTCTATTACAGTAATTGTTATCTCAACAACAGTTCAAAGTTATGATGCCTTCCCAGCAGTCACATCATTGTATGTTAGTGCTTGGCCTCCCGCCTGCATTTATAGCCATTTGCAGCATTCTGTAGACAAGTGATTGCATTTTATGTTTTTGCCAACACCTGGAATTTACTTCAGTTTTGCCAGTCGGTTCACTTTACCCATTGGGTTCAATGGGTAATAATGGGTTCACTTTACAACTATGGTGGTTGCTTTATGACTGCTACAAAAAAGGTTGTAAAAACAGGTCCAGTCATATGAAGACCTGCTTTTTGACTATTATGACTTAGACCATAGTGTGCAGGGTCCATTACAGTCAAATGTTAAGGACCCTCTGGTGTTACCCATTCATAATGCAACAGAGTTCCTATAAAATAGTATCCCCAATTTATACTTCTAGGTAGGCCATCACTGAAGTTCCAATAGAGGTCATTCATAACAATAGCCAATTCCATTTTTGTCCCTCACATGAGTATGAATCCTGACTGAATGGGATCCAAATAATTGGCTTTATGCAAGATATTAGCTATTGAAAATGAATCACCTTCTCTAAAATATTCCCCACAAAAGGAACATTGGGGATTTGGCAAAAAGTTGCTAATACCATAGAGTCTGGAAGGTAGTTTCCTCAACCACCTATTGAAACCTAAAAAGACTTTCTCTATGGAACTATGTTTTCAATAGTTCCAATGTTGATAGTACAGACAACCCAATCTCCAAGAAGTATGGCTTTATTCATTGAGAATTCTAAAAGAACTTCAATACATTTGGAGATCATGAATGACTATATGATCCAGTGGTGGGATACAACTGGTATGCCCCATTATGGGAGTACCAGGGCCTGCTGGGAGCACCAGGTACCGTTCCGGTACAGTGCTCTGGAGGGCCCACCCACCCGCCTGCCCTCCTTACCTGTATTTGAGCTGATCAGGGATTCTGCGCACACGCACGGAGTGTACGGTGTCTGCGGGATGCTCCGCTGAGCATCTGGAGCATCGCAGTGGTAAGTACGCATGTGTGCGCTGCACGCGTGCTGCGCACATGTGTGCGCTGCACGCGTGCTGCACGCATGTGTGTGCTGCATGCGTGCTGCACGCATGTGTGTGCTGCATGCGTGCTGCACGCATGTGTGTGCTGCATGCGTGCTGAGTGCATGCATGTGCGGCATGCGTGCTGCGCGCATGCTGCACACGGGCATGTGGTGGACGCCCGGCCCCATTGCACCGTACCAGTTGCAACAGGGTCCAGGACCCACCACTGATATGATCCTCTATTCTTAAAGGAAATCAGAATCAGCTCTGTCCTATATCTCAGGTAGTGTCTAAACACTGCCCAAAATTACATTAGACCAAATAAAATCTCACTAGTTGAATAAACCACAATGGCTGGTTTCATATAACCTGATAAGTCAAAAACCAAACATTACTTTGTTAAGTTTAACAAATCGTACTACCGGTAGTCATAATGTGGGGTTTGGTTTGGTTTGAACCACAGCCACCACAGCTTACTGTCTTTGCCATTAAAAAAAATAGATTTGCCCTTAATGAAAATTCTCTACTCTGCTTTGAAGGAAGGAGAACAACTTCATAATCAGTAACTTTTTCAGTGATTCACATTTGTATTCATACTGCTGCTATCACCTGGAGAAAATGCTGAATTTGCTATTATTAGGTGATGAAGGAGCCATGATTGAAAATACATTAGGTGTGTCACTGCACTGAACTAGGCCAACACTCTAAATACTTACTTAGCAAATGAAAGACATCTTCAGAACAGAAATGATATGTGCTGAGATTCAGAGATAGGATATGGAGCCATATATTGGCACTAATCTCAAAACTGTCAGTTCATTGTTCAAAAGCTAATACATGTTCAGAGCTATAATCAAAACCATCTGCTCTGTTTTTAGAATCAGATTGGGAAAAGCTGCCGAGCCTCTTCTCTGTTAGTCTACCACAACAATTGTAACTGAGGATAGGATCAGGCTGCTAACACACATACACACACCTTCTGATGCATACAGCTGTAGAACTGCAAAGAGAAATACACCAAGGAACACATTCAAGCTGAGAAGAAGACATCTGGATGAAATATAAAAGCTTCAAGCTCTTTACCATTAACAAAGGCTGCCAGAAGAGTAGTTGACTATTATGAGGGTGTCACACATTTAAAAGTGTGTTTAACATTTGGCTTAGACTCTGAAGGATCCCAGACAGACCTACAACAGCACACTACGAATGCCTGATCCTTGCTCCTATTACCTGTAGCATCTGCAGCCAGCGTCTACTGCTATTACTCCTTTAACAGGATTACAGATGAATTGCAAATAGTTCAGACTATGCTGTGTAAATGTCATTTAAAACCCCTTAAACATTTCAGCTTTCTCTTTGCTAGTGCTTTCTTGTCTTGTTCTCTCTTTTGCTCTCTGTGTGTACAGCGGAGAACATTATATAATTATAAAAATAATTCATGCACCTTTGAGGAAAGAAATCCTAAATTGTTAGTGCTGTTGTTAGGGAGACCAAGGTTCTCAAGTAGCAGAGCCTTGACAGTTTGTGAAAGGAGAGATGCATCCATGATGCAGTCCTCATTAGTCAAGGCAAGCTGGTAGATCAAGGGGGAAGAATTGTATCATAGTAACAGCCCTTATCTGTGGCTCAGACCAGTCAGGTTCCGTTTTGAGTTTTTGTATTATGCAGGTCCTGTAAAATATTTGCCAAGTATCTTAAGATCATCAGGGCAAAGCACATAATTTCTTTTATGATAATATGGAAAATAATCTTTTCTCCCACTTAATGTTTGCTTTTTCCATTTCAAAACTAAGCTCTTTAGAACTAGGTCTGCTTTCTCCAATACCTTTGTACAGTAATTAGCCTACCAGTTCTTCCACCTCAGGTTGTAAATCAGGTGGCTAATTGAAAACATTGTATTTTCATCTCTCAAATCTGCAAAATAATATAGCAAAATGAGCATTTATATGTGCAAAATTAATCCATGTTACATTTAGACGAACGTTTATTTTACATAATCTAATAATTAAGAAGGCGTTCTCATCTTCATTTCACCTTTAAAAAATCATTTATTTCATTTGCATTTGGATCCTTCCATGATTACAGAGCTTATTGGTAATTTTAATCCATCCTACTTCACTGAGTTGTTGTTCAGCAGGTAAAATTAAGGGAGATCATATGTAAACCATCATAAGCGCTGAGAGGAAATGCAGAATTTATTTTAAGTCTGTTTATAATTTTTCAATCCTAGAATATTTTTATAAGATAGAGTGACATATTGGACAGTTATATCATGTTAATTTGAGCCACTGAGACTGCAAACAAGTGGATATATTCTTTGTAGGATGAACTCTGAACTAGATCATATGAGCTTCTGGGATTGGATGAACTTCTGGGTTTTGAGAATGCCTCTGAAAAATGAGATGATGTCACTTTGAATGAGGTATTGCTATGTCCTCTCCTCAAGGTATCTTTCAATCCAGCTGTTTTGGACAATTTATGCCCACATCCAAAATTCCCTTTCCAGAGAAGATGGTAATTGCAATTATGAAGGACCCCATCAGATTATCTAAATCACTTTTGATATGGATTCAAGCTTAGGCATGAAATGAAAACTGCTTGATTTCTTTTGATAATAACCTGAAGAGAACCTGGATAAAGTAGGTTCAGTTACTACTGGACATTTCACAAATTAAAAAAAGATATAATGGAAGATGAGCTGAATTAGGCATTATGAATAATGCATGCAATATCAGTTTTGCCCTTTGGGCACACTACAAAATTAGCACTTAAGACCATTTTATCCTGTGTCCTTTCAAGATTTGGTTAAATATCTTAATCACATTAAAGTACATTCCTAGACTCTGAGTGACTTTGTTTCTTTTCTAGCCTAGATAAAAGTTGCAAACAAACTTGAAAGTCTCTCATAGACTCTCTTCATTTCAATTATATCTAAAACAATCAAGGTAGAGTTGTGTTGAATTCCCTTTTTATGCTTCCTATTTTCCATGACTCAGAAATCTGTAGCAGCATCTTGCATCCCTTCCCTTATATGAGTCAAACACAATCCTTCACACATATAGTAGATACAATAAATTCATTTCTACAGTGAAAATAATTTAACTTTGCCAAGTGTGAAGGTCCTTAAATTTATATAGAAGAATATGCATGCAATGAAAAACCCCATGCCTCTATTAAATTGATGGAATTGCTTCTAAAAGAGACATTTTCTCTGTATATAATAACTTTTGCAAAAACAATTAAAATACCATCCCCAAAATCTCATAATGAAATCCCAGGTCAGAATACAGTGCTATTGTTATTATAGGAAGAATGTTGAACTTTCACAATTTGGCAAGACAAATGTGTTCAATACCAGGGGCTAAAATACAAGGACATCTGTTCTGACCCCCCTTGTCCCACACCAACACACTCCGAGCCAAAGATAAGTTACGGCATTTAATTAACAGACAGACAGGTCCTTGGAAGGAAACCGGCACAGACAAGCTTGGGCAGCAATCCAGCACAGATAAACCGTGGCAGCAATCCAGCCTGCCAAGCTCACAATAATGTTCTCCGACATTAGTTCCTGCATTGACTTTTGCAAGAGGGGCGTGTGACAAGCAGTCCTTTTATAGTCTGGAGAGGAGCCTAAAGACCACCAGCTGAGTGCAATTACCTCCTGTAACTGCGCAACTGTTCCTGACACCTATTAGCTCTTCAGTGCCGGGCATCCAGGAACAAATCACTGCTGGCATTCAGATCACTCTCCCTTGTCTCCTCCCCACTGGTCCAAGGCTCAGGTGCCTCCTGGTGGCCAACCAGCCTCTCTGCACCCTGCTCGGAGTCGGTACCCTGTCCAGGGCCCTCCACATCCTCCAGAGCTGACTCATAGGGCCCCTCGCTGTTGGAGTCTGGTGGCAGCTCCAATGGCTCCTGCTGGGCCACAACAGACATGTAATCTCTGATAATGCCAGTATTGAATGTACTGGGACTATTCTATGGCAAGTTGTAACCGCTATTTAATAATACATGATAGAAAACAAAAAATGGAGAAGACCAACCAAGCCAGGTAACCAGGGCAAAGTTACAAGTATAGGTTGTGACTTATGTATGTGAATTATTGGTGTTAAATATATGCCATAAACTATACATACAAACTAAACTACAACAAAATAAACTGCATTTTGTTTTACTGGCTGTTACAGGGATGAGTTTCTGCCAGCATTACTGCCGGTTTGGTGTGTGTGTAATTTTGTGCAAGCTCACTTTGCTGGCCTATAAATAGGTCTGCAAATGCATAGACCAGGGGTCTCCAACCTTGGCAACTTTAAGACTTGTGGACTACAACTCCCAGAGTTGTAGTGTTGAAGTCCATAAGTCTTAAAGTTGCCAAGGTTGGACACCCCTGGCATAGACCATTTAAAAAGGTCAAAAAAAGATGTTGTGGCAGCTGGGGAACCGGTTCGGAGGTGTGGTGAGCATGCCATCCCTATAAGTTTGGAGATCCAATTGCCATTTCCTCTACCGGTTCCACTGAATCTGGGCTGTTACCATGTTAGATTTTGTGACCGTAAAAAGTTAATACTTTTTAAGAAAGAAGAAAGATGGGCAGAGAGGGATGGGAGAGAGGGTGGGAGGGAAAGGTGAGAAGGAAGGGGGGGGAGTGGATGTGGAGAGAGGAGTGGTAGAGGGGAGGGGAAGTAGGGTAGAGGGGGATGATGGAGGGAAGATAGAAAGTTGGTGGGTGGTGGAAGAAAGAGGTGTATGGAGAGCGGAAGAGTTATATTGGGTTTCTATTTTCTGGGGCCTTGTTGACAAGAGGAATTGATGCAATTATTGTTTAATGCTGTATGGTGTTGGCTATGTACAGTATACATGTGAGTGTATGAAAATGAAAATAAAAAATTTGTGAGGAAAAAAAAGTTAATACAATATGATACCTAGAGAAAGCTAGAGAATGAAAACCTTGGGCAACAAGAAGGGTGTACAACAACTTTCAACCTCAAGCAAAAAGAACAATGAAAGATGGCTCACTATGTCAACTGTGTCAACAATTTGGAAACAAGAAAAGGAAAATAAGAAATAATTTTAAGACAGGAAAATTGGGGGGGAAATTATAGCTAAAGTAGGACAAAGCTAATCTTGGAGGAGATAATTAGAGGGAAATAAGGTTAGAAGAGAATAGAAATATTACAATAAACATCAATATATTGTTTATATTTATATTATTATTTATATTGTCTATAATTAAATCGGATTATAGAATAACATAAATATTCCTTAAAGCATATGTAGAACATAAGGTACAATAGTCCAACTGACCAAAAAAAGCACCATTTGCAGATAAAATACTAAACTGTTTAAAGTGTATAAAGAAGAGATTCACTGCTAAGAGTCCTATGTCAATAAATATGGATCAAGACTGTATGTCCTAGGGATTGGGACAGAACAGGGAGTATATCTGTAGCAAAGAAGGGAGATGCTAGGGATTGTACAAATTACACACCATTTGCATTACTCAAGCAAAGTTTGGCTTAAGGAAAGAATAAAGCCATACATGGAAAGAGAAATGTTACATCAAAAGGCAAATTTCAGAAAAGGCAAAAGGATAAGAGATCAGATAACTAACATAAAGCAAACAATGGAAAGACAGCCAGATAATTTCAGAAGGATATTAGGCCTTTGTTTTACTGAGTATAGTAAGACCTTTGTGTAGATCATGCCAGACTGTATGGACTATATTAAGGTTAACAAGCTTGCCAGAAACCCTTATTGTTCTTCAGAGAACTTTTACAATGAACAAAAAGCTACTGTAAAAAACATTTGGGGAAACAGTAATTCAAAATAGGAAAAATAGTGACACCAGGTATATAATGTCCACATAACAGAATAACAGAGTTGGAAGAAACCTTAGAATTGGAAGAAATTATAGGTCGAATCAAAGTTGTTGGCTGAAATATTAATATATTTATATGACATCCCTTTTGTAGCTGACAATAGATAGTCTATGTAATATAAACTTAATGTAATTTAATTTACTGCACTCATTGACCATCCAATCAAATCACATCACAATCATAACCACACAGCCACCTAGGGTAGTCCCATGGCAAGATAGCTAGCAAATAAATGTAACAAATAATGATAATAAATTACTAATTGGCAAGATCACTGTACATTCCAATCCCTATAAATCAATTAACAGTAGTTTAGGCTGCCAGAAGAGCAAGAACCAGAGCTTTGTATGCTTGTCAACACCTGAAGTGGTAAAAGAGAAGAAGATATTAATAATATAAAATAAATATATCAATAATATGTAAACAGTTTGTCTAGAAGTTAAATAAAGTTAAAAAATCATTAATGTTAAAAATATCAGTTACCGGAAGGAGGAGCCAACATTTCGACAGTACATTGTGCAGACTCAACAGTCCAAGTCCGCCGATGACACTTTTGCCCTTGTCGGTCTGGCAGGACCTAAACCATCCCGAAGAGATGGTAACTGAGAAGACAAAACTTTGCTGGTCACAGGGACACCGCAAAGTCCCTGATCAACCCAAGAGTAGTGCTTCCAACCGGCGACAAACAGGCAGCCCCCAGGCTGACATAGTCGGAGATGGCTCCCGAAGGAAAAGAAGAAGTGAAAGTGTTCCATCTGGTGAGGGTTTTTTTTATTTTCAGAAAATTGTCCTAAGAAACCTTTTTTTAAAAAAATAATAATAATCAGTCCTCTAAGTAAGAACAAAGCCGTGAATTTAATCCTTATTGGACTGCCTTAGAAAGTTTTCTCTCTTGCTTGTAATGATGTTTTGTGGATTGAAGTGATTGCAACGTTTCCTGTTTCTCCGCTTGAAGTCTATGGACTGATCTTTTTTCCTCTATTTTTTTCCTACTACCTTAACTTTTTCTTTGGCTTAAACTAAAATGTTTTCTTACTTTAACAAATTTCTCCTATTTGTTATAAAAACATACTAAAGATACTTAAGGAAAAAGCATAAAAAGATAATAATTGAATCTGCCATTTAGAAGCCTAAGCCTGAAGTTTTTTTTTCTTTCTTGAAACAATGTATCCTTTGTTTTTTGCTATTTGGCTTCACTGACTTTGCAATGGAAGGGTTTGGAACTTGTTTATAAAACCTGATAAAGACTCAAGGGCATGAACAGTGCTTTGCAGGTGCTCTTGGAAAATATTTTGGCAAGAGAAGGAAAAGGAAAGAAAGAGACAAGAACCCTTCTACTTTGAAAACCACAAAAAAACTTGTGCTTAAGATTTAGAACAAATATACATATATCCCCCCCAAAAAATTTTGATAGGCTAGAGTGGCAGATTCCTTTTTTTTCTTTATATTCCTTTACATTTTGAAAAATGGATCAATATTCAACTGAAGAAAATTTAGTAATCCAAAACATCCTGGCTGGACTCCAAAACATTTCAGAAGGACTTGAGAGATTTGACAAGAAATGGGACAGACTATGGGGTACCACAGTAAAAGAGGAGGGAGTTGGAGTCCCAGAGATTAAAGAAGAGAATGAAAATACAGAAAACAAAGACAAGATGCTAGATGAACCCATTAATGGAGTAAATGTGAGTGAAAGCGAAAAGAAGGGAAGCTGGAAAAATGACTTTGACAACTTGGAGCTTTTTCCCAAATTCCAAGATGCAGGAGAAAAAAAAGAGCTAAAAGGATGGAATTAAGAAGACAAATCCATCCAGAAATAAGTTTGATAACCAAAGTTAAGCTTACGTTAATAACAATTCAAGGGCAACGAAACTACATGAGAGATCTTTCAAGCTACAAAGTGCGGAGATAAGTTCTAAACTCTGAAAAGGTGTTAAAAAGAGAATTGACACAACTGCTGGCGAGAGAGAAAGGACCATTTTGCTACTGGAAAGACACTGGTTGATAATGCTAGTCGATGATAAAAATTAGCTAACTTTTGATGATTAATGAGTAGGGATTTTAGTATTTTATAGACTGTTTTAGATCATCATTGAATGTTTATTCATTAACATATAATTTACTATGATATTAATAATGAAATGACAACCTTAATTAGGATAAATAACTGGGCCACAAATTCTAAATTGAGATCTGGCGAAAAGACTTATAAACCTTATAAATTTTTGTTTAGATCTTGTTATGAAGGTATAAATAATTTGGATCAGAAGAGTGGAGACGCGATATAAATAGCAAACAATTGGGTTTTTTTTGCTTCTTTTAACTATAATAACAAGAAGGAAATGTTAATGCATACTTTTGGTTATTATTAACTAGAAATGTCAACATCTTTTAGATTGTCTTAGATTTTAAATGGTTATTTTGTTAACACTTATTAATAAATTTCTGTTTAGAGATGGTTATAAAGGTAAATCTCCTTTGGGCCTGTGGAGAGGAGAGGTGAGAAAAATAAAAATTTTTTAGCTAACCACAATAATAACAAAGAAAAGTTAATGTATAATATTTAATGATACAAGCAGGTGGGTTGTACTAGTAAAAGTAAAACGGACGGAAGCGTCCCACCCCGGGGACGTGGACAAGGCCATGAGAGCTGTGAGTGCCTCCACCTGTGTACTGGACCCGTGTCCCTCCTGGCTGGTTGCCAACAGCGGAGAGGTGACACGGGGCTGGATCCGGGCGGTTGTCACCGCCTCCCTTCGGGAGGGGCTCTTCCCCTCCGCACTTAAAGCGGCAGTGGTGAGACCCCTCCTGAAGAAACCATCTTTGGATCCAGCCGTTCTTAACAATTATCATCCAGTCTCCAACCTCCCCTTTGTTGGGAAGGTTGTTGAGAAGGTGGTGGCCTCCCAGCTTCAGCGGTCCTTGGAGGAAGCAAGTTACCTTGACCCATTCCAGTCCGGCTTCAGGCCTGGTTACAGCACAGAAACCGCTTTGGTCGCATTGACCGATGATCTCTGAAGAGCCAGGGATAGAGGCCATGCCTCCATCTTGGTTCTCCTTGACCTCTCAGCGACTTTCGATACCATCGACCATGGTATCCTTCTGTGACGACTGCGGGAGGTGGGGGTGGGAGGCATTGTTTTGCAGTGGTTCTCCTCCTACCTCTCGGACAGGTCGCAGTCGGTGTTGATTGGGGGGCAGAGATCGACCCCTAGGCCCCTAACATATGGGGTGCTGCAGGGGTCGGTCCTGTCCCCCCTACTATTTAACATCTACATGAAACCGTTGGGCGAGATCATTCGGAGGCACGGGATAAGATACCACCAATACGCGGATGATACGCAGTTGTATTTGTCCACCCTGTGCCAACTCAGTGAAGCGGTGGACGTGATGAACTGGGGTCTTGAAGCCGTTAGGGACTGGATGAGGACTAACAAGCTTGTACTCAACCCGGAGAAGACCGAGTGGCTGTTGTGTTTCCCTCCCAATAATTTGGCTAGTGTTCCATCACTCAGGCTGGGGGGCCAAATATTATACCCCTCAGACAGGGTTCGCAACTTGGGAGTCCTCCTGGACCCACAGCTGACCTTCGATCACCATCTGTCAGCTGTGACCAGGGGGGCATTTGCCCAGGTTCGCCTGGTGCGCCAGTTGCGACCCTACCTGAACCGGGAGGCTCTCACAACAGTCACTCGTGCCCTTGTGACCTCTAGGCTGGAATACTGCAACGTGCTCTACATGGGGCTGCCCTTGAAGAGCATCCGGTGACTTCAGCTAGTCCATAATGCGGCCGCGCGAGTGATTGTGGGTGCTCCTCGGTTCGCCCACATAACACCTATCCTCCGCGAGCTGCGCTGGCTACCTGTTGATCTCCGGGTGCGCTTCAAGGTGCTACTTACCACCCATAAAGCCCTTCATGGTAGTGGATCTGGGTACTTGAGAGACCGCCTCCTGCCAATTACCTCCTCGCGACCGATTAGATCACACAGATTAGGCCTCCTCCGAGTTCCATCTGCCAGCCAGTGCCGACTGGCAACTACGCGGAGGAGAGCCTTTTCAGTAGTAGCTCCAACCCTTTGGAACGACCTCCCCGTGGAGATTCGTACCCTCACCACCCTCCAGACCTTCCGCACAGCCCTTAAGATCTGGCTATCCCGCCAGGCCTGGGGTTAAAGATTGGGATCCGTCCCCACCCGAATGATGAATGAATGTTGCTTCTATTTTTAATTGTGTATTGTCTGTATATGTCATTACGTGTATCCCCTCCCTATAGGTTGTAAGCCGCCCTGAGTCCCCTCAGGGAAAAGGGCGGCCTATAAATAAAAGCAATCAATCAATCAATCAATTTGTGAGTTGGGGGGGGGGGGAAGGGAGAGGGAATGTTAGATATTCTTTTAACCAACTTTCTTTTAGAATATGTTATAAAGATGTAAAGTCATGACAGATTCATTGAGACTGGAAAAAAAATGCCAGTAGGTGGCTGTGTCCTTAAAACCCTAATTAAATGAAAATGGTGGTATAGTGATAGTAAAATATATAAATTCTAAAATGTACAATTTAAACTGAAAAATATATTTGATTGTGGAAGAAACGCACGAAATGTACCTGTAACCAATGGATTTGCTTTCTACAAGATGTAATGAAAGATGATATTTTTGTGTGTTTTTCTTTAATAAAAACAATAAAAATTCTTTAAAAAATATCAGTTACCAAACCTATTGAAGATGTAGTTGACAACGAAGAAATGAAGGCAGTAGATCAGGGACATCAAATTCATAGCCCTTGGGCTGGATGTGTCACACGCTACACACACCCACGTCTGGTTTAGCAAAGGGGAAAAAGTCACGATACATCATGTGATGATGACGTGACAACGTGAATTTGACAACCTGGCAGTAGATAATTTTGTTGCTTTTGATGGAAGAAGAAATAAAAATAGGCAGCATGCTAAAGATATAAAGAAATTAACCCCATGAAAGAACTTATTGACAAATTTAGAGTAATAAAAATTAAAATATTTTAAAATAACAAAATTAGTATGACCAAGGGAATTTTTTCCCCAGCGATATTGTTCTGCTATGAAAACTGCTATGAAAGGCAAATCAAAAGATTAAAGATTGATGCTTCTGAATTATAGATTTTTGACGCAATTACTAAAAGTTCCATTGGGTGCAAGAAGAACTACTTTGGTGGTCATAGATGAAATAAAGACTACTGTACTTGTTTGAGACTATGATCATCAAGCAGAAACACACATACTTTGGATGTACGACCTTGGAATCATATTACTACGCATGTTAAAATATCACATATATTTCCCCAGATGTTACGATGCTTCAATGACATTACCAGTATATTTGTTACAGAAAGGCATAATAAATTTTATACTATTTATGCTTGTTTAATATATCAGTACTGGCTGGTAAAAATGTGTAGTTGCAATATTAAATTAAAACAATGTTTCCTTGGAAATAATCATGGTTTTATATTATATATAATAGAACACCTGGAAAAATATAGCCTTGATTGCTTGCCAAAACATTTCTAAGGAGTGGACGAAATTAAGACATATAATAGAAGGCATTTACATTGGACAGAATGCCTGATCAAATAACATTCTGCAAAGACAATAGCTGCAAATATTTATTTTTGTCTTTTTTTAAAAAAAATGAGAATCCCAACACAATCTTACTAGGCGGGGTACAAAAAAGCTTCATAAGCTATTGTGACAGGTTTGTAACAAGAAGTGCTCATCTAGAGATAAAAGAAATGAGAGAATACTGAAGTATGATGATTATGACCATTAAAAACTGCAAATGAACAGAAAATATTCAAATAATTTCTGGAAAAGCACTAGATCAAAATGAACATATAATTTGCTGTTATCTAAGAATCTTTGTTGTAGAACATAATAATTCAGTACTATCCCTGTCAAGATAGCAGAACAGAAGAGAAGTAATTGGAACTGCCAAGTGAAAAGAAAACTAGAGCAGAGGTATTTCCTCACATGCAAGCAAGAGAGGAAGAAAGTTTGGTAGAGATTGTAAATGATGAATTTATGCTACCTATTCATTGACAGTTCCATTTACAACCCATTATTTCATTATAATCATGGAGCAATTTCATCAACTTCACTAGCATTTCAGTAGGAGTATTCCAGAAGAAATAGGTTATAAATTGCAGCATGAGTTAATCAGAAAGATTTTCACTTCACTCATTCTTTGTTCTTGAATGAGATGAATGAATTAATGAAAGGAAGGAAGGAAGGACAATGCAGCCTCCATTGTTTAGTATTGGACCTGTAGGAAGTTATCACCCAGCCCTCTCCCAGAAAAATGAAATAGCCTAGGAAATATTGAAAAGGCAGAATATTTCTCTGGATGTGAAAAGAAAGAAACATGTTTTAAAAGACAGAATAGCTGCCTGCAGCTTCCCGCCCTTTGTCAATGAGCCATTAAAGCCTGAGCTAGTCCACTTTGCATAATAAAGAGTTCTCCCCTTCAGCTCCAGAGTGATGGGATTAAGGCATGATAATATTGGCACTTTACCCAACTCACCACATGGCATCTGAGAACTCAACCAAACCTGGATTCAAAACGCAGCCTAGAGAGTTGCCCCTGGATGGCTCCATGGGAGTCTGACAACCAATCAGAACACAAGCTCAAGATCAAGGCCGGAGAGGGCATAAAACCAGGGTCTCAGCTTCTCTTCTTCCCTTCTCTTCTCTTCTCCACCAACATTGAAGCATGTGATCACCTTTTCTGTTCAGGGCTCAAGCCATGTGGTCCTGTCCACCATTAAAACCATCTTTCCAAGCAGCCTCCATGTCTCCAGTGTCTTTTTCCCCACTTAGAACCGAACCCAGAAGGTTTCTTCCAACAACTTCTTTTAATATCTTTTCCTTTTGTTTTTTTTTCTTTATTTTTTATGTTCTATAATTTTTATTTATTCTTATATTTGTCCTTTCTTTTCTAATTTCATTTCATATTACTGTTAAAAATTCAGTAAAAACTATTATTAAAAAGAAAAACAAAACAAAATCAACCTTCAATCCATTTGTTGCATGCTGAATTGCATGTGAGAAAGGCAGAATGTTCAACTTTGTTAATGAGCCATTAAGAAGGCCAAGCTAGTCTACTTTACATAACAAAAACTTTTCCATTTCAGCTCCAGGGGAATGGGATTAAAGCATGATAATATTGGCACTTTACCCAACTCACCACATGGCATCTGAGAACTCAACCAAACCTGGATTCAAAACGCAGCCTAGAGAGTTGCCCCTGCATGGCCCTATGGGAGTCTGACAACCAATCAGAATGCAAGCTCAAGATCAAAGGCCAGAGAGGGCATAAAACCAGGGACTCAGCATCTCAGTCCTTCCTTCTCTTTTCTCCACCAACATTGAAGCATGTGGTCACCTTTTCTGTTCAGGGCTCAAGCCATGGGGTCCTGTCCAACAATAAACCATCTTTCCAAGCAGCCTCCATGTCTCCAGTATCTTTTTCCCCACTTGGAGCCAAACCCAGAAGGACATTTCTTTCATCAGACCAAAAAGGAATAATTTTGTTAAAAATATTTAAAATTATATTGTATAAAAATATCACAGCAAATAATCACAGGGTTGTTGTTTTTTGTTTTGTTTTTTAGATACTGAAATAGATTTCTGTTCCCATCACAGTTTCTCAAGCAGAACATATACAACCATTAAGCACAGGAACATGTTACCTTTTAAAAAGTATATACGGTGTCCACATGGTGATGGGATATAGTTCCCTGAAATGCTTTCTCTAATCCAAAATTATAGTTTTCAGTATTTTTTTGGGGGGGGGAATTATCTATAATGTACAATAATGTAACTAGTTGTGAGGGGTGGGTTCTTTGGAATTTTTTTGTTTTTTGCTAACAAGAATTTATCTTGTTAGCAAGCCAATTTAACTCAGGAAAAGAATTAGGAACTTTGGAAATGAATGCCAGCAACCCATTAATGGAAATATTGATAAACAACCATTAATACATTAACTAGTCGATTAATACATTAACTAGTTGAATTGTACAGTCAAATCTTGACCGTACAATTTTTTGACAGCAGAATTGGATGAAAAAGTGGTCACAACCTTTAGGAATAACATTGTGTAGTGTCAGATTCCTTACTCAATACGGCCATTCAATTGGGAGGAGGGGAAACCTCGGAGTTAAATTACTAGCAGTATCTGTAACAACTGAGATTTACAACTAGTTCCCTGTCACCGGAAAGATGGAGGTCCCAGCACCTCTGGAGGGATGTTTATAATGGCCATGTGGGATATCTTACTTTAATGTCAAACTAGAGATAGCCATGGGAACGTGTGTTTTATTCGACTCTCACAGCAGAAGAGTTAAGGAAATATCTTCACACTTTTGTTTTGGTCAGAATCTGCATTCGGACAAAGAGGAGGGGTCATTATCAGCTTAATCCCATTTGCATGGCCTAATCCATTTCAAGAGTCTACTTTCTTAAATTAGGAGATGAGCCATTACATGTAGGGTCTGGTCCAGCATAGAAAACAAAATCAATTTTCTTCTAGGTGAGGCAATGGCAGACTAAGATGTCTCTGAAAGAGAAGAGGTGACACTGCAACAAAGGCCAATAGATAGCCAAAGACCAATAAGTCTGGGCCTATTGATCCTCTTTGGACCAGGAAAGGATGAGAGATTGCACACTTGTGCAGCTGATAACTGCTTCTTGTGATGAGACCACACTGGAGCCTGCAAGGATAGTGAGATCACTAAACTCATTTTAGTGATACCAGTGTTTTGCCCAAAAGAAGAGGAGGGTCAATAAGTGGTGGGCTCCAAATTTTTTAACAACTGGTTTTCTGCCCTAATGACTGGCTGGCTGGGTGTGGCTGGCTGGGTGTGGCTGGCTGGGTGTGGCTGGCTGGGCGTGGCTGGGGGGTATGGCTGGGGGGGTGAGTGGACATGGCCAACTCTACATCACTTGTGTGGGTGATACGTATATGGATAGTGTTAAATATTAATGAGCCATGTAAATTAGGCTCGCCAAGTTCAGCACCTTCTTGGAGGCCAGCAACAGCCTGCTGCTTCCTGATTGGCCGGGACGCAGCAGGAGCTGTTGCCGGCCGAATGTTAACAGTTGATTGGCCCGGGGACTTGACAGCAGTTGCTGCCCAAGTCCCGGGCTCCTATTGGATGTACCGTGAATATAAATACCTTGGCGCGCACCGCGCCACTTTGAATCGCTGTCTTTAGTTGTTGTAAATAAAGCTGTTAGTCGTTCATCCTGGTTGTCGCGTCCCTCCTTTCAGTCTACAAAACTGGCGACGAGGATGGGATCGGCGATTCCGCGACGCTAGGGTGAAGAGAGAGAGAGAGGGGTAGTTAGCTGCCGCCGCTCAAAGCCGGCAACGAACACTGCTCGGAAGAAGAAGATTTTTTTTTTCTCCATTCCCTCCATCCGTCTCTCATCCACCAAGATGACTTCTGCGCTTCCTCCGTTCGCCCCCTTTGGTTCTGCCGGAGAATCCTGGGAGGGCTTTATGGAGAGGTTTGAGTGCTACTTGATAGCATCAAAAAACCAGGCTCAAACCGAGGAAGAAAAGTGCAGCTTCTTCCTCTCCTGCTGCGAACCCTCAATGTTCGCCTCCGCAAGAGCCCTGGCCGCCCCGAGGCCAGCATACAAGCTGGGGTGGGAAGAACTGATGGCAAGATTAAAAAATCACTACGCCCCCACCCCATCTGTCATCGCCCGCCGCTTTGCTTTTCGCCGCCGGGTCCAGAAGAAAAACGAATCAATAAGTCAATTCCTTGAGGCATTGCGTATGGTGGCCGCTCAGTGTGACTTTTCTAATTTAGAAGAGAATCTGGTGGAACAGTTTGTGTGCGGGGTCCGCGACGTCAACCTGCGGAGCCGCATGTTCCGGAACCACCAGATCACCTTGCTCCAGGCCGTGGAGACTGCCAGAGCAGCCGAGCTCTCGGAGCAGTCCACGGCCGATATTGAGCGGCTACAGCTTGCCTCACCGGAACGGCCACCACCGGAGCCACCAACGCAAACCCATATGATTGAAGACGAACTGACCTTTGAAGACCAGGAGGAGGACATTGTGGGACAAATGAGGGCACAGCCTAAACGGAAGCCCAAGCCACAGTCCACAGCGCAAGCCGCAGCGCAAAATGTGCCTTGCCGTGGGTGTGGAGGCCGTCACACCCGCACGGCCTGCCCTTTCCGAAATGCTATTTGCCTCAGATGCAAGGGTGAAGGCCACCTGGCTAAAGTCTGCAGGGCCCTCCTACCGGCACCATCATTCCTGCAAACTTCGAGCCGATCCCAGGCGCAACCGCGCCGTCAGCAGCCGCGGGCTGCGCGGCGGCCCGAAGACTGTTATTCCACCTGTCAGCCGCCTGTTCCTGACTGTGTAGCTAACCAAGCCGCTGCGGGAGCCCGGAAGGTCGCAGCCTCCGTCCAGCTGGAAGGTCAGCCTTGCCGGATGGAGGTGGACTCCGGCTCTTCCCGGTCTCTCCTACCCTGGTCCCTTTTCTCCCGTCTCTGTCCCAAAGTTCCCCAGAGCCACTTATTGCCGTCGGAGGTTTCCCTGAGGGATTATCAGGGGAAATTGATTCCCACTCTAGGCTCCTTCCCTATCTCGGTTTGCTATGGCCCATTCCAGGGGAAACTGCCCATCCTCATCGTTAGGGACGACCTACCGGCCCTCTTGGGCCTGGATTGGTTCCCAGCCCTGGGATTGTCAATTGGGGGGGTACACCGGGTTGTCCCCTCTTCCATCGAAGACATATTAAAGGAATATGCCGACGTCTTCGATGGCCAGCTGGGTTGTTATAAGGGCACCCCCATCTCTTTAAGTCTCGATCCCCAGGTTGCTCCCATTAGGCTGAAAGCCCGCAGGGTGCCTTTTGCCTTGAGGGCCAAGGTTGACGCCGAACTGGATAAACTGTTGGTGCAGGGAGTCATCGAGCCTGTTGACCATTCTCGTTGGGAGATACCCATTGTCCTCCCAATCAA
Source organism: Thamnophis sirtalis (assembly GCF_051295495.1). Classification (NCBI taxonomy): domain Eukaryota; kingdom Metazoa; phylum Chordata; class Lepidosauria; order Squamata; family Natricidae; genus Thamnophis; species Thamnophis sirtalis. Next base: position 55,341,241 of record NW_028261389.1, on the reverse strand, counting down.
GCCGGACGGGTCGGTGAGGATCTGCGCCGACTACAAGTCGACGATCAACTTGGCCCTTCAGGCAAACCCCTATCCAGTCCCTGTAGTGCAACACCTGCTACACTCCCTGGGGCAGGGTTGCACATTCGCCAAACTGGATATGGCGCAGGCCTATCAACAGCTCCCAGTGGATGACGATGCGGCGGCTGCCCAGACCATCGTCACCCACCGTGGGGCTTTTCGTTGTCGCCGCCTTCAATTCGGCGTTTCCGTAGCCCCGGGGATCTTCCAAAGCCTTATGGAGCGGCTGCTCCATGGGCTACCGGGCGTTGTACCGTATTTCGATGATGTTCTGATCGCTGCTTCCAGCCGCTCAGAACTCACCGAAGTACTCAGGAAGGTCCTCAGTCGTTTCAGGGGCGCGGGCCTAAAACTTAAACGCAGCAAATGCTCGTTTGCTGTCCCTAAGGTGGAATTCTTGGGCTTCATGATTGACGCCCAAGGCATCCACCCCACGCCTTCAAAGGTTGCAGCCATTAGGAACGCCCCGGCACCCACCTCCAAGGCAGAGCTGCAGGCGTTCCTAGGGCTCCTGAATTTCTACGCCCCCTTCATACCTCACAAGGCGTCACTAGCCGAGCCGCTTCATCGGTTGCTCGACCGATCCGCGGCCTGGCGCTGGGGGAGCCGCGAAGCGCATGCGTTCGCGGCTGTCAAAGAAACTCTGACGTCAGCGGCAGTCCTGATTCAGTACAATGACAGGATGCCCCTGACGTTAGCGTGTGACGCCTCCCCCTACGGAGTCGGGGCGGTCCTGAGCCATGTCCTCCCCAATGGCTCGGAGGCCCCGGTGGCCTTTTATTCCCGGACACTCTCCTCGGCGGAGCGAAATTACAGCCAGATCGACAAGGAGGCTCTGGCTGCAGTGTCCGGGATTAAGAGGTTCCACGATTACCTCTATGGTCGGCATTTCACTCTTGTCACTGACCATAAGCCACTCCTTGGGCTTCTGGCGGGCGACAAGCCGACCCCCCCATCCTCTCCCCTCGCATGACTCGCTGGACGGAGTTCCTCACAGCGTACTCGTATACGCTGCAGTACCGTCCGGGCAAGCAGCTCGGGCACGCTGATGCCCTGAGCCGCTGCCCTTTGCCGGAGACAGATACCGCCCCTGTGCCCAGCCTCTCTATCCTCACCATCGCGTCTTCCGGCCTTCCCATCTCTGCCACAGATGTCGCGGCCTACACTAAGGCCGATCCAATCCTCTCCCAGGTCGCTTCCTGGGTCTTGAGGGGATGGCCCACAGACAAGGTGGCAGAGGGCTTCAGGCCCTTTAAATCCAGACAAGCGGAGCTCTCCCTCCACGGGGGGTGCCTCGTTTGGGGGGATCGAGTAGTGATCCCCGAAGCACTTAGGCCACAAGTTCTGTCTCTGCTCCATAAGGATCACCCGGGCATAGCGCGGATGAAGGCATTGGCCCGCAGCTATGTCTGGTGGCCCTTACTGGACTCAGAGATAGCGGCCTATGTAGGCCGCTGCACCCCATGCCAACAGTCCAGGCCCAATCCTCCCGCAGGGCCTGCTCGCGAGTGGGAGGCTCCGAGAGGCCCATGGTCACGCCTCCACATTGATTTTGCTGGTCCCTTCCACGGCCAGAATTTCTTGATTGTGGTGGACGCCTACTCCCGCTGGGTGGAGCTGGTCCTGATGGGCTCCACCACGGCCGAGAGGATGGTCCGGGCCTTAAGAAGGCTATTCGCAACCCACGGGTTGCCTGACCTAATAGTTTCGGACAATGGGCCCCAGTTTATGTCCACCACATTTCAAGAATTCCTGGCCGAGCAAGGGATCCGGCATGCACCCATAGCACCGTACCACCCGGCCAGCAATGGCCGGGCGGAGCGGGCGGTCCGCTCAGCGAAGGAGGCCCTGGGCCGCATGGACCGGGGCGACTGGCAGGCGAGAGTGGCGGCTTACCTGCTAAGCCAGCATTCCACTCCCTGCCCAACAACCAACCGAAGCCCCGCGGAGCTCTTGATGGGTCGGCGTCTGCGGACTCCCCTGGATAGGCTTCACCCGCTCTATTCAGGGGATGAGCCGAGCAACCTGGGGGTTCTCCCTCCCCGTTCGTTTAAACTGGGGGACGCAGTCTGGGCCCAGGCATTCTCAGGGGCTACCCAATGGGTTCCGGCCACCGTAACCGCCCTGACAGGCCCCTGTTCTTTTAGGGTCGGACTGGCTGACGGATCCCAATGGAGGTGCCACCTGGATCAATTAAGGAGGCGCCTCCCGCCACCGGCCGGCAACCCGGACTCTGCTGCAGACAACACCGCCCTTCCGGGGTTGCCATTTGAGGCCTTCGCCAGACCAGGCCTCGCCTCTCAATTGCCTGGAGCTCAAACCGAAGAAGCACATTCTCGGGCCTTCACCACACCAGGCCCGGCCTACCCGAGCTTCCCCAGCAGGGAGCACCAACAGAACTCTCAAGCCGCCGCAGAACAGGCCCCACCTATTGCTCCGGCCTTCCCCAGTGACTCTCCTCCCATGCCTAACTCTGTTGTTGTTTTGGACACGCCGCCTCGTCCCTGCTTACCCTCAGTGTTGAGCCCGCCTTCTGGGCCTTCTCCCGAGGGCGTGCCTTGGAGCTACACCCCCTTCCGGGAGGAGCTACGACAAGGAGGTCCACCTCCGCCGACAACTCCTGTGGAACTGCAAAGGTCGGGGCGGGTCCGGCGCCGCCCCGCCTATCTGCAGGACTACGCATGCTCCACCTGGGGAGCATGCGCGGAACTGGGGGGAAGGGGTGTTAAATATTAATGAGCCATGTAAATTAGGCTCGCCAAGTTCAGCACCTTCTTGGAGGCCAGCAACAGCCTGCTGCTTCCTGATTGGCCGGGACGCAGCAGGAGCTGTTGCCGGCCGAATGTTAACAGTTGATTGGCCCGGGGACTTGACAGCAGTTGCTGCCCAAGTCCCGGGCTCCTATTGGATGTACCGTGAATATAAATACCTTGGCGCGCACCGCGCCACTTTGAATCGCTGTCTTTAGTTGTTGTAAATAAAGCTGTTAGTCGTTCATCCTGGTTGTCGCGTCCCTCCTTTCAGTCTACAAAAGATAGGAAAAATTGGGGAGGGGGAGGAAAAAAATTCCTCTGTGTGCATGTGTGTGCATGTGTGTGTGTGTGTGTTTGTGTGCGTGAGAGAGAGAGAGAGAGGTGGGTTCCTACCGGTTCGGACCAGTTTGGTAGAACCAGTTCATCAAATCTACCCAACCGGTTAGAAGAGGTTCCACCAGTGGACCCAGAAAGTAGGCCACACCTACAGAAGAGGTTCCAAACTTTTTTGAAACCCACCATTGGTGTGTGTGTGTGTGTGTGTGTGTGTGTGTGTGTGTGTGTGTGTGTGTGTGATGCTTCCTGGGTCCCCTCATCCCAGAAGCAGAAACCTTGTATTTCCCCTCTCTGCTCACCCCCTTCTTCGCATGGGATCACCCAGCAATGGAGAGGGAGAAGGGGGTGGCATTTCTTGTGCTTCCATTTCTGTGCGCTACTCTCCCCTCAATGCTAGCAGTCACCGCTGCCCCCTTCTCCCTCTCTGTCTCCACTGCTGGGTGATCCCTTGCAAAGAAGGAGGTTAACAGAGAGGGGAAATGCAAGGTTGCTGCTTCTGGGATGAGGGGACCTGGGACACGTCTGAGTCTGGCTTCTCTTCCACTCACAGCCAGCTTTTGGGGGCCGTTTTCAGGCCATTTTCCAGGCCACTTGCAGGCTGTTTTGGCCCGAAAAATGGCCTGAAATATCCCCAAAGATGGCTTGAAAATGATCCAACAATGGCCTGGTTTTCGGCCATTTTTTGCTGTTTCTGGCCGTTTTTTGGTCATTTTGAGACCATCTTTGGGCCTTTTCTCAGGCCGAGTTTGACCCATAAAATGGCCTGGAAAACAGCCTGTTTTTGGCTGGGTTTTGGGCTGATTTCAGGCCTGTTTTGAGCCATTTTCAGACTATTTTTCAAGTCAGGTTTGGTCAGAAAAATGGCCCGGTTTTTAGATTTATTTCAGGCTGTTTTCAAGCCATTTTGGGACCATCCCCCCCCCCAAAGGAAGCCTGAAAATGGCCTGTGTTTTGGGTGTCTTTCGGGCTATTTCTAGGCCATTTTTCAGGCCAATTGTGGCCAAAAAACAGCCTGAAAAGGGCCTGAAAAACAGCGTGTTTGGGAGGCATTTTCAAGACTTTTTCCAGGCCATTTTGGCCAGAAAACAGCCTAAAAAAATGGCTGAAGGCCCAAACAACAGTCATGATTTATAACAATTTGTCCTGTGCCCTGGGGCGTTTTTAAAAAGTCCCGATTTTCTGGCTTCATGTTGAAAGCCCAGTGGATTTGCTTAAGAAATCCTAACCGGGGCAAGACAAAAGACATTCTGTCTAAACCCTCTCTATGTCTCAGTACTTTCATTGAAGATATAATTAAAACATTAAATAAGAAAGCAGACCCCCCCCCCCTGCGTCCCTTTTACCTCATTTTATAAGAAAAAATGACCCAGTACCATAGAGCAGTGTTTTTCAACCACTGTGCCGCGGCACACTAGTGTGCCGTGACATAGTGTAAGGTGTGCCGTGGGAAAAACACTTTATATATAGTCAATATAGGCACAGAGTTAAATTTTTTTAACATTTTCTAATGGTGGTGTGCCTTGTGATTTTTTTCATGAAAAAAGTGTGCCTTTGCACAAAAAAGGTTGAAAAACACTGCCATAGAGCTCCAGGAAATACTTGGCTAGAGAAGTCGTGAGTGTTCCTTCCTGGATTTTCCGGAGGGGAGGGGCACGGAGGTTGGAGGTCGGCTTGTGTGGAAAAAATGGTGGCAAAGTTTCCTTGAAAAATATTTCCCTGACTTGGAGGTCCTGCCTGCTGGTAAGTGAGCTGGTTTTTTTTCTTTTATTTTTTTTAATGTATTTTAAAATAATATTTTATTTATTGCGTATAGGATTTTTAAAAATAGTTTTATTCTGTGTGGATTCTGTTTTTAAATTGTCTTAGACTATTTAAAAAAAGATTCTATCCAAAATAAAAAACACCAGCTGCAGTTATTCACTTAAGAACTGTGGCAAGAAAGGTGGTATAGTGACCAAAGTTACAATGGCATTGAAAAAAGTGACTGATGACCATTTTTCACACTTAGCGACCATTTTCACACTTAGCGACTGTTGCAGCATCCTCATGGTCACGCGATCAAAATTTTGATGTTTGGCAACAGATTCGTATTTATGATGGTTTCAGTGTCCTGGGATCATGTAATCACCTTTTGACAAAGTCAAATGGGGAAACCAGATTCACTTATGCTACTAACTTAGCAGCTGCAGTTATTCACTTAAGAACTGTGGCAAGAAAGGTGGTATAATGGGCTTAGTGACCAACGTTACAATGGCATTGAAAAAAGTGACTGATTACCATTTTTCACACTTAGCGACCATTTTCACACTTAGCGACCGTTGCAGCATCCTCATGGTCACGTGATCAAAATTTTGATGTTTGGCAACAGTTACAATTTATATTTGTAAATTGTAGTTATGTTGAAATAAAAATATATATTACAATACTATTTTTTCGTTGTATGAAAATTTTTGTTGCTCCGTATAATTTTTTTAAATCAAGCCCCCCCCCCCCCCCCCCGGTCAAAGGTGTCCTTCTTTACCAATCTGAAAATCTGGTTACCTTACTTTTACCAAGAGATTTAGAATTTGATACAAGATTTTATAATATGAAATTATTTTGGTGATTTGTCATACTGATATAGCTTGTTTTTCATTTTTTCTTTTCAAAAGTGTATGTTTTATGGAATAACGCTTAATAATAATGTCTGCATATACTTTACTATACTTTAACATAATACAAATTGCTAGATGCTGATTTCTACCAAGCCACTGCAGTTAATATGCGCTATACAATTTTGTCCCATCCTCTCTGGTGATGATTACATGCACATATCATTTTTTTCTTAAAGTAGCTAGCATTCACTCATGCAAAACATTATGGAGTGTGTTTGATTATCATTAAACTGCTTTTGAAATTTCAAGACATGCACTGGACAATCGAGACTGTAATTGTTCTCTTACTCTCTATTTGGAGCAATACTGAGCTTAGTGTGTGCTACCTGCAGATATGTTAGAACTATAGTTCCTTAATTCCCAGCCAGACCACACATATTAGAAATTGTGAGAATTGTGGTCTCCAAATATCTGGAGATTATCAGCTTGAATAAGGCTCATTTAGTAAAGACTTTAGATTGTATTGTACTGCATTTGTAAGGTTAATAATTTTGAATTGCATTAACGTATATGAAAGATACATGAGAAAGAAAAATGTTTTAGCTGTAGCATGAATCTAAAATATAAGGCTTGAATGCACAGTAACAGTGAGAGTGTAAATAAACCTGTTCCTCCTAACTCAGGTATGTTTTTATGAGATCATTGGCTTCTATGCTGTTAGGATTAGCACACTGCTGTAAAATATCTGTGGCACATTTAAGAGATGATGTACTGATTTAAACATGACCACTTGATCCAAAAGACAGGGATATTATTTAACACACAAGAATTCTGTATGCTTATATCTGCAATCCATAAGTCACATATATAAGTTGTTGTAAAGACATTTAATTGGAGTATGTCAGAAGGGTTCATAAATATCACAGAGCAGTTTGACATGTTTTGAATTCTATTAGTGTAGAGGAAGAAAATTTATAGCACACTGTTGCACCATCCCTCACTATTATCCAAGTTGACTGACCCTGCTTAAAATTGTAATTTCAGCAAGACCCAGCTACTCTGCCAAGTAACTGGGTCTGTCAATTCTGCTCTTTCAACTACAACAGTATTGGAAAATATTGCACCAGTCTCCAAATGTAAATGGTGCTGGGAATTGTAATTCAACAATAAAAACTGTGCCATTTCTTGGCATCAATGGCAACCAGGTGTTTTCATGTAGGATGAAATAATCTATGCATTTTGTTGGTCAACATCCCACATAGCTTTTATTAAACTGAAAAGACAGATAAAGCACTCTCATTTTCAACATTGGGGCACAAGATGGACTTCCTTTTTTTATTGAAAAGTTTTAATAAATTTTACAAATATTTCCCTTTCCCCTTCCCTCCCCCCAGCCCAACCCCCTAACCCCCTCCAATCCTCCCTCCCCCCAACTTCCCAGAAAAAAATACAGGGTATAAAGATTTAACAATCATACACTAACATAAGCCAACTAACTATAGCATCCTACATCCCTCTTGTATTTTAACTCCCCTTTTATTAAACTAAATTTAGATAAATTATAACATTCCTTGTTCATTCATAAGCTAATTGAAATTTCTTAGTCCGATATTTATTTTGAATGTAATCAATCCATCTTCTCCATTCCAACTTACATTTCTCATCTGAATGATCCTTCAAATATGCTGAGATTTTGGCCATCTCTGCTAAATTTACTACTTTTAACGTCCATTCTTGAATAGTAGGCAATTCTTCCTTCTTCCAGTATTGCACCACCAACTGTGTTGCTGCCATTATTAAGTTCAGAATCAAATTAGTCTCTATAGCTGTACAGTCTATAATTATACCTAGCAAGAACAACTGAGGAGTAAACTTTATCCTCTTTTTAAGAATATTTTGAATAATCCACCATATTTTTATCCAAAATGCTTTAACTTTTTTACAAGTCCACCAAAGATGGACTTTCTTGTGTGCAAAGTTCTAGCTTTTTGATGATGAGCTCTAATTAACCTCTCCATATACTGTATAAATATGAAAATGAATCAAACATTATAGTGCTTATACAGTTATTTTCATTGTTTCTAAACATTTCTTTTGGCAGGACTTGAAAAACTTCAGTGAAATTGTATCTACCTGTAGTTTTATTTCTTCACTTCACTTGTCAAGCTAAGTTCAGACACCGGTGTTCAAATAAAGTAAGTATATTTTGGGGTTATTATGTAGCTTCTACGTATATACTATGCTTTCATTGTCAACTTTGAATAAGTCTTCCATTCTTTCTATGTCAAAAGCCTAGTTACAATTCAGGAAAGCAAGCACAACACTTCATTGGTTTTGCCTGCTTTTTTCATTCGGTGTTCCATTATTTGCAGGTGATTAGTGCCTTAGACCATTTTCTAATCCCAAAAAACCCCATGCACAATTAAGCTATCACTAAAATACTTTATTTATTTTTATTTTGTAAATATTGACCATAAATTATAGCTGTCTGGTGTTACAGTATTCTGATACTAGAATATATATTAACATATATATTATATGTTTTCGTAGATTTTCATGGGCGTAGGTATGCTGGTCTTGTTGTATTCGGGTCTTTTCCCGTGTAAGATTGAGATTGTCTTGGCAACGTTTCAGCGAGGTCTCACTTGCCATCTTCAGGCTGGTGTTTTTGGCTTGTGCGTGTGTGCGTGTGTGTGTGTGTGTGTGTGCATGTATATACAATTCCTTCCTAGCTTTCTCTCTCTGTATTCAGATAATCACAATTAGATTGCATGTTGCATATGCATGTGCCTGTATATTCATGCAGATGCCATTTTACAACTGGTTTAGAATTAGAGAATTTGACAGATGGCAGTTAAAAGGAAGCTGATAAACGGATAAGAGCCTGTGGCCTAATGGCTAAGATCTCTGCCTAGTATGCCTAGTGTGCAATATAGCCCAGGTTCAAATCCCAGTAAGGGTATGGCTAGCTGATGAGAGCTAAATAGCTTGAAATAGATCTATACTAGTCTCCCTTTATTTATTTATCAGCACAAATAAAAAAACACAAATATAACAAAGGCAACAGTAAAATATTGGGTTTCTGTCGTGATGGACTCTTGTGACGAGCCGAAGGACAGATGATGGAAGCAGTTAGCTTCCTCCCATAATTGGGGCTTACCAGGGGTTGTAAAAAAAAATCTTACATATATACATACATACATACATACATACACATATATATATGTGTGTGTGTGTATGTGTGTGTGTGTGTGTATGTGTATATATATATATATTGTGTGTGTGTGTGTGTGTGTGTTGTATAACAAAGGCAACAGTAAAAATAATGGCTTTCTGTCTGGATGGTCTCTTGAGATGAGCCAATAGACAGAGAAAGGAAGCAGTATGCGTCCTCCCATATTTGGGCATACCAGGGGTTGTGACACAAAATACATACATACATACATACATACTCACACACACACACACACACACACACATGTTTTGGAATATCACTGAAACATATTTTTATGGCTGTATGTGACTTCTGTGTCTTGTATGAAGTAAACCAGTAAATCTATATAAATCTATAATGTAATGAAGTCTGCCAGCAATACCTGAAGCTCTGAATGGTATGGGCAGTTGATGTTATTATTTATAATCATTGCCTTCCCTCTAGAAGCTGAGAAGCATTTACTTCCACGGAAATTGTGAATGTTGGTTTTGTTTTTAATATGTTGTCTTTGTCTCATTTTCCCCCTTTCCGTTGTCCTTTGTGAGCCCTCCGGGAGTGGGCGGCATACAAGACAAATAAATAAATAAATAAATAAATAAATAAATAAATAAATAAATAAATAAATAAATAAATAAATAAATAAGTAAGTAAGTAAGTAAGTAAGTAAGTAAGTAAGTAAATAAATAGAAAAACAACCTAGTTTATCAAATTATTAAAAGCAAATAAATAAAGGGAATTTTTTCCTTTTAACCTTATGATATTCAAGCCATGAAATCTTTCTAAGCAAACACCTTCATATTAAATTATACCTGGAAGTCAAATGATAACCAAAGGAAGACCCACAGATTATTGTTATATGCCCCCAGCACAGAGAACCAGTGAATATATCGGCTGATACTTTCTAGACTACTTGCAGTTCCTAAGTACTCTTCAAGGACAGCTCCAGGTAAAATATGCTAGTGTCCCAGTTCGGGGAGGCAAAAGCTTACTATAGATTGGTGCTCCTACATCATGTGGAGTCACATTTGCTATACCAGTAAATCTCAAAAGCCCCTCTAGTCACAGCCTTTGAATCTTGTTCAAATAGGAGCTGTGAGTCCAAAATGAACTGATTGTTTTCATCCAACATCAAGGATATTGTTTACCCCAGTGTTTTTCAACCACTGTGCCGTGGCACACTAGTGTGCCGTGACATAGTGTAAGGTGTGCCGTGGGAAAAACACCTGTCAATATAGGGACAGAGTTAAATTTTTTAAACATTTTCTAATGGTGGTGTGCCTCGTGATTTTTTTCATGAAAAAAGTGTGCCTTTGCACAAAAAAGGTTGAAAAACACTGGTTTACCCATCCAAAGTTAACTCTGGAGATGTTGACAAATAATGTACAAACAGAAACTCCATCATATTTGGATTTCACTTCAATCTCTCCCATCCAACTTCTATAGCCTTCAGCACAAAGATAGGATAGCATTTTTCTCCAGTCCAGAGTAATAAGATAGCGTTGGGTACCAATGCAGTTGATAAAATGCAGTCTTGCAATTTTTTTCTAGATATATTGTGGCTTTTACTTGCACTGAGCATGGTATCCTTTAAACCTGTAACAAAGTTTTGCATTGGAAACCTAATTTGCAGTGTTTCAGGTCCTTCTTCTGGTCCACATCTGTAATGTGGTTCTTGAGCTATTTGACAGGGCATTGTTGTATGGTTTCTGATAGGTTTATCTCTTGTTCTTTGTACTGTTTAATTTCTACATTAAACTGAAGAAGTTGCATAAAGATTGCTAACATACAAACTAGGAGCCTTTCTGTGTCAATCACAATGGCAACAATCATCCCTGTCTGTTACATTCCATCTTGATTACCCTAGTGCACTTTATCTGTTCATAAATTGAATTTGGTACAATTACATCAACTAGTCTACTAAACAACATAACAAATTGAGATAAAGTAATATACATATTGAAAAACTTTGAGGACCAACAACTGTATATGATATAATGTGTTGGTGTAACATTTAAACCCCAGAAAATTGGAGAGCCCACTATATATCTTCCCAATTGTTTAGAACATCTGCAGAGGCCCTTTAAATATGTTTTGGCCATCCCAGCAGAGACTTATATAGTTGGTAGGTAGGAGAAGTCTTCTCTTGTGAGGTTCCCAAGTTTTGAAATGTTCCTTCTAGCAAAGTGTGCCCCCTACCCCAAGTCTTTCCAAAACTGACAATAACATATTTGTCTGGTCCCTAAAAGTGATACTGCCATTCCATTGGGAGGAGGGGAGCCTCAGAGTTAAATCATTAGCTACATCTGTAACAACTGAGTTTTACAACTTTACAACTGGTTTCCTGTCACCGGAAGACTGAAGGTCCCAGCATCTCTGGAGGGATGTTTATGATAGCCATGTGGGATATCTTACTTTAATGTCAAACTAGAGATAGCCATGGGAACATGTGTTTTATTGACTCTCAGGGCAGACGAGTTAAGGAAGCATCTTCACACTTGTGTATTGGTCAGAATCTGCATTCGGACAAAGAGGAGGGGCCATTATCAGCTTAATCCCATTTTTTGCATGGCCTAAAGGTTTTCAGATGCTGCTTTGCTTCTAATGGTTTCCTTCCTGCCTGATTAAAGGTTCCTTTTGAAATAATCCATTTCAAGAGTCTTTACTAATTACAATATTTCTTTCATTAATTTTCAACAGGTATTTTTATTTTATTGGTTTTTAAAATCTTAAGATTTAAAAACACACACACACACACACACACACACACACACACACACACACACACACACACACACACACACACACACACACACACACACACACACACACACACACACACACACACACACACATATATATATATATATATATATATATATATATATATATATATATATATATATATAATTTTGAAAACTGACTTGGCTACTTATTTATTGATTTAATGGATATAAGTCATTAATAAATATACAATGTAAAGTAATATGAAAGGTACCAAATAACATTGCCAATTGGCTGTGGAACAAAAGATGCCAATGAATCTCTTATACATAACTGATATAGCATAATGACCTTATATACTTACTAAACAAAAGTATCCAAATCTGAATTATTGTCCCGTTTATTATTTGACTTTTCTGATGTTAGTGCTGGAGTGATCCAATTGCATGAAACTGGAAAAAATATACCAGATTTTCAGCTCTATATCAATATATGATAGACAGAACTTCACATATTCACTGAAGCACATGGAAAGTGGCTGATTAAATCTTTCCATCTGAATTTGTAAGCTCCAAAATCTTGTTTTCATTTTTTTTATTCTTCTAAAACTTGACAGTTCAACACCTACTCCTTATCTTCAACCAATTTTAATGTGATTTAGAATGATATGAGAATGCATTTTAACCATTAAAATATGTATTGGTTTCATCTTGTCAATGAAAAACATTTTGGACACAACATTACAAAGAATTGCTCCATAATAGCTGCCATATAATTAATGCTCTTTCCAAATTTAAATTAATAGCTATAATTAACACAGGCAAATTTTTGTATAGAGAGCCTAGAAATATATAAATATATCATATTGTTTTCATAGGCAAACTAAGGGCTCTGTAATAGAGTTAGTGTTCATAATCTGTTTTTACCAAATAAAAAAATGAAAACAAAAATAAACCAAATCACAACAACATTGCAGGAACACTTTTGACAAAATCTATGGCGTATGGTCACTGAATACTCAAAAAGTCAATTTTTGTGTATAAATTATTCTGTATGGACTAAAAGGATCACAAAATTAAATGTCAGCAAATAACTTCCTGAATATAAAATATCCTTGTAGTTAAATATTTTATTTCTGCATGAGTGTTCTTAAACATCTATGGATTTACTAGGTTTTGTAGCTTATATAAATAGATAATACAAAATCATCCTTTTAATTGTCATTGAGTTTTACATTAAGACAAATACTATGAATGAACCTTGTGTAGGAAGCCCCCCTCCACAGATTAAAATATTTGTTATTCTTAATATTAAAAAGAGGCAGGGTAGAATATTTCCCCTAAAGGAAAAGAGGAGAAAAAAATCTTAACAAAGGCAGAAACCACCCCAGTCTTCTTGCCATAGGAAAACAGCCTTAAACAGAAGCTTGAAGAGGCTGACTTTTAGGAATGAAGATTTTGTATCCATTCAGAAAGGCTAAGCCAATCTATTCATAACCAAAAAGACCCCAAATAAGCAACACAATTAGACAAGTCAAAGCTGACAAGATTAGCCCAGACAAACACCTAACATTTGCATTTTTCATTTTACCTGGAGAGCCAGCCATGACCCTTACATGACTTCTATAGGAATCTGGCAAGAGCCATTAAAATATTAAAGGACATATTCATTTTTTAAAAGATTTTTTTTTATTTTCAAAACAAACACAACACATAAAATCTTCCTTTTTTATATACTGTAGAAAATATATCAGTTGGTTACAAATATTTCCGTGCATCTCTTCCAGTCACCAAGCATAATTCATATTAACTCAAGTATTTTAACTCAGATATTTATACATGTTACCATCATCATGCCTCCATTTTCATTTGACTATAGTTGTTTAAACGTCCTTCATCATAAAATATACCAAGATTTAATACATAACCACATACTGGCATTTCATTTACTATTTCGAAAATCCTCCAATGACACTAAATCCTTATATCCTATTCTAGCTAAACATCCATAATATTTAATAACAAAGTTTTCTATCCTTCTTTCCAAATCATTGTTTACAATTTACATCTCATTTCCTTATATTGTACCCATACATATATAAATACATTATTATTATTATCCCTCCTTTATTTGGCTATATCCTGCATCATATCATTTCCCCCCCTAGTAATCAAGCCTTAACTGAATCTAACATAATTCTTTATTATTATTATTATTGTATCACAGCGGCCAGTTGTTTTGCCGGATTTGGCATTGGTTACTAGTCGGGCCCCACCCAGGGGCCTAGGACGTCGTAACGTATTTTCGTAATATGCGTGCAGATCCAAGCAGTGCGGCTTTTTGCATTTGACTGATGGTGATTTTGTCCATTTTTAACTGTTTTAAATGTAATTCCAGTGCTTTTGGTATAGCACCCAGTGTGCCAATTACCACTGGAATTATCACTGCTGGTTTGTGCCATAGTCGTTGAATTTCAATTTTTAAGTCCTGGTATCTTGCGATTTTTTCATGTTCCTTCTCGGCGACCCTGCTATCACCTGGTATTGCGATGTCTATGATTGTGACCTTATTTTTCTCAACCAGTGTGATGTCTGGTGTATTATGCGCCAGTATTTTGTCGGTTTGTATACAGAAATCCCACAAGATCTTGACCATCTGATTTTCGGTGACTTTTTCAGGCTGATGTTCCCACCAGTTTGTTGCTGTTTTAATATTATAATTTTTGCACAAATTCTAATGGATCATTTGTGCTACGGAATTGTGCCGCAATTTATAATCAGTTTGCGCGATTATTTTACAGCAGCTGAGTATGTGATCAACAGTTTCATCAGCTTCTTTGCAAAGTCTGCATTTGGCATCAACAGAGGATTTTTCGATTTTGGCCTTGATGGCATTTGTGCGGATAGCTTGTTCTTGCGCAGCCAGGATTAGTGACTCTGTTTCTTTCTTTAATGTACCTGTTGTTAACCATAACCAAGTTTGTTCACTGTCCACTTTATCTTTTATTTTTTCCAGAAATTGGCCATGCAGTCCCCCTCGTAGAGATGTGCCCAGAGGGCTTTCAGGTGCTCCATCAGCCGAGAGCTCAAGGAAGGGGTGGGGGTGTGGCCATTGTTATCCGGGAGTCTCTAGTACCTCGTAGGATCCCTGCTCCGGAGCTTGTCGGGTGTGAGTCCCTGCTGGTGAAGTTGGACCTCAAGGGTCAAGTGGGCTTGCTGTTAACGTACCTGCCTCCCAACAGCGTTGCAGCAGCCCTCCCCTCACTCCTCGAGTCGGTAGCCGAGCTGGCAATTGAGTTTCCCAGGCTTATGGTTCTGGGGGATTTCAATTTGCCTTCGCTCGGTGAACACTCTGATGGAGCGCAGGAGTTCATGGCTTCCATGACAGCCATGGGCTTGACCCAAGTAATTCGGGGCCCAACCCACTCGGCGGGTCACATGCTCGACCTCGTATTTCTCTCGGAGCAGTGGACGTGATCTTGGTCTGAGGGGTAGTGAGATCGTACCCCTGTCGTGGTCAGACCACTACCTACTGAGGCTTGACTTTCGGAGACGACACCCCCACTGTAGGGAGGAGGAACCGACCATGTGGTTCCGCCCCAGGCGACTTATGGACCCCTTGAGGTTCCAGACGGAGCTTGGGGTTATTCCTGATACCCTCGCCCGCAGTCCGGCGGAGACTCTGGTTGCTGCTTGGAACTCGGCAGCGACGGAGTCTCTTAACCGGATTGCGCCTCTACGGCCGCTCCAAGGCAGTGGATCCAGGAGGGCTCCTTGGTTTACTGAGGAACTCCGGGAGAGGAAGCGCCGGAAGAGACGCCTAGAGCACCAATGGAGATCCAATAAATCCGAATCGAACCGAGCACTTTTAACATCTTGCATCAGAGAGTACATCCGGGCAATCAGGACATCAAAAAGAACTTACATTGCCACTCTGATTGCGTCCGCTGAGTCGCGCCCAGCCGCCCTGTTCAGTATAACCCGCTCCCTCCTAAATAGGAGGGATGCGGGTGATCCTTTGCAGGGCAGGGCTGAGGATTATGTCCAGTTTCTCGCAGACAAAGTTGCTCGGTTTCGGACGGACTTGGACTCCAATTCTGCAGAACCAGCCGAGGCACTAAGGGATGATCTGGTAGGCCATCGCTGGATTGAGTTTCAGGCTGTTGACCCTGAGGACGTGGACAAGGCCATGAGAGCTGTAAGTGCCTCCACATGTGTACTGGACCCGTGCCCCTCCTGGCTGGTTGTTAACAGCAGGGAGGTGACACGGGGCTGGATCCAGGCGGTTGTTACCGCCTCCCTTCGGGAGGGGGTCTTTCCCCCCGCTCTTAAGGCGGCGGTGGTGAGACCCCTCCTGAAGAAACCATCTTTGGATCCAGCCGTTCTAAACAACTACCGTCCAGTCTCCAACCTCCCCTTTGTGGGGAAGGTTGTTGAGAAGGTGGTGGCCTTACAGCTCCAGCGGTCCTTGGAGGAAGCTAGTTATCTTGACCCATTCCAGTCTGGCTTCAGGCCTGGCTACAGCACAGAAACCGCTTTGGTCGCATTGACCGATGACCTCTGGAGAGCCAGGGATGGAGGCCACGCCTCCATCCTGGTACTCCTTGACCTCTCAGCGGCTTTCGATACCATCGACCATGGTATCCTTCTGCGACAACTGCGGGAGGTGGGGGTGGGAGGCACTGTTTTACAGTGGTTCTCCTCTTACCTCTCGGACAGGTCGCAGTCGGTGTTAGTCGGAGGGCAGAGATCGACCCCTAGGCCCCTAACATATGGGGTGCCGCAGGGTTCGGTCCTGTCCCCCCTACTTTTTAATATCTACATGAAACCGCTGGGCGAGATCATTCGGCGGCACGGGATAAAATACCACCAGTATGCGGACGATACACAGTTGTATCTGTCCGCCCCATGCCAACTCAATGAAGCGGTGGACATGATGAACCAGGGCCTTGAGGCTGTTAGAGACTGGATGAGGGTTAACAAGCTTGTGCTCAATCCAGATAAGACCGAGTGGCTGTTGTGCTTCCCTCCCACTAATTTGGCAAGTGTTCCATCTCTCAGGCTGGGGGGTCAAATACTACGCCCCTCAGACAGGGTCCGCAACTTGGGAGTCCTCCTGGACCCACAGCTGACTTTTGAACACCACTTGTCAGCTGTGACCAGGGGGGCATTTGCCCAGGTTTTGCCTGGTGCACCAGTTGCGCCCCTACCTGAACCGGGAGGCTCTCACAACAGTCACTCGTGCCCTTGTGACCTCTAGGCTGGAGTACTGCAATGTGCTCTACATGGGGCTGCCCTTGAAGAGTATTCGGCGACTTCAGCTAGTCCAGAATGCGGCCGCGCAAGCGATCGTGGGTGCACCTCGTTTCACCCACATAACACCTATCCTCCGCGAGCTGCACTGGCTACCTGTCGATCTCCGGGTACGCTTCAAGGTGCTACTTGTCACCTACAAAGCCCTTCATGGTAGTGGATCTGGGTACTTGAGAGACCGCCTACTGCCAATTACCTCCACTCGACCAATTAGATCCCATAGATTAGGCCTCCTCCGAGTTCCATCTGCCGGTCAATGTCGACTGGCAACCACGCGGAGGAGAGCCTTCTCAGTGGCAGCTCCGACCCTATGGAACGATCTCCCCGTGGAGATTCGTACCCTCACAACCCTCCAGACCTTCCGCACAGCCCTTAAAACCTGGCTATCCCGTCAGGCCTGGGGTTAAAGACCGCAACCCACCCGAATTGTATGAATGTTGTGCTTTTAATGATGTACTGTCTTATGTGTTTAATCTGTTTGTCCTCCCTTCCTTCCGAATTGTGAGCCGCCCTGAGTCCCCCCAGGGAAAAGGGCGGCATATAAATAAGCTACTCATACTCATACTCATGTCACTGATCTGGCGGCCATCTGGACTGGACTGCAGCCAGCCTAAGATCTGCGCTGCTGCCTACGCCCTGCCCCCCCCCCCGCATGTGCACAGAAGGCAGTGAGTGCATGAGGGCTGGCTTCCTGGGTGTAAGGGAAATGCTCAGAATGCAGACCCCAGGGATGCCAGGCCCCATGTGCTTGCCATCTCCTGTGCGCATACCCAGAGGGTGGGGCTGAGGCAGCACCGTGGATCTAAGGCTGGCCATTGGCTGGCCCAAATGGCTGCCAGCAGTTTGCAGATCAGCACCTGGTTGGCTTGTGCCGGGCCAAGGTGCTACGGGCCAGTTCTTCGCTGTTTCCAGGGCAGCTCCGTGGACCAGATCTAACCAGCTTGCAGGCGAGATTTGGCCTGCGGGCCTTGAGTTTGACATCCCTCCCTCTAAGCAGTACATTTCAGACAAGTTTCATGAGTCCCTAGATTGGAAAGGAAGAGAGTAAGTAATAATTACTTTGTCTTTTCTACAGGGGCTAGAAGACTTGGTGTATCAAATATTCCAACAAGTAGGAAGATGTACTAATTCAAAGTTTCTGGAGCCAAGCAAAAAGACCAAATTTGCGGCAATTTCAAATACAGTAGAACAGAACCATAGTAGATTTGATTCAGCTGTTCTTAGAATGGTGCAAAATGCTCATGGTGAACTGCCCTGAGTAGTAAAATCTCTGAGGTTTTCTCCAGATGTTTGTGTGGGTGGTTTTTTCTGGGTCAGTTTGTTCGCATAAAATCTTGCTTCTAGTACCTAGAAGCTGAGAAAAAAAAGTGGGGAGCCACCCTGATAGTTCTCTTGCATGCAAGTATATGTATTTTAAGTCCAGTTGTGTTCACCAGGGAAAGGGCAACACAGAGAGTTGCATAGCTCATAACATTTCTTTTCTTTTGCAACTATTCATATTCTTTAATATCTGTTATCTAAAATGATGGTGCATTTAAGTCTTGAGAAAAAGTTGAAACAAAGGTTAAAGAGGTAGTTCTGACTCTTTTTTTAAAAACCTAGAATATGGTGATAAGTCAAACTGAGATAGCACTCAGCTTCGGCATTATGATTAATGCAAGGTTATCTTCATTCATAGATAACTAAGTGACTTTTAAACTATACAGTCTTGTAACTAATGACAAGGAAAAACTGGCTGCAAAATGCAATCAGTTGTTTGACCTGTTAAAAGTCATCAGCCTGATTTAACTCCCCCAGAATATATTGTCCTTGCAACAATAACTGACCATGAACTCTTCTGGGCAGTCTTCTTGACTGCTGTGAATCTTTCTGTTTTAATGCAAGAATATTCCTGAGGTGTCATAGTCTTCAGGAAAGATCTTGTGGTTAGTGATTGAGGTGTGACAAATCAGCATATATAACATGAATTACACATGAAATGTTTCATTTGCCTCTCTAACAGTGGCAACACGGCTTCTTCCTGTTAGGCATGAATTGGGTTTCGACAATGATTGGTTACATAGTCAGAAAAAATTCAAAGGGTTAGAAAGGACATAAACCTGAAAGTGACCCAAAGTGAAGATTCATACCAGCAGAACATGCTTAGGAAGGATCTTATGGCAGCAGATGATTATGTGAAAATAAAAATGCTCTGCATTTGGAGATCTGACATCTATAAGCACAGCATATATACTGTAGCCATTCCAATCAGCTGTGAGGCCTATTCAGAAACATCTGGCAGAATTTTGACTTGACATCATGGCTTACATAAAATAAAGATTTTTCTTTGTTCTTTTGAAACATCACAGCCAAGGTGATTGCAGTGAATTCTTACATGTCATGTAATACATAAAGGGGAAAAGATTGCCTATAAACATGTTGGGCTGATTTCAAAAATTAAGTAGGGTAGGGCTGTTATTTGAATGAGACAATATTAAGAAATCCAGATTTATAGCAGCTGTTTGGAGACCTATTGATGCAGCTGCTGAAAGATGCCTTGGTTCCAAAGGCATGAGGATTTAATGGAAGAGGGGTAAATTGTACATCCCAGCCAGCCAGGGAACCTTGGTCCTGCAGAGGAGCCCATGACATGAAAATTGCAGAAAACCCTTTACCTGGTAAAGAGACAATTCTGATAGCCAAACATGAAAAAGGACAAAGAAGCCTATTTGGCCAGTTGCCCCATGTATGCCTCCATGAAGCACCTATTTGGAAAGCCTCTATAACAACTCGGTACATAGTAGCACAGGTTTTACCCTTTTCAAGGTGGCCACGGGAACTGAGTTCATGCTCATTCCAGAGCTCCCACAGGGAATCCCATCCTCAGAGTCATTGACTGAGTGGATTGATACTTTGAAAACCACGTGGCGCACCATGTGTGAGGTGCTGAATAAGGCTAGGGAAAGTCAAAAGAGGCTTTCAGATCAGAGAAGGGTCCCCTGGAAAGAATTTAGAGTGGGGGTTAAGGTGTATCTGAACCTGAGGCAATCTTGTAGAAAGCTAGGTCCCAAATACACTATATTGTGAAAAGTATTCGCTCACCTGCCTTTACTCGCATATGAACTTACTGTAAGTGACATCCCATTCCTAATCCATAGAGTTCAATATGACGTCGGTCCACTCTTTGCAGCTATAATAGCTTCAACTCTTCTGGGAAGGCTGTCCACAAAGTTCAGGAGTGTGTTTATGGGAATTTTTGACCATTCTTCCAGAAGCGCATTTATGAGGTCACACACTGATGTTGGATGAGTTTATGTGGCCTACCACTTTGTGGCTGAGTTACTGTCGGTCCCAAACACTTCCGTGTTCTTATAATACAGCTGACAGTTGACTGTGGAATATTTAGGAGCGAGGAAATTTAACGACTGGATTTGTTGCACAGGTGACATCCTATCACAGTTCCACGCTGGAATTCACTAAGCTCCTGAGAGCGACCCATTCTTTCACAAATGTTTCTAAAAACAGTCTGCATGCCTAGGTACTTGATTTTATACGCCTGTGGCATGGAAGTGATTGGAACACCTGATTCTGATTATGTGGATGGGTGAAGGAATACTTTTGGCAATATAGTGTATATAGGACTTTTCCAAATCACCTGGATTGTAAATCCAGTGATGGTGGAACTGAAGTTGCCAAAAAGCCTCAGACAGATTCATCCGGTATTTCATTGCAGTCTTTTAAAGCCCTTTCGAGATTCTGGGTTGAGACTAGCCAGAGAACCTCCTCCTCCTCCCATTCTAGTTAAGGGAAAGGAGTACTATGAAATCAAAAAGATTCTTGATTCCAGATACCACAAGGGAAAGTTAAAATATCTAGTACTGTGGAAGCGCTACCATTAGCAGATGCTGCGTGGGTGACTGCTCCAGGTGTTAGGGCAACAAGATGGTTTAAGAAGTTTCACACTAAGTGCCCTCAGCAGCCCCAATAGATATTGTGGTAGTAGTTTATTTGTAAGAAATAATATGCATATATGTTTATTAAGTCTACCCTCATTCCTGGGGGGGTTACCATGTCAAGACTAATTCACACTTTCACCTACATTCTTCCTTTGCTTGCACCTTGACAATAACAGGGAGGGGTGGATGCAAGGCAAGGGAGGGAGAATTGTTTTCAAGCATCTATCAGCACCGTCGGACATTGCTGGAATCCCAAGGACATACCAAGATTATCAAATGAATTTAAAAGAAAATAGTCTATGGAGTGCTCTCTGAGTTATTTTCTTCCAGATGTTTTTTTCCCAACTAGGCAACATCAGTGCTAGAAGAGAGTAAGTTTTTTCTCTGTTTATATACATTTCTGTATGTTTACTCTATGTCTGTTTTGATGGGTTGTGTTCTTGATGGTTCCTTGATTAGGCTATTATTTACTGTTTGATTGTTTGTCAGAGTTGGTAGTTTCTTGATTGGGATATTGTTAACTGCATGATCGTTGGTCTACTGTCAATTTTGATGTTAATCTCTGCTTATCTGGATGTTGATTGCTGACAAGAAGATGTTTTAGTCTTTTTATTTCCTTTTTGACTTTCTGATTTTCTCTTTTGAATGGTATGTAGATGTTGTTTATCTCTATGTGCCTGTTCATAGCTGATTAGTCTGAATGCCAGGCTCCCAGGAATTCTCCAGTGTTTTTGGACTTAGCTTGGTCTAGGAAGATCACCATTTCTCGATTGAAACTATAGTGAAGTCTGGCTAGGTATTGTGCAATTAAGGACTTTTCATCATGTCTTCTGACTGCTAATTGGTGTTCATAATGTTTGTAGAGCTCTCTGGGTGAATTTTGTATCCTTATACCTTTTTTTAAAACCATTCTGAGTTGTTCCTGAAGGAGAATTCTTTGAACTTATCCAGAATATGGGTAGTTTTCTCATATATACTACAGCTGTGATGGCGAACCTATGGCACATGTGCTCGAAGTGGCACACGGAGCCATGTTGGCTGGCACACACAGTGTTGCCAGTTCCTCTTCCAGGTTTCTGTCACACATGCACATGTGACAATCAACTGTTTTTTTGCATATGCGGCAGTGCTGGAAAGCAGAAGACCTGGTCTTCTGGTTTCTGTTGTGTACATGCGCGCTGGCCAGCTGATCGTAATGTGTGCATGGGCAACAATAACCAGAAGACAAGCTGTCTAGTCTTATGCCAAAAAGGCACTACGTATGCATACTTGTCAGGGATGCACCCCAGAGGAGAAGCTGCCAAGTGGGCATGCGCACACCGGGAAATGAACTTCTGGTTTCCAGCGCACGCATGCCCACTTGGCAGCTTCTCTTCTGGGGTGCGTCTCTGATAAGTGCATGCACACAGTGCCTTTTCAGCACTCGGTGCCGAAAAGGTTCGCCATCACTATACTAGAGTGTCCTATGTATTTATGGATAATATTTTTAAAAATCTCTGAATAATGGATACTTGAAGAAGGTTTGAGAAAGTCTTCCATACGTACTCCAGCCAAACATAGAACACATGCTTTTCTTGCACAAAATCCTAAATTGTCAATTTTTCAGATTTTTTAAAAAGGGGCTTGTACAATGTGTACTTTGACTCTTGGACAATGAATAAGCATAAATAAAAATAAAGCTGCTTGATGCTGGACATTATGTTCCTAAGAAAACACAGTTATTTGAATGCATAGGCCGCCACAATGTTCAGTTGATTACATTATTTGCTTAGCCATTCATTAATTATACATTTTAGACAACAAAAGGAGGTCAAATATTAATCCCCAAGACCCATCACCTAATTTCTAAGTACAATGAGCAATTCCGTGTTTTATTCATGAGATTACTGGATAATGTTTAGTTTAAAAATAGCTACATAAATAAGACAATAAAAGCAGAAACCAGCACTTTTCTAAGGCTTATCACATGATCATATTAATATGGCATTTGGAGCAGAAGGGCATTTTCTATCCCAGAATGAACCATTTAGAAAACTACTGAGCAAAAAATTTATAGGATGTCTGAAACTCTGCTTGTCTAATTAATGAAATCATAGAAGAAAATATTGAGGAAAAAGTCTGAATTGCCTTAGTTATTGTGACAAAATATAATTATTATTGCAAATGTACATTGGTAATGTCCCAAAATATCATTTTTCCAAAAAAAGGATAATTAAACATCCTTTATGGCAGTAAGCAAGGAAAATGTTTGCTTACATTGTTAAAATAAGCAACAGTGGAAAATATAGTTGTTCTGTTAACTGCCAAAATAGAACGTATGTCCATGAAGTCACCAGGAGTTAGATTGGATTTGAAGTACAGGTTGTCCTTGCTTAACATCAATTCATTCAGTGATCATTTAAAGTTACAACAGTGCTTTCAAAAAAAGGACTTGCAATTGGTCTCTGAGCTTAAGACTTTCACAGCATCCCTGCAATCACATGATAAAAATTTTAGCCAGTCCATATTTGCAACTACTCTTTCACCACCCCCACTCCACAGCTGCCCTTCATTGTCTTTGCCTGCTTCCCCTCTGCTGGGGTCACTGTTCTGGATATTTGCTGGGAGGCATAGTGACTCTGAGACTTATTGGAACAGCACAGCAATGTTTTTTTTTTAATATTTTTTTTATTTTTTTGTTACATAAACAACACATGCCCACAACAGTGGGGGAAAAAAATCAAAACACAAAAAAACAAAAAACAAAAAACAAGGCAGAGAAAAAAAACAAACACAAGTATATGTTATAAAAAAGTATATCAGCTGGTTACAACAAGTTTTTGTGCATCTCTTCCATTAATTCATATTAATTCAAATATCTTAACTCAAATGTTTACCATATTAACATCATCATACCTCCACTTTTAGTTGACTACAGTTGTTTAAACATCCTTCATCCTTAACTATGCCAAAGATTTAATCCATAACCACATGCTAGCATTTCATTTACTTGTTTATAAAATCCTCCATTAACATCAAATCCTCATATCCTGTTTTAGCTAAACATCCATAATATTTAATACCAAAAATTCCATCCTCCATGTATATAGTTTATTATCATTCTCCTTTCTTTATGTAATTATATCGTATATCATAGCATTTTCCCCATATTAGTTAAGATTTAACTGTATATAGTTTTATTTTATTTTTTAATAGTAATATTTTAATAGTAATAATTATTGTGATTAATAACCTTTATATATGGTCCAAAAATATTTCTAACCTTCCCTTCTCATATCCAATTATTATTTATCATAGCAACTCAACATTATATACATTACTATTATTATCAATTATTATTCAACTATATCTATTACAAATGAATTTAATTAGGTTTAGCTAGTTTTGAATTGTATTCTTCCATCTATCAGCCTGTGTCTCTCCAGTAACAAAACCTCCTTAATCCTGTTGCCATTTGTGGATCAAGTTCTCCAAACAACTTTATGAGCAAGTCCATACAAAAAAATCTTTGCACCTTTTTGCTTATGGTGCCTCTCATATAATGCTGCCATCCTCCGTTTGTTTCCTTTATCAGCTTGTCTTTAATTCTCAGTGGTGGTATCAAAAGTTTTGCAGATGATATTTCATAAAGTATAAATTCTTTAATGCTTCTCACTCCTCCTACGCTCTGTCTTTCGAAGTAAATCTTCTGTGTGGCTGCCCCCCCTTCAGACATTCCATCTTTTTCTCCCTCAGAAGTAAACCAGTTGCCCGGAATATCAGCAAGTTGAAAATCTTCATCTCTGACATCCTTCGTTTGTATTTCAAAAACATTCAAATGTTCAACATTCTCATTTTTTTCTTCATATTTTGTTGCTAGAAACAGCAGATAATCCAGTTTCCTCTCAAATCTATCATATGTGGCAGATAATTTTTGTAGTGCGGAAGAAATCATTTGAATAGAGACTTGAATAGACGCCATATTTGTATGCAGTTAATATTTTTCCTTTGGAAACTCTGAGGTATTTGCAAGTAAAAACAAGCTGGGAACTGTACAATCTTATCTGATCTTAGACCAATCCAGCCAAGCAGTAAAAGTGTCAAGTTGTGAGGAGCCAAATTATAGTGAATTGGTTTACAGCCCACTTACAGAGGATCAGAGGAGATGTTGGAGTAATCTTTCCTTTGTCCATGTAAATAGCATTTAAAACATTTAGAAAATAGGGTAACCACCGTCCATAAACCAATAAAGAGATCGAAATCACCGCTAGATTCTTCTGTTCTTTGGTTTAAATTAGCTTAAATTTTTATGCGGACTGTCTTTCTCTGAGTAATAAAATCACCTTACCAGCTGGAAAACACTTTCGCCATTCTTTGGAGCTATCTGCAGTTTCAGTTAGCCTAATGGCTAGTCCAGAAGTCACTGGCAAAGGAGGTTCAATTCTAAGCCCCCAGAGACTTTGCGAATGTCTCTGGGGTCACTGGATCTCCTCCTACCTTTCACTGTCTCTCCGGGACAGCTTGGGTTCAAAATGAACCGTCCAATTGCTTCAGAATAGGGGAATTTCAGGAATAGCCTGAAAATCCGTCTTCTCACTGCTAAGCCCCACCTTCTTCTCCAGCACAGCAATGTTGTTGTTTTGCCACACCTGACTCTGGGGCTACTTGTACTGAAGGAAGGCTCCCTTAATGCAGCCTTCACCACTGGGCAGCAGTCACCCTGCTATGCCTCACTAGCCACCACTGCACTCTCCCCCACCTCTTCCCTACCCTGCAATAGCCACTTACCTGCCAACTAGCTTCCTTGTGAGCCACTTGGGACCTGCAAATTTCCTGCCAGCTCCCCCACTGACTTTCTTGGAAGCTGGCAGATAGTTGCAACAATGTGTTCACTTAATGGTCCATGGGATCATTTGTCACTTGACAATGACAATGAGGACTACGGGAATTGTCGGACCAAGTGATAGGTCACATGACATTGTGCTTTATGACTGCAATCACTTAACATTGAAAAGTTCATGGAACACTGTTACCTTCTGTCAGGTCCACTATCTTTGGCTTGGTGCCTTGATGGCATCCTACCATCAAAGGACTAGACAGGAGGTATAGGGGGGGGGACAATAAACAGCTGAAGAAAAGCAGATCAACATGGAACTGGTTTGTGTCAGGTATCTTCAAAGCTATTTGCCCTGAGTCTAGACATTTATCAGCCCAGAAATCTCAGTGGCATCACATTGGCTGGGTTTGGACTGGTCATGGGGGGGAGGGACAGGAATGAAAGAAATATTTTTTATTGATGTGTGGGAAACTTTACTGCAACCATCATCTATTAGTATAATACCTTTGGCTTCAACCAAATGGAGTCAAGGGATTTTCTTTCCTAAGGGATCAGACTTGGCCGGATCTGACATTAGACTGAATTTGCAATTGTGTTCAACCTGGAGAGGATATTGGGGGACTGTGCAAATGATGTCGGCTCAAGGGAACAATCAGGAAGGGATTGAATGCAGGGAGGAGTCTTTGTCCAGGCATCCTTCGGGGCTGAATCTCTCCAAGTGGATGGGAGAGGCAGAAAGCTGTGGTGACCCAGTGAGATCCAGGTGGTCCCTGGGTGTTGGGGGGGAAGGAAGATTGGGAAGAGAGACCCATAGGGTGTTTTCACCCATGGAAGCCACAGCAGCCATGATGGGAACAAGTGGAGCTGGAAGAACTGGAGGAAGAGGAGGAGATAAGCAGAGAACATGGCCAGGCCAAATGGATGATAGAGCATGTGGTAAAGATCATGTGTGAGGCTTTCAAAACCTCAAAGTACGTGAAGCCCTTGCCTGAGTTGCACAACCTGATGACCAGCTACCTCCAGCCACAGCAACCACTAAGGCAACCATATCTGCTGCGTCTGGCAGCATCAGATCCCATTCTGCTGCAATGACAACCTTCCCAGCACCAGCACCAGCACTAGCACCAGGAGCGACAGCTCAACTTGACTCCCCCTAGGGTTAGCACTGGTGAGAAGGAGTCATAAACCCCCACTGCTGAACGTGAAATTCAACAGAGATTGCCAGCAATCTTTTAGCCCAGGTTTGGACCTATGTGCAGGAGTAAGTTCCAGAGAAAACTATGGAAGGAATTTTGTGACTTGGCTTGCAGGCTCACCAATTGGCTGCAAGAGAGCCTCATTGACTGCTTCAAAGATGGCCTTTCCCCACAGAAACCTCCTCTATCCTATCCCCTTCTCTCCCTCAGCCTTGCCCCACAGGATCCTCCCCTATCCTACCCCCTTCTCTCCCTCAGCCTTGCGCCACAGAAATGTCTCCAATCCTATCCTCTTCTCTCCCCTCAGCCTTGCCCCACAAAAGTCTCTCCTATCCTATCCCCATCTCTCCCTCAGGCTTGCCCTACAGAAATATCTCTTATCCCCTTCTCTCCCTCAGGTTTGCCATACAGAAGCCTCTCCTATCCTATCCTCTTCTCTTCCTCAGGCTTGCCCCACAGAAGGCTCTCCTCTCCTATTCCCCTTCTCTCCATCAGCCTTGCCCCACAGAATCCTCCCCTATCCTATCCCCTTCTCTCCCTCAGCCTTGCTCCACAGAAGTCTCTCCTATCCTATCCTCTTCTCTCCCCTCAGCCTTGCCCCACAGAAGCCAAGCCTATCCCCCCTTCTCTCCCTCAGGCTGGCCCCACAGAAGTTCCTTCTGTCTTATCACATTCTCTCCTCTCCAACTCCCAGCAAGCAGGCCGGATGAGTCATGTGCTGGCCATGCCCATGTTTTCAGGTTGTGAGGGGGAGTGCAACGTCTAACTCCTGAGCATCAGAGCATATTAATAATAATATAAGAAATACTAATGCTCTGATGGTAATTTTGAAAAATCCTTTGTTACCAAGCACCTACAAGCCAAGAGGAATATATGTGTCAAATTTCACGTTTGTAGACTTTACGGTTCTGGAGATTTTGTGATTACTGCATGAGCGTTTTCACATTTATATATATAGATAAAGAGAAGTTAATGGATCCTGCTGAATCAGTTACCTGTGTGTGTTTTCTGATGTCTGCAACAAACTCTGACAGTAAGAGAAAACCTGTCTGGCCTTGATGAATATAAATCACCTGATGGATCATACCCCAGAGTTCTAAAGGAGCTACCAGATGTTATCTCAGAACCATTGTATCATATCTTTCAAAAATCTTGGAACACCAGGGAACTATCAGAGGATTAGAAAAGAGTTGATGTGGTTCCCATCTTCAAAAAAGGGAAGAAAACAGACCCAGGAAACTACAGATCAATTAGAATTAGTCTAACATCAATACCTAGGAAGTTTCTAAAAAAATAATAATCAAAAAACAGATCTATGAACATATAGAAACAAATAAAGTTATAACTGGTAGCCAGCACAATTTTGTTAAAAACAGATCATTCCAAACCTTATTTCATTCTTTGACAAAGTGACTACATTAGTAGACCAGCAAAATGCTGTGGACATAGTATAGTTAGAGTTCAGCAAGGCATTTGACAAAGTAGACCACAACCTACTTCTTTGTAAGCTAGAAAAATGTGGAATAGACATCATCATCATGGATTTGTAACTGGCTGACATACCGTACTCAATGAGTAGTCCTTAACAGTATTACATCTACATGGAGGGAAGTAAGCAATGGGGGTATACAAGGTTGCATCTTAGCCCCAGTATTCTTCAATATCTTCATAAATGACTTAGTCAGAAGAGGAACTCGTCAAATTTGCAGATGACACTAAGCGGGCAGGAATAGCCAACACCCCAGAAGATAAGTTCAAAAGATTTGAACTTATCCAAAAAGATTTTGACAGACTTAAACAATGGACTTTATCCAACAAAATGAATTTCAGTATGGAGAAAGCAAGGTTTTACACTTAGGCAGGAAAAAACAAAGGTATAAGTGCAGATAAGGCAACACCTGGCTCAAAAACAATAACTGTGAGAGGGACTTTGCAGTCCTAATGGACAATTGCTTAAACATGAGGTGGCAGTGTGAGGCAGCAGCCAAAAAAGCTAATACAATATTGGGTTGTATAAACAGAGGCCTAGAATCAAAATCACGTGAAGAATTAGTACCACTTTATAAGCCTTAGTAAGGCCACAGTTGAAATACTATGTCCAGTTTTGCTCACCACATTACAAAAAAGATGTTGAGACTTTAGAAAAAGGTGCAGAGAAGAGCAACTAAGATGATTAGAGGACTGGAGAATAAATATATGAAGAACTGTTACAGGATTTGTGTTCGGTTAGTCTAGAGAAAAAAAGGATTAAGGGGGACATAATAAATGTCAGCTTTCCAAATATCATCCAGAATTGAATCAGAGTTCAAGACATAACTTTAATCAAAGTTCCAATTTAATAAGACAGACATGTTCACACATCTGTGGAAACCCGAATCTGAAGGCTTCCTGGGTTTCCACCCAATTGAAAGTTCATGAACTTGTCCCCACACCCACAAGTCCATCACATAGTCCAATCTTCCTCTGCCACACTGGCATTTCCACCCATCTAGTTCTGGTCAGATGCAGAGGTGCGGAGACAAAGAATGATCTTGATTTCTAGAAAGGAATTTTTTATTTTGAAAATAAACACATTCTACTCCTACCCCCTCCCAATTCCCTACTAATGAAACAGCATAGTAAAGAAAGAAAGAGAGAGAGAGGCAGGCCAAAGATCCTAAAAGGAATATAACTGCAGGCCTGACAGGCGGCCTCTCCTCAGAAGAAAAACGTAACATAAAAGTTAACATAAAACAATTAACCACCTCTCCCCCCCCCCACCAGGGGGACCCTTATTAGGAAACTTCTCATGGAATTGTTTTACTAACTTACCCCTTTTAGGTCCCACCTTTTTCACCCAAGTAGCTTCAGACAAAGGGTATCCCTTCCAATGCACTAAATATTATAAGAGACCCCTATACAGCCTGGAATCTAAGATTTTTTTTTCACCTCATAATGTGTTTACCCTTCTATCACTACAGGAGGAGGGGAAGCTTGGGTGGACGGTCTTATGCTGGACCCAATTACTGGTTTCAACAAGCTACAATGAAATACTGGATAAATTTTCTGCTTCTGCTGCATCTGCTAGAGCTTTCTTCGTATTTTCCCATCCTTTAGTGTGTCCATCCATTCATTCAGAGATATGGAGGAGGGAGGTTCTCTAGGCAACTCAGGCATGGGAACAAATTCCATGCCACTGGTGATCTGGAAAGGTGTTAATCCAGTGCTGATGTGGATCACATTGTTGTATGCCACTTCGGCAAAGGGTAGCAAGTCTGACCAGTTGTCTTGCTGATAGTCCTTGTAACACCAGATGTATTGTTCCACCATTGCATTGGCTCTCTCCGCTGCAGTGTTCGTGCTGGGATGAACTGAGTCCTTGTGTGGACCCAATGGATCTCAGGAACTCTAGCCAGAACTTGGCGGTGAACTGAACTCCACAGTCTGAAATGATCCTTTTGGGCACCCCATGCAGGCAATAAATGTGTTTCACAAACATTTTCACTAATGCGCTTGCTTGGAAAACAAATCAATAATTGTCCAAATTACTTTATTCCCACTGCTATCTGGGAGCTTGATGATAATGTCCATTGCGATCTCCTTCCATGGTCAGCTAGGGCTGGCCACTCGTTGTAGTAGTCCAGGGGGCTTCCCTGGCCGTGTTTTCATCATTGTGCAAGTAGCACAGCTTTTTACGTAATCTTTCACCTCCGATCTTAACCTTGGCCACCATAATTGGCACCTAGCGAGATGGAGTATTTTTAGGAATCCAAAGTGGCCTCCTAGTTTCACATCATGGCTTCGCTGTAGGACTTACAGCCTCAACCCCACAGGAATGTACGTTTTGGATCCCTTCCAGGCTAAGCCACCACTCATCGTTAGGATGTCCTTGTTATTGTTGAACCACGGGTTTGCCAGGAGTGCTGCTTTGAACTCTGTCAACAGTTTATCCTAGCTTCCGGGGGTGACCTGGGAGGAAGAAATGATGGGTTGAACAACGTCTACCTTCTTACTGTCATACTGCGGTTTTCTTGACAAAGGATCCGCCAACAAGTTCTTCCCTGAAGGGATGTGTTTAATTCCAAATTTAAACCTTGGGAAGTATTGTGCCCAGCGAACTTGTTTGGGGGATAGTCTTCAATGGGCGTGGATAGCTTCGAGGTTTTTTTGATCAGTCCAGACCTCGAATGGTATATCCCCCTCTTCCAGGAGATGTCTCCACATGAGCAGGCTCCACCTGATTGTAAATGCCTCTTTCTCCCAAATGGCCCACCTCCTTTCAGTAGTGGTGAGTTTCTTGTAGATGTAAGTGCATGGCAAGAGGTGGCCCTCTCTATTCTTTTGTAGTAACACTGCAGCTATTGCTACATTACTGGCATCCATCTGGATTATGAATGGTCGCTTGGGGTCGGGGTGTTGCAGTATGGGCTCTTGGGCAAAGAGCCGTTTTAATTTCTCAAAGGCTTTTTGACAGTCCTTTGTCCATTTTTTTTTTTGAAATATATTTTATTCATTTTCACATTCCATTTTACAGTCACTTATATACTGAATATTTGCTATAAGAAAAGAAATAAAATAAAATAAAAAAGAAAACACAACTCATCATCATTCACAACCCCACCTGACACTTCCATCCTCCATACACCCCATCTTCCGCCTCCAACTTTCCTTTCCTCCCTCTAGCACTCCCCTTCCCTACTTCCCTTTCCCCTCAAACCTTCCCTCCCCTTCCTCCTA
The DNA here is from genome assembly GCF_051295495.1 of Thamnophis sirtalis. NCBI lineage: Eukaryota > Metazoa > Chordata > Lepidosauria > Squamata > Natricidae > Thamnophis > Thamnophis sirtalis. The sequence continues at coordinate 55,309,588 of NW_028261389.1, read as the reverse complement.
GCATTCCCCTTACGCCCTCCTTACGTTCCCCTTACTCCTTCCTTACTCCTCCCTCCTCTTTCCTCTCCCCTTGGTGTGTTCCTTTATTCAACTCTTATTTATTAATATTGAACTATAATATAATAAAAAAAATAAAAAATAAAAAATAAAATAAACCAAGGAAAAAAATATAAAGAAAGAAAAGAAAAAAAAAGAAAGAACAACCGTATACAAGTGCATTCTTCTTCTTATTGAAACTATATTAGCACCCCCCACCCACCCCCCGTAGATCCCCATCCCTAGTCCCCCCGACTTCCCAGGGCCCACACCTGGCACTGCCCTCTGTCAAACCCCTTCTAAAGTATCTTATGATCATGTGAATTAAAAATAAAAGTAATATAAAAAAAATAGATAAAAAGAAATTACAAATTATAAAAAGGAAAAGAAAAGAAAAAGAAAAAAGAAAAAAAGAAAAAAAGAACTCTTTGTATTAAGCTCAGCCCCCCATCTTTACTTATGTTTAAACAGTATAAATCATTCTATATGTATTTTATTCTCGTCTCTTGCTTCTTTGTTATTTGTTATTATACTACCCCACCCTCCTGTAGACTCTCCAGTTCATCTTCCTTAACCTTATATTCAAATAAAAATTTATACAAATTTATGCAGACATCAGTTTACAATCTAGCTCAAAATAATCTCACCAAACTTTCCCTTCTAATAAGAATTAAGCAGCATGGATCATTCCACATATTCAAATAATACTTTACACAAGAATCAGTTTGCCTTCTATTTTAAAATAATCTCATCAAGCTTTCCCTTCTAATAGGATTTAAACAACGTAAATCATTCCGCATGCATTTTACCCTCGTCCCTTGCTTCTCTGATGTTTACCACTATTTCCCATAGTCCCTCCAAATAATCTTTCTTAACCTTATTTTCAAACAATAATTCACACAAGAGTCAGTTTACCTTTTAACTCGAAATACTCTGATCAGGCTTTCGCTCCCCCTCCACCTATCCCGCGTTACCCGGCTCCCTCCTCCCGAGCTAAAGTTCAGTAAGGTTACCATCTCCACTCTCTTCACTTTAGAGTCCTGGACAGTTTAAATTAAAGTTCAGACATACAAGTCCCGTGAAATATACATTCAGCATCCACATAATTCAGTCCCAATATCACACCACCAATATCCAATTCCGCTTTTTCTACCGGAGAGAGATCGCAAACCCCCATTCAATCCACAACTTTGACGAATATTTTGGAATGTCTAAATCCTCGATCTCCGCTCTTCTGCTTCTCCGAGAGAGGGAGAGCTACCCCCTCCATCTTGCAGCCATGTGGTCTGCTGCTTGCCTTCTCCTTCGGCTTGTCTTTCTTCTTTTCCAAGTGAATCAGGAAGTCCCGCCTTCAAAGTCTTGTAGTAGAAATCTCGAGCCTCCGAAACAGAATTGAGACGAAATCTTTGATTCTCAAATGTGACCGTAATGCCGGCTGGGGCCTCCCATTTATATTGTATCTGGGGCTTCCTGGGGCGGAGCCTGTCGCCGAAGAGGGCTCAACGGAGCTCCTCTCAGAGAACTGGTCTGTATATCTAAATAAGATCATAGATATCACCCCTTTTTGGCTAGAAAGGGGCAGGGAGTAGCTCGGTGGCTAGGGTCTATTCGTGGTTCACAGCCTTTTTCTTTTTTTTTGGCTGTGGACGGAGATTAGATCCAGCGTAAGCTGAGCTCTTATCTCCAGCCAGTTCTTCTCAGCTGTTTTTTTTGCAGCCCTAGACAGGCGACTCCCCCCTCAGGACAAAGCAAAGTTGTTTGAAGCTATGATTAATACGAGCGGGTCCCACCCCTGAGAGATTTTTGCTTTTATTACTATCTTAAACACCAGCCTCATTTGTCCTACAGGCTTCTTTGTTTAAACGCACTTCAAAATGGCGATTTTTCTCCGTTGGTGATTGATAGGGGATGTACTTAGCCGGCTTTACCTTCCTGCAGACCACTCCTTATTAACTATCTAAAATCTATAAACAAAATATATATTTTTTTGGAAACAGAGGGGAGCGAGAGCGCTGTTTATTTGTTTATTTATAATGGCTCCCAGGTCAAAACCGAAGCGTTTCTCTACGAATGTCCTTAAAGAATCTACTATGAAATCGCTGCCCTTGTCTCCTACGCCCTCTACTGGAGAATTCTTAACACAGGAATTTTTCTTTCAAATGCTTAATGACTTTAAACAGGAAATTAAAGAATTTGTATTGGAGCTATATGATAATTTAAAGACTAAGATTGCCCAAATGAAGGCGAATACGTTTGTAGCCGTGTCTGCTCTGACAGATTATACCGCTGAAATGGAGAATAAATTGGAAAGTTTGGAGGAGGCTAATTCTAATTTGACTACTAATATCCAAACATTACAACAAAAAATTAGAGATACTCAAGAACAGCTCGTTATGATAAATTTTAACAAGAAGGCATTTGCAATAAGAGTCAGAGGATTGTGCGAAAAGGAGCGAGAGAATTTGAAACAGACCTTTGTTGAAGCCTTCAGCCATGCGGTGGGAAGCCCGGGACTTAATTTTGATTGGCAGATTTGGAAAATCTATCGCCAGAATTCGTTGGTAGCGGAACAGCGACAGCTCCCGAGGGACATAATTATATATTTCTCCACAAAAGAATCCAGAAATGCGATCATGCAAAAGTTTTACAATAACAGGTTGCGAGTTGATGGGCAGGATTTGATTGTCTTCAAAGAAATACCATCCCAGATGTTAAAAGCAAGAAGAGACTATACTTTCTTAACTAAAGTCCTTTGTCCATTTCAAGGGTTGGTTTGCTTTTGGTTTCGTTGGCGAAGGCCCCGTTTTTAATAGCTCAGTCAATGGGAGAGCAATTTCCGCAAATGTCAGAATGAGCTGCCTGTAGAAATTGGCAAATCCAAGGAAGCTTTGTAATTGTCTGCGAGTGCTTGGAGGTTTCCAGTCTAACACAGCTTTCACTTTTCCTGGATCCATTTCTATCCCCTTATTGGACATGTGATAACCCAAGTAATCTAGTGAGGTCTTGTGAAACTCACACTTTGACAACTTTGCATATAGCTTGGCGGCCAAAAGTTTTTTCAGGACTTGCCGTACCAGCTTAACATGTTCTTCTAGGGTTTCAGAGAAGATCAAGTTGTCATCTAGATAAACGACCACTCCATGGTACAGGCACTCATGTAGCACCTCATTTATGTACTGCATGAAGACTGTGAGTGCTCCTTGTAGGCCAAATGGCATGACTTTGCACTGAAAACTGCCATGGGGGGGGGGTTAAAAGTAGTATTCCACTCATCTCCCTCTCTGATCCATATGCGGTAATACGCCTCTCTCAAGTCCAGCTTGGTGAAGATCTTGCCTTTTGCCAAGTGGTTCAACATATCTTTCATGAGGGGAAGAGGATAATTGTTCTTTTTGCATACCGCATTCAAGGCTCGCAGATCAACACAGGGACGAACACCACCACCCTCATCTTTCTTTTCTCTGAAGAGCACTTGGGCTGCTACTTTTGACTTTGCTGGTTCAATAAATTCCTGTTTCAAATTGATGTCGATGTACTTCCTCAATTCAACCATCTCTTTGGGAGTCATGGACTACAATTTTGGCTTCAGTAAGGTAACCTTAGGTTTCAAGTCTATTGTGCAATCTGTGGGCCGGTGAGGGAGAGGATAGTTGCAATCTTCCTCACTGAACATCCCCGCTAAGTCCCAATAGTCTTTTGGTGCACATTGGCATTGCAGGTGCACATTGTTCCACCATCTATCCTGCAGTCTTTCCCTCATTCATCCCTTCTTCCATTGTCGAAACTCTTCTCTGTAGGAAGGTGGGGTAAGAACCTGTTGGGGCATTGCAAGTGAGACTGGAACTGGTGGTGAGGTCAATCCCTGGTTTGGCCACTGCCCAGTTATCTGCCATGGTGCCATCTGCTGAGGGAGAGCAGGTGCCCATTGGCATCTCTCCCATCCATGACCTGGGGTTGCTTGATTCATAGATTGCAGTTCAAGCATCAATGGCTGGCAGGGGAGGGTTATGGGCCAAGATCCCCTCTGCTGGCTTGGAGGATTTTCCCATGTTGGCCAGTGGCATCTCTGCCATCCATGACCTGGGAAGAAAGCCCAATTTGATGGTGCTTGATTAGTGAGAGATGCTTGCCAAATCCCTTCTTGCTGGCTCAGCTCATTTATCGCTGTATGGAAGGAGTAATTATCTCCACTCCAGTTTATTCTGTGTTTTTGTTGGGGAAAGAGGGGGAACTTTCACTCACATTTGGCTGCAGAAGTTGGTTTGGGTGCCCCTTCCAGCCATCCCCCTCCGGCTGTGCATGCATCTTCCCAGATGCTATAAAGATGAAAAATTCCTCCCACGCAAATTCTTTTGTACTTCGGAAGAACTTCAGAGAAGCAATTGATCATTAGCTTCTTTTCTCTTAATTGTTTGCTGATATTTTATGCTGACCAGGTCAGGTCAGGTGTTGGAAATCAGCACCCCTTGCCAGCCCCCATGCCAGGGTGCTGGTGATTTATTTTAAGGTAGATTTGGGTTAATGTCAGCATTCAAAATATCATCTAGAATTAAATCAGAGTTCAAGACATAACTTTCATCGAAGTTCTAATTTAATAAGACAGACATGTTGGCACATCTGTGGAAACCCGAATCTGAAGGTTTCCTGGGTTCCACCCAGTTGAAAGTTCATGAACTTGTCCCCACACCCACAAGTCCATCACATGGTCCAATCTTCCTGTGCCACACTGGCATTTCCACCCATCTAGTTCCGGTCAGATGCAGAGGTGCGGAAACAAAGAATGACCTTGATTTCTAGAAAGGAAATTTTTATTTTGAAAACAAATACATTCTACTCTTACCCCCTCCCAATTCCCCACTAATGAAACAGCATAGTAAAGAAAGAGAGAGCGTGTGTGGTAGGCCAAGGATCCTAAAAAGAATATGACTGCAGGCCTGACAATAGCAGTATTTCAGTATTTGAGTAGCTGCCACAAAGAAGAGGGGAGGGTGTCAATTTATTTTCCAAAGCACCAAAGGGCAGGACAAGAAAAATGGATGGAAACTAATGAAAGAGAGAAGCAACCTGGAATTAAGAAGATACTTCCTAACAGTGAGGACAATTAACCACTGGAACGGTGTTCAGATACTTCATCACTGGAGGTTTTTAAGAAGAGTCTGGATAGTCACCTGTCTGAAATGGTACAGGGTCTCCTGCTTGAGGAATATTACCTGGGGCAAAGGTAGCGAAAATCCTTTCCAGAGAAGAAGGTAGCACCAAAAGCACAGACACGCACCCAAATCCTTCAGCAATGCTCTTCCACCTCAAATGCAGGAAGGAGGGGCACCAGGCCTCACTCCTGCCCAAAAGGTGAACCTGGTCCCAGTAAGAAGCCTATGTGACAACTTTGGAAGAAGTGGAGATTGTAGAATTCACCCCTTCTCCCAAGAATGGTGTAAGAACTAGCCAGGAAGAGGGTCTTGGGGACTAGCCAGGAAGAGGGGAGAATGATACTGACTCTGATGATGATCCCCTGGCATGTGGCCCAGTTACTCTATGACAGTCCCCACTAAACTGGTAAGCCAACCTACTGGTCCTTCTGGTCTCAGGGTGCACCAGACACCTAGTCAACATTGGCGAGCAACCAAATGAAGTTGAGAGTTTTTCTTCCCTAACGGATCCAACTGGGGCAGGTCTGACATGGTACCTAATTATCTACTTGCTTTTGCATGTTATAGAACTGCTAGGTGGGCAAGAGCTGGGGTGAGTAATAGGAGTTCACCCTGTTGAATAGTGCTCAGGTCTCGAACCCAGGCTGTCATCTTTAATTGCCGAGCCAATGCACCTCCACTGGACATGTAGGAAATCACTTTATTAGAAAATATAGCTTTAAGAAGCATTTCAAGGTTAAACCTAAAGATTATTGTTTTATGAACTGATGTTCTTAAATTCATGCCAGCACAACATTGATTTTAGATTGTATATTCATCAAATTGTATGTGAACAACGTTATTTATCAATAACCAAGAGCCCCCACTTCTGTTCTCACCAATGTTTACAAGAGATAGTTATCAGTTGTAGCAGTTACACACACTTTTCATCAAGAAATCAGTTCTAAAATAGACAATAGGATCAAACAGCTACATGCAATGTTTAAAATGCCCCATTTCTCTTCCCTCCTCAAATCTGTATCTTTCATAGTAGAGCATTGTTTTCTGTAACAATACCTTCAATAGGAAAGAAAGTCAATCGAAGAAACTTACCAAATAATCATTGATGTAATTGTTGCTGTAATTATTATTATTACATTCTGCTCTGGCTGGTAATGAATTAGGAAAAACAAATCCCTTCAATTTTCATTTTCTCCATTTCAATTCATTTGTTTTTTCCAAGTCCTGCTGAAATTACTGTAGCAAAACATAACAATTGCAATGGAATATAGATTTTTTTAAATATATGTATTTATTTTTCCCTTGACAATGTATTTAAAGCTTTTCTTAAAACATTTGTTATTGGACTGCTGTCACCTCTCCTTCTCATTTTCAGATGCTTCAATAATACTTCTACTCTTGCCACAGTAACCCCTATATCACTTATTTGTGGGTTCACACAGCCTATGACAATTGCTATCAGTTACCATCTCTTCCTTCCTCAATTCTTCCTCTGAGAATTACAGAACTGCCATAAAAATTACATTATTTTTACAGTGTAGAAGGATTGCTAAGCTTTTGCCTTTTTTGATTAATTTCATGCCTGACTCAGTCAGAGATTAGGCCCTGACACAGGTTATAATTAAATATTGAAATCATGAAGTGCAAGAATGTTTAATTTTTAAAATATGAGTTTTAATTTACCTCATACAGAGAATAGCTCTGGTCACCTGCAGAGATGCATTACACAGTACATTGCCTAATGTAGGATGCCTGAATAAGGCTGAGCATATAGTTAAAGTAAACTAATGCAATTTATTGAACAGCAGTCAAATATTTATCCAGTTGATGAAGCAGACTTTATGTGAAACTCAGACAATAATTAAAGAGAACACTGGCTTAAAACATGCTTATTCCAGAATTCACAAATATGTTACATCCAAGCATCCTTCTTTTCCTTCCGAGATTCTCTCTCCACATTATAAAACAATTTTATAGCTGGAATTTTTCCTCACACTTTATGTAAACATTTCTTGGCATTTGCTTTATTTCTGAAATATTGTCCTTTGGATTGCCAAAAATATTAATTGGCACTTCACTGGAAAATAGAGTAAGTTAGTAAAAGGTCTTTCTATAGAATTATTAACATTGTCCTTGAGTCACCATTATGAAGATTAAGAAAAGATTTTACAGAATAGATCCATTGCAACAAAATGCTCCACAACAGCTCATAATGACTCACCTGATTTCAATATGTTTCATCATAATAAAACAATGGCTAAATGGGCTAGTTTTTTTAAAAAATTCAGTATTTTTTCAGTCCTTCAACATGAATGGAAATGAGTTGAATCAATCTGAAATTACAATATAGAGCTAAGAGAGTTTTCTTCTCTTAATATACATATTTTCAAGATCTCTGTATTGCAAAATCTTCGATGATTAAATAACATTGTGCTGAGTTCGATCACTCTTGCACATTAATCTAGAAGTAAAACCCATTCAATGCAATATGGCTATTAATGTGGCAGGCACTTCAAGTACCTGAAAAACTGCACAAGCTCTCTTTATTTAAAAAAAAAAAACCAACCAAAAATGAGAATGGTGAATTTTGCAAAATAATAGTCCTTACCCTTGACATTAAGTAATTAATTAAAGCTATGATTATGATGATTATTATATAACACACTTATATTGTTTATATATTTGTGTGTGTTGTCAAATCTAAGTTTTCATGATGGCAAATAGATGAAGCAAGGCCGCCCAGTTCAACTTTCCTTAATTGGCATTTGCAATTCTGGGAAGTGCCATTCAGCATGGCCATAGATGACATAGGTACCAGGTTGGGAGCGGCTGATCTAGCCACTGGAACCATGTAAATGCTGGTTTGATGGAAAAATACAATATGCATTCATATGTGCAGATTAACAGTGAGCCATCTAATTACCATCTTTCTCTACACCATTATGTGAGCAGCACAGTTACATTCCATGACAGCAATACTTGGTGCCGCTTTCTTCATATTGTTCATGTCTCAGTGTCCCACTCTAGGCAATAAATAGTATATGAAGCAGCAGTCCTGACATCTGTCACACACATACATAAGTTTCAATGTTTGCATCATCAATATGATATTATACTCTTTTTATCATTTGCCCTCACTTGCCTCACTGCAGATGTCCATGTAAGTGTCAGCTGTCATGTCTGCTACACAAATGGGATTAATAATGTTGGATCATCTTGTAGGCTGTCATACTGGACAGTTTCTTTGCTACTACCCTGATTTTGCCAACATTACGATAGATTTGATCTACATAATTCGACAGGCTAGGCTTTTTATAAGTTCTGAAAAAATTACAAATTTTAAAAATATGTGTCCTTACAAACTCCTGCCTTTGCTCTTCCCCTTGGAGAGACCCAGTCAACAGTGGCCATCCCAACAACATTTCTTTATGAATACTTCTTCCTGAAAGAAAAAACAAAAACTTTTGGCACATAAGATATATGTCAGTTATTATTAAAACTGTTCATTCTTTGGCTAAATGAATGAAGAGCACTGCCACCTTTTTAAAAAAAAGAATAAGAAATGGGCTCTTTTTAAAAGGAAACTGAGAATCCAGGGATTACATTTTATCCAGCAAGGCAAGTACCCCCCCTTTGCAGAGGCCCATTCTTCCATCCCAGGTTTTATGGAGTTTGCTTGCAATTCTAATCAAGATGGAAGTGGGTCTTATAATGATGTACCTTTTTGATTGGCATGAAAGACTATAGGGAAATGCTGGCATCAGAAGGGTTTGCTTCTCATTGTCCTTAAAGATGATAGAGTCCATTTTGTTTTACGAGGGTTTCACTTTCCTCCAGGGATTTTAGCAGTGCATAGAATTTTTAATAGAAGGATATCTTTTCACAATAAAAATTATTTAAGATGTCCTTACTTATCTGGCATGCATCAGAGACCATCAAATTATTTTACATGGGACATAATGACCAGCCACTGATGTTCTTCATTCAAGCTTACTAAATAGGTAGAAGGGTTTATATGTAAAAAGAGCTGCTTCTGAGAGCGTTTTTTTTCTTATAAATACAGGAAAAATTTCAATAAAATTTGACAACTATTTAAGTAACCATGGGCCTATTTTGCATTAGCCCAGGATCATATACATTAAACCTAAGTGTGAGTAATTCAAAATCATTAGTATGATGTAAATAAGGAACATTTTATGCAATCTGTCAGCTTTTCAATGGGATGTTTGATAATGAAATGTTTTTCTAGAAAAAAATGCTATGGGGATTAACTATTTTAATAAAATAATATAGGTAATTTTATCTGGTATATTACTAAATAGTGCGATTTTGAATTTTAAAAAATTAGAACTGCTGTATTTGAAAAGACACCCTAGAATTGAATCTGTTGTAATGATGATTAGTGGAACACTTAAGCAATATTTTATTGCACCTTATTTTTTTTTTAAAGGCTACAATGATTCTTTCCATTTCTTCCTTGGGGTATGAGCAAAATCAAGATGACCCATGATAACCCTTTAAAAATGTATCTATAATTTGGTAGAGATCATTGTTACTTATTCTGTCCAAATAGCCCTTAGTAATGGAAATATTAAACTATCCATCAGGGTTTCTGATACCCCAGTTCCCACCACTGTATCCTTCCTCTGGACAGTGATATAAAGCCTTTACACATTGGGCTTTTCAAATTCCCAGATAAACTTTGCCTATTAAAGCAAATGAAATATTGTCCAACAGAACATTTTTATTGATTCACAGCACATGTATTGTGAATATTTGCACATTTACCTCTGTGGATATTCACCAGATATTTTTGCATTTGGGAATATTTTGACAGCTCCATTGACTTCCAAGAAGGAGACATTCAATATTTCTGCATAGATTATTCTAATTGCCATTATTAACAACAAAGTTACCCAATTATATGCAGTAATAAAAATTTTGGTTAGATGTGAGCAATGTTTGATATCTCTCCAACCAGTACTAATAGGTATATATAGGCCATAACTGACATCAGCTACTCATGATTGCCACTGCCAGTGAGGCTGGCAGGTGAGAGGCTATTTCTCACTAGTTATTTGATTGCTCAGCTTGCTCTGCTGTACATACCATATTTAGAACTATTTTGTGAAAAAGAAAACTATTTTGGCGTATACCTATTGAAAACATAGACGGTGGCTCTCCTTTGGAGATTGGCAGGTTTTTGCTTGAGCTGCAGCTGAGCATAGCAAACATTTTGCTCCATAGTGCTATTAAATGAAGACAATGTGATTTTTATAGCAAAGGTTTTAAATAGTTATTAGCCTGACATTTGTATAATCTTAATAATATATTTAAATTTGTCCTATTAGATATTACTAAAACCGGTGGATTCATGACCACCTGGTATTTGTGTCTCCAAATGTCTCATAACAGCTTTCTCTAAACTGGTATCCTCTAGATCAGGGTTGTCAAACTTGCATCATCATGGCAGTGACACATGACATATTGGGACTTCCCTCCTCCTTTGCTAAACCAGGCGTGGTGTGGCCAGCACATGACACATTCACCTCACAGGCTGCAAGTTTGACAGCCCTGCTCTAGATGTAGATGTAGATCTGGAATCCAACTTATCTGGATGGTTCCCAATTGAAAAGACTGGCCTATTCCATGTGCTAAGTAGTTCCACTGCAGTGATTCTGTCAGCTGTCAACTGCTTTCCCATAACAGCCCCAAATGAATATGTATTGTTGCTAGGTGCATTAAGCCACACTTGGGGCAAGCTTCCAAGGTCCCATTTAGCAAAACTACTGTATACAGTTTGGAGCAAGTAATGACATTCATACAACAGCAACAAAAGATTTAGTCATTAATTATGAAATCTAAAATTACTGATTTGCCTAAGGGATCATTCTTTATCATTTCCTATACCTGGATTGCTTTGATCCCTAAAATCTAGAATCCTACTTATTATCACCTTTTATTTGTGCATTTTTCCCTTTGCTCTTAGTTCTTTTTTGAAGCAGGAAAGACTGAGAAGAAAATTCCATTTCTTTCATTATGGAGTTCCTTATTGATAAAGTATATACACACATATAACACAAATTTTTCTTCTTATTTGGAATATTAGTCACACCAAATTCCTGTGTGACTATGATTGCTGGTGGAACTATTACCTTACTTATGCAAATTACCAGAGTTCATGGCAAGCTTGACATTTACAGAATTAATGAACTAAATAATTAAGTGACTTGGTAAGCGAATTGGTAAACCAGAACTATTAATCTTCTAATGAATTCCCTACTATGACTTAAATAATAATTTTTTGCATAATTTTAAAATATTACAGTGAAGAAACATTGGAATGGAAAATCCATTATATAAGGAATGTTACTTTTATAAACCTGTCATTATCTCTTTTTTTATTGAACTCATTCTTATCCAGCATTTAGAAAAGTGACTATTCCTGCACTAGTGACTAACAGCCTTCAACAGATCAGTTGCTGAAGGGTTTTTCTTATTGAGACAGAGAGGTTTAGGATCATTTACCACTTCATCCAAATCACTTCCTAAAATGAATAATTAGAATACAACTATAATTTCATAAATCCATTTTTATGGTGTGCATCATACATTTTCAAGCTTTCCCAGAGCTAGTAAGTTATCTAGGCAAATAAAATGGTTCCTCTGTAGCTGTTTCACATAGAAATGACTCTCTAATTTTCATATCATTTTGTTTCAGTATTCACAGACTTTTTCAATAGCTCCGTAATCAAATAGACATTAGAACAGGTTGTATTCAATGTTCCCTATTACCTCTTTAAGTGGCCATTGATTTTTGATTCTTCCATTTCAGCTGGCTTTCAGTATCTGGACTGTTATGTACGGATGTACGTTGTTAAATTTACATGTTTTCACATGCTCACCGGGGATTGATTGTCCAAACTCCGGGAAGTTTAAACAACTGTCACTGGCCGGTTGGTCTGCCGAAACTCCTTAATTTACATGTTTTCACATGCTCACTGGGGATTAGTTGCCCAAACCCCGGGAAGTTTAAACAACTGTCACTGGCAGAGGCCACCATCGGAGCTCTCCAGAAACTTTTTGCAACCCACAACCTACCTGACACCCTGGTCTCCAACAATGGCCCATAGCTGACTGCCAAGATGGTGGAGGCATTTCTCAAAGAGGAAGGGATCCGGCATGTTCTCATCACCCCATTCAATCTGGCGAGCAATGGACAGGCCGAGCGAATGGTGAGACTCAAAAAGGAACCCTCACCTGAATGGGACCAGGAAGCTGGCAGGAAAAGGTTGACCAATTCCTTTTCACCCAACACATCACCCCCATGCGACCACCAACAAGAGTTCAGCAGAGCTGTTGATGGGGAGAAGATTTGGGTCCAGACTTGACCGGTACCACCCGGACTACCTTCCAGAGAACCCCCTGGATTCCGCTCGACCAACCCAGGAGTTCAACATAAATGACCAGGTATTTGCCCACAACTACGCTGGGTCCTGACTTGGCTGGCGGGCCAAATTGTGGCCGTCACCAGGCCGAATTTGTACCGAGTGGGGCTACAGGATGGACGAATCTGGAGGAGTCACATCGACCAGCTCCGACACCACCTGGGGGACGCTGAACTGAGGAACCAGGGCGATTGGACCACACCCACCAGCTCAGAACAACTTCCAGAGAACCCCAGGTCTCCACCACACAAAGCATGCTCAACCACCAGCCAGAAAGCAGACTGGCGGGAACTAGCCCCACCAAGTCAAGAGATTGCGGGACAACTGTCCAACCTGAGCCACAAACATGTAGCTGTGTCTGAAGCCATCCCACGAAGAAATGGCATTTCAGGAGCCAAAGAAACCAGGCCAGAGCTCAACTTGCAGGCTGAGGAGCTCCAGAAGGTTTCTTCCCAGGCGGCCACAGGAACAGCAGGCTCGACCGCACAGGCTGAACTCCCAGGGACAAGTGATCTGCACAGATCAAGTAAGAGACTGGCACACCCCGCCTACCTGAAAGACTATGTCACCTACGTAGGCTGGGGATTGGACCTTGTTCATTCTAGGAGGAGAGGGGTGTTACATATGGACGTATGTTATTAAATTTACATGATTTCACATGCTCACCGGGGATTGATTGTCCTAACTCCGGGAGGTTTAAACAACTGTCATTGGCCAGCTGGTCTGCCAGAACTCCTTAATTTACATGATTTCACATGCTCACCGAGGATTTGTTGCCCAAACCTGGGAAGTTTAAACAACTGTCATTGGCCAGCTGGTCTGCCAGAGCTCCTTAAAAGGTGAGCACCGGCAGCCCAGCCGGCAGAGCACAGTCACTTACTCTTGCAATAAAAAGTGCTGAAACTCACTCGCGCCTCTCACCTGCTGCTTCTTGCCTATCTAACAAGAACAATTACCTAAAAATTAACCACCCAATGTTGCACTGGTATTTATTAACCATGATACATGACAAAGAAGATAGACTGGGATCATTTACTTAAATGCTAATAGTTTCTAAGCTGTGCTATGCTATGCTATGCTATGCTATGCTATGCTATGCTATGCTATGCTATGCTATGCTATGCTATGCTATGCTATGCTATGGTGTTCTGTATTATTTATGCACTAGGAAAAGAAAGCTGATAGAATTTCCAAATTTTCATTCTTGCCTCTGCTAGATGTTGCTGCTTTTACCATTTTGTGGTTTATTCTGAAAACAAAGAAGCTAGGCGTTTAATGATAAATTACCAGAGCTGCTGCAAAGATTAACATGTCCAATTCTAAAAATTCCCATCCTTGTCACTTTTTTCTCCTCTGTGTGTGAGATTCTTCTTATAATGAATTAATGTTATTGGATGATGCTAATCACTTAGGATTGATCCATAATAAGACAAACTCCTCAATTCATAAAAAAAAATATCTTGACCAGATGGAACCACCAATTCCTCGTATAAAAGAAGTAGAGATGCACAAAGCAGGGCATTGCTCTTATTGTACACTGTTTCATAAAGCTCAATAAGACATGTGCAGGAGAACTTTCTATTGGGTTGCAGTTTTTAAAAAATATAATATCAGTTTTCTAGGAAGGTGTCTAATGTTTTTTAGTGGGCTGTGCATTTATTAACTGTCGATCTTTCATAAATTACTGTTGAAAATGAATAAGGAGGATAATTAACAATTGCAAAACAATTAAGATATAATATTATGCTTGATCAATGAGAAAACTTTTGAAGTAAAGGACTAAAGTTTATGATGACTTACAATTTGAAAGAAAATTTTATAAAATGATGTATTATTGGTATTTAACACTTGAAAAAGTATTAAAGATGTATAAGGAAATATCAAAAAAGAGCTGAAAATACAATGTGAATGTGTCAATGTGAAAGTATCTTTTATCACCTTTGGTAGAGTTGTAAGAACGCTAGGAAATCTGTACTTCGTTTCATGATGATATTAAAAATGATGTGCAAATAAAACCCTAAGATTTTCTTTTAAATATTGTGGATACATAGGTTGAAAAGAAACATGGGATTTTGTCATATATGATAATAGCAACAAGACCTCTACATGCAAAGAGGTGGAAAAATATGCAAATTTCTACAAGTGAAAAATGGATGGTGAAATTAATGGAAATGGCTGAGAAAGCAATACTGACAAAAAACAAAACTTTTCTAGCTTTGTTTCCATTTGGAAATCACTTTTTTGTGAGAAACTTTTATTTTTATTAAACAACACACAAAAAATCATCATTTTACATTGCATCTTGTAGAAAGTGTGTCAATTGGTTATAATTAGCTTTCATGCATCGCTTCCACAGTCATTACTTATATTCATATCAGATGTCAAAGATTCTTATAAATCTTACTATCAACATAGCATAGTTCTCATTTGACTGAAGTTGCTTTAGTGTCCTTTTGCCTAAAATATGTATGTATGTATGTATGTATGTATGTATGTATGTATGTATGTATGTATGTATGTATGTATAAAACATCATATATATCATTAACTGTATCCCTTATCATTATCATTCCATTATTAATTGTTATATCCATTTTCTTCTCATAAAGCCAACACATATGTGTAACTTATTGCCATTATCAATTGTTTATTTAACATAACAATCTAAAAGTTACTAAATTATTACTTACCAATTATAAGATTTAGTTAATTTTTTGTTATCAACTTTCATATATCCAATGACATTACACCTTTATAACATATTCAAAATAAGGATTAATTAACAAAAATTTTAAGTCTTTTTTTCCAAGTCACTGTTTGCAATTTATATCCAAATTCCTTATGTTAAACCAGTATGTACATACATACATACATATATATAATTAACTATATCTCTTATCATTTCATTATTATTGTTATCATTAATATTTGTTAACATTATCATTTATATCTAACTTCCTCACCTCCAGCCAACATAAATATGTACCTTGTTACCATTATCAATTATTTATTTAACAAAGCAATCTAAAAATTACTAAATTCCTACTTGCTAATCACCAAACTTAGCTACTTTTTTATTATCAACTTTCATATATCAACCTGTATCCTTCCAGATGGCAAATAGTCTTATTTCTTTTGCCATTTGTGGAGTTAATCTTCTGTTTATTTCCTTAGTAAAGTTTTTATGGACATCTCTCCGCACCTTGTTACTTGTTGTTTCTGTCAGGTAATCTCAGCGCCCTCCATTTTATACTTTAATTAATTTATCTTTGGTTGGTGTTTATATGTATGTATGTATGTATGTATGTATGTATGTATGTATGTATGTATATGTGTGTGTGTATATATATATATATATATATATATATATATATATATATATGTATATGTATATGTATATGTATATGTATATGTATATGTATATGTATATGTATATGTATATGTATATGTATATGTATATGTATATGTATATGTATATGTATATGTATATGTATATGTATATGTATATGTATATGTATATGTATATGTATATGTATATGTATATGTATATGTATATGTATATGTATATGTATATGTATATGTATATGTATATGTATATGTATATGTATATGTATATGTATATATGTGTATATATTTGGGCATACCAGGGGTTGTGACTTTATATATATATAATGTTATATTTATGCTGATAAATAAATAAAGGGAGACTAGTATAGATCTATTTCAAGCTATTTAGCTCTCATCAGCTAGCCATACCCAAGTTTGGGAATCGAACCTGTGCTCCATTGCCTCCCAGGCAGGGAGTTAACCATTTGAGCTACAGAGAACGACTCCTTATCAGCCAGCCAGGGTGGGAGGTATATACTTAAAGTCACAACCCCTGGTATGCCCAAGTATGGGAGGAAGGTCACACTTCCACTATATATATATATATATATATATATATATATATATATATATATAGATATAGATATAGATATAGATATAGATATAGATATAGATATAGATATAGATATAGATATAGATATAGATATAGATATAGATATAGATATAGATATAGATATAGATATAGATATAGATATATAGATATATATATATATATATATATATATATATATATATATATATATATATATATATATATATATATTATATATATATATATATATATATATATATATATATATATATATATATATATATATATATATATATATATATATATATATATATATATATATATATATATATATATATATATATATATATATATATATATATATCTTAAACACAAGATCATTTGCAATGTTCACAAGAAAGAGGTCCTCTCCCAGTGCCGATAAGGCTCTCAAAGGCCACCTGTGTAAAAACTTCATGCCCTTGGCTCTTATCACTTTAAATTATGGAACTTTGAAGTACAAAGAAAGTGAAATCAAAGGAGAAACAGAACGAATGCGTGGTTTCACAAACTCTAGCTCCGAGCGACAGTATTGCTTCTTTTCACTCTCTGATGTTGTCTCACGCTTAAAGGAAACAAATCAAATGGAGTTTAATAGCAAATAATAAAAACTTTTGTTGAGTAGAGAAGGAGATTTCAATCCTTAAGTTAGAAAGTAAAGCAAGAAAAAGTCGAAGATGAAAAACCAGAGCATTCACTTTAAGAAGAGGAGAGAGAAAGAGAACACGAACATCGCGACAATACAAACGTGCGGTCTCGATGCTCCGAGACTGCAGCTGATACTTTTGCCACTGGGTGGTCCAATCGGACCTAAACCATCCTGCAGAGATGGTGAACAAGAAGAATACATCTTGCAGATCTCAGGGACATCGCAAAGTCCCTGATCGATGCAAGAGAAGTTCTTCAAGCCGGAGACAAAAAAATCCAGCCAAGGCTGATAAAGTCAGGGTGGCTCCAAAACAGGAGGATACAGAAAGAGAAAGTGTTTCCAGTTGGTGAGGAATTTTTACTGTTTTAAAAAGAGACTGCCTATAAAAAACTTAAAATTAATTTAAATTGGAGAACAAAAGAAATAAGCAGCGGAATTAAATTTAGAATGGTTTTGGACAGTGGGTTATCTTATTTTTTAAATGCTATCTTCATGGATGGAATTTATGCAAGCCTTTTAAAATGAATGAATTAAGTTTTCTTCTTCTATTTTTTTTAATTATTCTTTGTAACCTATGGATTAAAATTCTCCTCTTTCATCACTGTGACTGTTCTTCTAACTCATTCAAGAATCGGACTTTTTTTAACTTGAAATACAAAAAAGATTCAAAAAGAAACAAAGAAAATTGCAACAATAACACTGCTATTCGGAGGCTGGAAGGTTTGCGTATTGGAAATGAAACACTCTTGTTTTTCTCACTGATTATCCTGGCTTGGCACTCCAAGGTCTTGCTGCTTGTTTATAGAGAGTGATAAGAAGAAAAGCATACAGATGGATCTTTGAAGTATATCTTTAACCAGAGAAAAGTGAAAATAAAATGTTATTGTGAATCTATGCTTAATCTTATTAACCTTCCAAGCTAGAGCAGCAGTGTTTGTTACATGGCACAATTTCAACAGCAAAAGATATTCTCAGAAATACAGAAATTATCAAATACATATAAGAGGATAGAGAAGAAGACTTAGAGCATCTAACAGCAAAATATGATGAAGAAGTTGAGGATGTTTATCAAGTGGAAAAAGTGGTGGTTAAAACCCTAAAAATCGAAGAGGAAAATGAATATAAAGAAATTAAATTTGCTGATATTTATGGTGAATGGAAAAGTGGATTACTGAAAAAGGAACTAAATGGAGGGGAAATCTACCCCAGATAACAAGATATAGAAAAAGAAAAAACAAAAGAATTTATGGATTTAAAGAGAGAAATTTTATTAACAATATCATTGATAACACTACTGACAATCAAATATAAGCTGATTAAAGAAACAGAAGAAGGGCATCGAAATTACATGAGAGATTTTATTAGATAGGAGTTGCTAAGAGGAGTCTATACAAAGTTGATTAAGGAGATGATTAGAGGACTGACACCACAAATGGCGGAAGATATGAGACTGTTTTGCTACTGGAAAGATACTGATAGATGGAAGAGCACAATTTAAAACTAGTTAAACTTAGTGAAATTTAGTGACAACAGATAAAGTTAAATAAATAATTGATAATGTTACTAATGTATACAATGTGTAGTGTTATGATAAGTAATAATTGGATATGAATATTGAATGGTACCCATGAAAGGAAGATTAGAAATCCTTTTGGATTATATATAAAGGTTAATAAAAAAAGAACTAAATTAAATACAGTTAAAGTCTTGATTATTAGGGGGAAAATGTTATGATACAGGATATAGTTAAATAAAGGAGGGATAAGGATAACAACGTATATATAGGTATGGGTACAACATAAGGAAACTGTATATAAATTGTAAACAGTGATTTGGAAAGGAGGATCAGAAAATTTTGTTATTAAATATTATGGATGTTTAGCTAGAATAGGACATAAGGATTCAGTGTTAATGGAGGATTTTAGAAATAGTAAATGAAATGCCAGTATGTGGTTATGTATTAAATCTTGGTATATTTTATGATGAAGGATGTTTAAACAATTATAGTCAAATGAAAATGGAGGTATGATGATGGTAACATGTATAAATATCTGAGTTAAAATACTTGAATTAATATGAATTTTGTTTGTTGACTGTGGAAGAGATGCATGAAAGTCTTTTTGTAACCAACTGATACATTTTCTACAGTATGTAAAGAAGGATGTGTTTGTTTTGAAAATTAAAAATAAAATAAAAAAATTTATTAAAAAAAAGAAGAGGAGAGAAAAAAAAGTTGCAAGCACCTCAATCCACAAAGTGTTATTAGAAAAGTAAAAAAAACATACTATCCAAAACAATCCAATGCAGGTCAATTTCGCCTCTTACTTCTGCTTAAGGATTTAATTTAGCATAAAAAAAGAAGTTTTTTAGGGCAGTCTTTTTCAAAACAGAAAGGATTCCTCACCAGATGGACACACTTTCTCTTTCTGTTTCCTTCCGTTCCGGAGCCGTCCCAACTTCATAGGCCTAGGTTGCCTTTTGTCACCAGCTTGAAAACCTTCTCTTGGATCAATCAGGGACTTTGTGGGGTCCCTGATAGCAGCAAGACATAGTCTTCCTGTTCACCATCTCTTCGGGATGGTTTAGCTTTGATTGTACCACTCAACGGCAAAAGTATCAGTGGCAGTCTCGGAGCATCGAGACCACACGTCCGTACTGTCGCGACATTGGCTCCTCCTGTTTGGAAATCACTTTTAAACTTTTGCTGAAAAAGGATAGAAATAAAATTTTGAATTTGGGATTTGATGGCTACTTTTGTTTTGATTGTAGAAATACTGTGTATTTTTATTGCTTTTATTTGTTATGTATGTTTTACATGCTATGCTTTTATTTTGGCTTAAATTAAGTTATATTTTTAAAAAATAATTATTAGGTGCATTCTGGGGGGCTCTCAATCAATATCATGTATTGGAATATGCCTTGTCTATTGCATTGCTGCCCACTGAAATAAGACTTCTACCCCACTTAGCTCCACGTCATTCTCACCCTAATTATGTTCCACAAGGTTTTAAAACTCAGGATGGGGTCCCTGTGGAGCCCTCTTGGTGACATGTTTTTGTTGGAGAGAATGTGTTTGTCAGTATGCATAGAATTTTCTTGCTATTTTTTTCTTGTTTTTCTTGTATTATGTAAACTGCTCAGTAATTTTGGAATCAGACAGCCTCTAAATCTCAGAAATAAACTAATACATTTTTAGATATAAAGCAGTCATAATGGAACATCAAAAGTGACTAAAATGATGGGATACTTACAAGCTGTAATGAAACTGGCAGTCCAAACCAAGTAATACTGTGAAATAAGCTGACTTTTGTTGCCTACTGTATGTTAACAAGATGTTGCTGAAATTCAATAACCATTGAATCAGCCCTGAGATTGTTTCATTGAATAAAACATCTACCTGGGTGAGAAAGTTTGTTTCAGGCCTGATGCCAGATTGTAATTAATCTAATTAATTATTAAGACACTATACATTGACACTATCCATTCCAGAATTTGCAAAAACAAAATGTAACACATAGGATAGTCAATATTGCAAACTTGATTTGCCTTTTCTAGAAATGCTCTAACCATTAACTCTCAAGAAAAGCATCAAAGAAGTATTTGTTACTTTTAAAATGGACAATCTAAACTCTACTGTGACAAGTAGCAGCTAGAGGATAAAAGGCTTTAGAACGGATGCCTCAAACTCTAACAAGGAACATGTGAAAATTGTTCTTAAGCCTGAAAGCTGTGCATCCACAGTTGTGAATCTAAGAATTTAAGTGATGGCTGTGCAACGATGTTTGGGGATTTCTATTGACATTAGAGCTGGGTTCTAGATGGTTCTTGTGTGGGATTTAGGTAGGAGTAGAAGAGGCAATTTGCCAGCCTGCTTCTTCTGAAGCTGGTTTGGAGACACCAACCTAGCACCACCACCCTGTGCAAAACTTCTTCTCCCTTAGATTGCCTTATGGTTTCCTTAGACAATGAGGCAGCAGTAAGACTTTTGTATAGACAAGAAATGGCCCAAAAAGTAAAGAAAAGTGTGTGAAGGTATAAGAAAACATAGCCAGAGCAGAAAACTGTTTCAATCATAATCACAAGTTTACCTTTGCTCTGCCTTCAGGGAAAAGTTTTATTCCATGACTCAGTGGTGACTAAATAGGTCCTGGATGTGACAGTGCTTTGGTATGAGATTAGGTGTAGAGTCATACTTCAGTTGCACTACCTGGAACAACATATGCTTCTAATGTCAAAGCCTTAGTAGGATGGACCCTGCTATTATAATATGTAACTTCTCTTCAGGTTACCCTCTCGCTCTCCAGAGACATATTTTTGAGACACCTGCATTATTTGCTTTCTTGCCAGCCAAAGGATCAGTAAGTTGTTGCTATCTTTCTCCTGCTATGTGTGTAGGGGGGGGGGCAGGGGAGGGTTCTTACCGGTTCAGCCCAATTCAGCCAAATAGGTAGTAACTTGGCAGCCTGGGTCTCTGGAACCAGTAGTATATTCCCTGTTGCATTTCTCTCTTTCTCTCTCCCCCCCTCTCTCTCTTTCTTCCCCATTTCTCCCCACTTTCCTTCCTCCTCCTTTTCCTCTGCACGGTTTCTCCCACTTCTTCACACTGGGCCATGGGGGGGGGAGAGAGAGAGGGAGGGAGGGAGAGAGAGAGAGAGAGAGAGAGAGATTGGGAAACCTCAGCCAAGTGTGCCAGGGAGCAAAGAGATGGGGGCATCCCGTTTCACAGCCATAGCAGCTGCAGATGTTTCACCGTGTCTTTTTATTTGCTCACCTCAGAGAGTTTCCCCCCTCTTTTCTCCTCCTTTCCTGCCTGGTTTTGCAGACACCCGCAGGTGTGGGCTGTGAGGAAGGAGCATTTATGGGGGGAGAGAAGACCAGGGGGAGAGGCCGGGGCCAGGCCGCCTTCCCCAAACCATGGCAACGCTACTCCCACTTCCCCGGTGTCCAAGCTGCAGCAAGCAAAGGGCCACTTCAGCAGCGATGGTCTCCAAGTTGCAAAGCACAAGGGGCCAGACCAGTCATGCCCACCAAAGCAGCAACTGCCGCTGCTAACCCACTGTTGCTGGTGGTGGTAATAGTAATAGCAGACATGGACACATCCTCACTGTAGGTCCACTGCACACAGCCTCGTGGGAGGCGAAATGGGAGGTGCCCCACCAGCAGAGCCTCTGGGTGGAAGGCAAGTGAAGGGCACAGCAGTGGGAGAGGCTGCCTGGGGCTCGCTTCTCTGCCTCCTTCCTCCGAGAGCAGTGGGTGGCAGGGAGAACGAAGCTTCTTTGCCAGCCTCCAAGCTGGCAAAACAAATTTTCATGGTTCTGTGGGTGTGGCTAGGTGTGGGGCATGGGACTGAATGGGCATGGACATGAGTGATGTCAAGTTGGCCACGCCCACTCAGTTACATCCCTCCTCTAGCCATGCCCACAGAACCAGTAGTAAAAAAAATTGAAACCCACCCTGGGGTGGGGCATGCAGAATGTTGTGGATAGCAACATCATAACCCACAGGCAATAAATTTGAGATTCCTGATTTAGAGTATCCTTCAACAAATTTCTCTATGTTCTATGCATAGCTTGAAAAGTCTAAATAATATTAATAACATTGTAATCTGTCCAGTTAGACAGTTTAACATGCTTTTTTCCAGTCCATGATGTGGCCCGAAAAATATTGTGCCATAATTTATAACAGAATTTCAAACAGTCAGTCACCTCTGTTCTGGCTTGCTGATGAGGCCATTTTGTGGTGCTGTCCTGAGAGTTTTAATGCTGACAAGTTAGGAAAGGTAAGTGGGGGGAGGGGTTCTTACTGAGAAGAAAAGCATCCACCAATCATTTCCATTTACACCTTCCATTTGGCATTTGATCATTCCTGCTGCCCATGTCAAAGTGACCATGCAGGGAAATAATTAGTGACAAGAAAGAAAGGTCCACTGATATGCCGAAGTGTAACCAGTAGAGCCCCTCATAGAAAATGTAGCATTTAAAGGGTGAATATAAGCAGACAGCAAAGGTGGGAATGAATGGATGATGGAATGCATCTGTTTGACTTAATTCTAACATTGCAATTAAAGAAGGCTCCAAAATAGTATCTGATATTGATAGTACTGGGTAGGTTCTGGATCATGATCACAGGGACCATTGAAGCAATACATTTAACATATTTTGTTTGGGCAGGAGATGGAAAACACATTTTTTAATGTTAGATTTGTTAAGTATACATTTTACAGCTTCAGCTATGGGATGAAGTTGAAATGAAGATTATATCATATCTTTAAAGAATGGTTAGTCAACATCATAAAGGCACAGTTAGGAAGACTGAAGAATGAGCCCTATTTGTATCTTTACAAATCCTAAAAAAAATACAAAGACCGGTAGAATCTAGAGAAAGGGTTTTGTTCTAAGTATTTTTCTTGTAAGACGCCACCCAAATTAAGCATTTTTCTGATTCTAGAGAATTGAAGACTTTCTGAAATATGAGTGGAAGGATGGTTTTGATGGATATTGTTTCTGTAACTGCAGAAGAAGTTTCATTTTAAAAAGAATTCCTTCCATGTAGGAAACCAAACATTTTATCTTTATCAATTACCAACATTCCTGATTATTTTATTCTCATGCTAATACCACTACATTGACATGATTTACACACTCATTCACATATTAATGTAGATCTGTTTATGGAGATTCTCAGTCATCCAGGTCATAGTTGTCCCAAAAGTGCTTTTTCAAGAGACAACTGGACTTTCTGTTTTTTCTTTGAAGTTGTTTCACTTCTTATCCAAGAAGCTTCTTCAGCTCTGTTCAGCTCTTCATCCACATCATTTGATTTTTCTAGATCCAGTTTCTATATAACTTTCCCCAAAACTAAAGTGGGGATGAGGCCTTTTTGTGTCTTTCAATCACAATTGTAGAAAATAAGCAATATCATTTTAATCACAGTGAGACAGAAAATAATGAACATCACCAGGAATCAACAATGAGTTTAGTGTAGTGATTAAGGCATAAATCTAGAAACTGGGAGACATGAGTCCCTAGACACAAAGCCAGCTGGGAAACCTTGGACCAGTCACTTCTCCTCAGCCCTAGGAAGAAGGCAATGGCAAATGACTTCTGAAGAAAACCTTGCTAAGAAAATTCCCAGCGCTTATCCATGCAGTGTCCAAGAATTTGACACAATTGAATGAAAGAAAAAAATATCTCTTAAAGCACTGGGTATTTTTCATCCACCAAAATTTTACCAACCCACTTATAGTGACAGCTAACTAAGTATATTTATAACTACCTACATTGCAGCTGTTAGCTGGAGTATCTGTTAAACCCAAAGTCTACCTAGGATAGGATATTATCAAAATATCTAGCTTCCCAAAGTATATAAAGGATTGTTGTGAAACCACCTACAAAATGAAGAAAAACTTGTTGAATAATCTAGCTTTAAAATAATACAGAATCTATCTTTTTTTGAGTGGAAGGGTAATCACTAATTTACAGGACAAACTCTGCTGTATGCCTTGGCCCCTCATAGAAAATGTAAGCATTTAACGGCTGAATGTAAACAGCCAGAGTAAAGGTGGGAATTAATGAATGAATGAATCTGCTTGACTTAATTCTAACATTGCAAATGAAGAAGGCTCCAAAATAGTATCTGATGTTGATAGTACTGGACCACTGCCTATTGGTTTGGCTACAAAGACCCCTTGGAAAGATTCTATCGCACCCTCTAAGCCATCGAACAGCAGAACTCACCCAGCTGCTACTGAAGAGCTGAGAAATAAGAAAGATATGAGAAACACTGATAATTAAAAGCTAAAGGAGTAATACCCAATATCAAATATTTAAGGCATCATGGAAGATTTCTACATTCTAAGGAAATGCCAGCTAGTTATAATAATTATCTTTTTAAAAAAACAGGAAGAAAAATGCAGCATAAAGTTGTAGAAGGGTTTCCATGGCAAAATAAAATGTTTGTTCAGTGAAGATTCCTTGCTGCGAACGAACAAAGTAACATCACATTTATTAATCAAAAGAGACTAGAACCAAAACATAATGGCCTTTAATCCCAGTTCTTTCTGAGCAGTAGACCTCTGTATCCATCTGGTCACCACTGGTACGCTCGCTGCCCCTGCCCATCCGCGCCACACCTCTAAGAGCCCTATAGAGAGCCCTTGGCTTTCTACTGCTGCCTGCTGAGGAGATAAGTAAGCTCTTTGCTGGCACAGCAGCTTTTTGGGCTAATGGGGCTTGGGTTTCCAGCCCTCCTCCTCCCTGCCCACTGCCCAACAACGCACCGCTGCCAACGCTGCATTCTCCATCTGCCTCACGAAAGGAGATAGTCTAGCCGAAGCAAATGAGCCTGCCCTGCAGCCTCCTTCATTCACACATTCAGGCAGTGGGGAAGGGCTTTCTTGTGTCCCACCTCTATGTTGGACATAGCACCGGAGCGGACAAAAGCCTCTTTCTTGACAGCGGCCAAAAGCCACTTTCTTTCTTTTGGCCTCACCAGCCATAAACCTCACTGCACGTCACTGCCGGACCAAATAGGTAAGAACCCACCTCTAGATCAAGCCCATGATTGCTGTTTATAATAATGGTTATGATTAAATACCTTCAGATAATTTGTGCATCCAAACAGGAGAAAAAGAAAGGCTAAAAATGGGAAGATATTGCCATCTTTCAACAGACATTTGAATAGTTTGAATAGTTCTTTATGGCAGGAATGAAAATGGAGCATGTGGGAACACAAAATGATACTATGGTTTCTTCCTCTTTAGCCAATTTTCACAATGAATATTACAGAAAATACAGAGAACTAAATGGGTTGCAATCTGATTTGTGTTGCATCTGTTCTGGGATTTAAAATTTTACCTTATTACAGATCTTACTCTTTTTTTCTGGTCATATATTTCATGTATTTGTTATAAAGACTGGGAGCATAATTTATTGCAAAGGCAGAAAAACCATTTTGCTTTAGATTTGCTGCTTTTATCTGCACATTTAACTGCCAGGTTCTGCTCTTATTTCTCCAGGCAAGTAAACTTACAAGCTGGTCTGGAGAAACTGAGGTCCCTGCAGTCATTTGAGAGCTCTCAGAAGCCCAAGGCAGAATTTTCAGTGCCATAAGGTAGATGAGGGGCTCGTGTTAGCCCACAAGCATGCCTAGGATAATTAACAGAAGGGTTGTACAATATAAAATATAAGGCTAAGAATGAAATAGGCTGAGATGACATAGATGCAGACTTTTTTGCAGATCTAAATAATGTAACAGTGCAAAGCCTAGTTCACTTGTTAACAAAGCACATCTAGCTATGGTTTGTCCACCTTAACAATAAATGTATTCCATGTGTTGGATCCTAACTATGATCAAAGATTTTTGAAACAACTATGGTGAAGAAATTGTCTCCCCATTGAAAAATTACAGGGTTCCCCACCCCCCCACCCCGGTGTAATGTTACATAGATGCAAAGATGGCAAGGAAAATCATTTATTTAGTATAATTCCCTCAACATAACTTTAGGGTTATTTATTATTAGACAGCACATTTATTAGCTCAACCCAGGTGTCTTCTACAAAATATTTTTCTAGGTGCATCATTAGATTCTTCATCCTTACCATGATTCCCAACATTTGGTAGTAAACAAAAAACTAACCACATCTACAATGGAATATTTGAAAATGACACAATTCTTTTATATCCTCCTCCTACTGTATGTAATTCCTGCTAGCATCTGATCATTAACTTCAGGTCACCCTATTTTATCTAATGTGTGTGTGTGTGTGTGTGTGTGTGTGTGTGTGTATGTGTGTGTGTGTGTGTGTGTTATCAATTAGTGAAATATTTCTTAATTGAATCAGCATGATCCAAGTATAAACGGCCCCACTGACAGCCTAAACTATTTTTTCACTAGCCCCCTTTTCCCTTTCCCATAATTTATAATATATTGTAGCATTATCTAACTATTGTTGTGTTGATATAAAGTCTGACTTCATTATTTATATATAGGTACAATGATAATTGTTAATGCTATAAGAGACTGTAGGGCACTAGGATGGGAATGGTCCATCTTTTCTTGTTGCTTTATACTAGCTTCTCTGGAGAAACATTATACCTCTCTTTTTCTATCAGGCCTGGTTTACTCCAAAAATTGTAAATATAAATTGTTCTGTAGGGAGAACGAGGCAGACAGGAACTGAGGCAAGGCAGGTTGAAGCTAACACAACCTTTATTTACAGTAACATACGGCTCAATGTAAGGCAAACCTCGAACCGGCAAACAGCAAAACATTTGACAGCTGACAGCCCTTTTATACTAGAGCTGTCAGACGCTTAACCAATAGGGTAACTGGATTCTCCTGCCAGCTGGTTGCTCACGTCTTAGCCAATCAGGAGCTAGCAATGCAAGTCAATAGCATCGTAGCCTCGAGGACTTAACATAAATCACAGCTAAAGGATCAAAAATTCATCTCCAGATTAATCAAGGCTGCATAGCTAGCTTGCTTATTTTTTATTTTTTTTACATATTTACAGCCTTCCCTTTCTCTCTTCCTATGGGTTGCAAAGTGCTCCTATTAGATACTAAACAGATGTTCCAACATGCAAGATATTGGATAATCAACTTTAAGATGTTCTCAATTGTCCATTGGCATAAATTGAATAACACTCTTCTTAAATGTCTCTTCCATAAGATTCCATGTGGACAATGATTTCCAGCTGATGGTGGACCAGTGTAGACCAATGATGACCAGTCTTCTTTTGCCTTGGTTATTGATAGGCTGTTCAAGAGCAGCATGGTGGCCTAGTGCTGAAGATGCTCAGCTTCCATTCAAAACGTAGAGAATTAAATCCTAGGTAGTGGCAGATATTTCTCTCTTAGGGAGCAAAGAAAAAAATGTCTGCTGCAAACTCCATGTGGTGTCAGGAAACGCATCCAGCCAGTCAACACTCAGCTCCATCTCAAATTATATAGGGTCATAAAAAGGGAGTTTTATTAATAAGCTGTTCAGGTTTTTTCAAGTTCTACCATTCTAACAAAATCCTTACAATGAATATGAACATTTTGAGACTTGCGGGTTGCAAGCGATATGCCCCGGTACAGGAACCGTTCCGCTACAGTGCTCCGGAGAGCCCACCCACCTGCCCAAGCTCTTTACCTGTATTTGAGCTCTTCGGCGCTTCCACGCACGGAGCGCACAGTGCCTGTGCGATGCTCCGCTGAGCAGCTGGAGCATTGCGGAGGTTCACGGAAGCGTTGCAAGAGGTAAGGACGCATGTGCATGCTGGTTGTGTGTGCACACGCACTGTGTGCGTTCATGTTGTGGACACCAGGCCCTGTTGCACCGTACCAGTTTCAATGGGATCTGGAACCCACCACTGCTTGTTAGGGTCCTAATAATGTTACTATGATGTGAAACAAATTTACAGCAAATAAATAAAATTAATAAAATAGGGCAAACAAATAAGATTTCTAAGGCAAATAAAAAACAAAGAAGCACAGTAAATTGATTAACTTGACTGATTCCTGTACATGATGCTCAAATCTATATGAAATCTGAAGAATTAGAACCATTAAAAATACATGCTTCAAGTATCACTTTCCCCTACATGTTAAACTTTTAAAACTAGAACAAATGTAAAATATCCATACATTCATTTTGATTGTATTGTTTGCTGACAAATTCCAAATCTGTATCAAAATTCCAATCAAATTAGGAATTTGCCATTCAAATAGATTTAACATAAACACAGTATTATTATTATTATTATTATACAATTGTATCACAGCAGCCAGTTGTTTCGCCGGATTTGGCATTGGTTACTAGTCGGGCCCCACCCAGGGGCCTAGGACGGATGAGTTTTTAAGAGTCTGGGGCTGCAAAATGGGGGTTATTAATCTGTGTGTATGTGTGTGTGTCCAGCCTTCATTCCTGCTCACTTCACACTGGATGCACAAAAAGAGCAGTCAAAATGTGTGTGTGTGTACCATTTTTACCAGCAACAAAAGGGGAATTGCTAGTAGAGTCTTTTATTTACAGCTGTTAAGTGCTCGGTTACAGCAATTACGAGATCTCAGGAGGAATGGGGGCACCTAGGGAGGGGGCGCGGGAGAGGGAGGGGGATCGGAGATCACAAGGTAGGAAAGGGATAGATTAAAAAAATAAGAGGGGATCATATGCCCCCACCCACCCACTCCCAACCCCATCCGACAGAAGGAGACGAGTGAAGAGCAGCGGAGAGAAGGAAATCTCCTCCATCCCCCCCGCCTCTTCCAAATTATACACACAGACATTGCCTTCCCCATCCCGCAGCCCCAATTCCAGCCGCACCAATTCAAGCTCCCAGATCTCTCTCTCTCTTTTTTCTCCACTGACCCCCCCTCAACCAAACAAACGAGCAAAGGAAATACAAGAAAAGCAACTTTTTAAAAATAAATAAAGAAATAAATGAAATCCAAGGCACGTGAGGAAAATCCCCCTTTCCCCTAATTCCCACTCCCCACCATCCCGCCTTCCAATCCATTTGGGGTGGATTTCTTTATTTGCAATAAATCCTGGGGTTCCCCCCTTTTTTTAAAGGAAGGAAAATGACAGATCTTCTCCCTCGCTCCAGCCCCCCCCTCACCAAAAGGAGACCAGAGAAAAGCAACCAGATCGAAAGGAAGGGAGATATGATCATGTTTGCAAGAGCAGGAGGGGAGGGAGGAGCCTCGCCCCTTGTCGGGCGCTGTGAGCAAGCTGAGTGGAGGGAGGGAAACCACTGCCCTCTAAAGGCCACATCGGGAACAACACTTCAGAGAAATAAAAACTTTTCTTTTAACGGCGTCCTTTTTAAATCGGGACTTTTTGAACACGCAGCGGGACATGGGACAAATTTTGAAAAATCGTGACTGTCCCGCCAAAAGCAGGACGTCTGGTCACCTTAGGGGAGCAAGTGATGGAATAGCTTCCAGATGTGGGGGGGAGCTAGGAGCGACAAGGCCGGAGCAGGCATTCCGGAAGTTACTTCCGGGTCCACTGGTCAAACCTCCTCACCGGGTCGGTAAATTTCACCATCTGGTTCTCCCAATCCAGTGCGAACTGGCAGAAACCCACCACTGATATGTCCATAGAAAAGCCAAAACAGTATGAGAAAGATAGAATCATAAAAGAAAGAGTTTCTCAGCTCACATTATCTCATTATTTCTCTAGAGACAGAGAAAGAGGATTAAAAATAAAACCAAAAAAGAGGGAAAATAATATTGCAAGAAAGTTAAATAATAAAAAACATGACATAGAGAAAAGAGGGAACAGCAGTTAGCTAGCTTTGTTGGGAAGATTAATCTGTGATTGGGGATTATTTATAAAGAGACTTGAACAAATTTTTAGGAAGAGGGATTCTGAAAAAAAGTTCACTGTTTTATTCAGTTTTATAGAACTAGGAATATAGCTTAAAAAGTTTATATTCTTCTACAATAAAACTCTCCTAATTCAGCTTTGCGGAACTAGTAAAAATAATGCAAGGATATTTGATGCCAAAACCTTTATTTATTGTGAGATGTACAGTGCGATAAGCATAACAAGAAGAAAATAGTCTATTGCAGCAATCTACACAAACATACAAGATGGCTGAATACTACAATGCCAAATGATGCTTTAAGAAATTAGCTGCTTTGTGGAACTTTGAAAGAAAATATTTCAAAAAGGTTTTAGGCAGGGTTAATATTTAAGGGAAGATTGAATTGTTATCACTGCAAAAAATGGTGTTGGAGATAACACAGAGCTGCAATCAGGAGTACAAGCAAGTATTATGCACTAATACATAAAAAAATAATAGCATATCAAAATAAACTCTGCTTTCAATGTGGCAGAGGTCAATGCAGATTTAAAGGAGCAATGTGCAAAAAATATAATAAAGTGAGATATTTAGAAACAGTGTTCCAATATTTGAAGTGCTGCCACACTTTTTGGAAGGTAGGGATTGTAGGAACCAAGTGGAAAGATATACTCAGATGCCTCAGATGAGGGTGACTCCTTTGGTCCTCCTTTCCCAGTCTTCCTTCTTCCCCATACTGATGGACCATCTCGGGTTCACAAGGTCTTCCAGGTAGCCAGCTTCTCCATCCATCCACCAGAGGCTATGTCAGGTTGAGCTATGGTGGAGGTTTCCCCCCATTTGGTCTCTTTGTGCTTTCTACCCTGGTTAGATATTTTTGCACGATCCCCTCGGTAGGGCAAATGCTTCTCTGGGTTGACCACTTTGCAGATCCTGCTTAATGTAAGGTCTTGCCTCTCCTATTCCCTCAAGAAAGCAGAACTCTTGAAACAGGCAGTACTTCAAAAAGAATTTTTATTGGGAGATCGTGATAGCAAGGAGAATAGGCAGGATCTGACATTCCTGTGTGAAAACATTAGATTAAAAGTTGTAGAAACCTCTTCCCTGTATCCAGTCTGACACAAGTCAAGCTCCAGGTGTGAAATTGTTGTGAGAACCTTGAGCTGAGAAGGCAATAAGAAATAATTATCAGGCACCGCATACATATCTCCTCGGATCTGAGATAAAACAGGCTCCAGGATCATTCCACCACCACCCTCCCAGGAATGTTTCGTAAAATGTTAGATATACATTTATGTTATATATAAATGTTATTTATGTTATATAAATGTGAACATATGTTTGTGTGTGTGTGTGTGTGTGTGTGTGTGTATAGGTGTGTGTGTATGTATATACTTAGCCCGTGAATCATAAAAGCAATTGAAAACTAGTGTTAGTTTTCATATGGATTTATATGAATGAGGAAAGACCTAATATTATAAAACTAACATTTTTATGTAAAGCTTTTGGCCTCTTAAAATGCTAGGAAAAGATGGTAGAAACATGTAGGGGAAATATTTTAAAGATGGGAAATTATTATTTCAAAAGCTGCAGAAGGCAAAGACAGTGGCAATCTAGTAAGTCTAAAACATACCTACATTTTCATGAAGAAAAGCTGATGTGTCTTCTTTAATTGCAGAGCTGTCACAATGAAATTATTAACAATAATGCCATTTGGTAACTAAACAGCCACAGGGGATATTTATTTTTTTATTTTTTTAAAAATGGATGCTTAGGGCTCAATTAAGTAAAAATGGCTTATGCCTCATAGCTATATTCAGTAAGTCAATTAATGGAGATTTTGACCTGAAAAAATGCTCCTGGATTGAATGCTTTAAACTGCTCTTTAAAAAAGAAGGGTGAAGGGAAAGAACAACAAAAGCTGAACCCCAAATAATTCAGTTGGAAGATCATCATTAGTTTGTGAAAATATATTATTTTTTTAAAAAAAGGCAAATCAAATTAACTCTGCCATTTGCTCTTTGAATCACTTTGTGCTTCACAGAACGGCTAACAGGAACATTTTCTTTGCTGACTTGTTTCCTTTTCAGATAAGGGTCCTAACCTCCTCCCCATCTGCCTATTTAAAGCAGCTAAGGTTGAAACACTATTTTCCAAAGCCACTACTTTAATCAACCATTTTTGTACTGGCCAAATTGGACTACAGACAAATAAGTCAATGCAATGGAGGGAAAAAAACTTCCCCTTTATCAGTTTAACCTGAGCCAAGCAAGACTTAATCATTGGAGTAGTGGTTAAACCAGTGGTAGTCAACCTGGTCCCTACCGCCCACTAGTGGGTGTTTCAGCTTTCATGGTGGGCGGTAGGGGTTTGCTGTAACTCTGCTTTATAAATTTTATAAAGTAAAGTTACTTCCCTACTTTATAAATCACCATTACTGTGGTGGTCGGTTAGAAAATTTTACTACTAACAGAGATACAAAAGTGGGCGGTAGGTATAAAAAGGTTGACTAATCCTGGGTTAAATAGTGGGCTAGAAAGCAGGAGACCATTCTTAGACACCAAACAGCTGGTAATCTTGGGCCAGTCACACTCTCTTAACCCTAGGAAGGAAGCAGTGACAAACCACTTTGAAATCTTGCCTAGTTGCCAGGATTCAACACTGAACTGAAAGCACACACACACAAAAGATTAAAATAGAGTCATTTTTATATTTAATTATCATGATTCAAATGTGTTCTTCAGGGATCATTTAAAAGACTCCTCCATAAGAGACAATAGCAATTAGATAGAAGATATAGAATCTTGTAACTGTGAGGGATACAGTGGCTCACTGGCTAAGGCGCTGAGCTTGTCAATCAGAAAGGTCAGCAGTTTGGTAGTTCAAATCCCTAGTACCGTGTAACAGAGTGAGCTCCCCTTATTTGTCACATCTTCTACCAACCTAGCAGTTCAAAAGCATGTAAAAGTACAAGTAGAAAAATAGAAACCACCTTTGATGGGAAGGTAACAGTGTTCCATGCACCTTTGGCATTTAGTCATGCCGGCCACATGGCCATGGAGACATCTTGGGACAGTGCTGACTCTTCAGCTTTGAAACAGAAATGAGCACATATGTGCGCATATGTGCGAGGGGAACCTTTACCTTTACCTAACTGTGAGATGCCCTACTCAGAAATGTGGTTATGATGTCTATACACTGGTTCATTTGGCAATAAGTGACTTTTTTTTAATATCCCAGGGAGTTAAGGCTAGACATCACTCAAGGGCACTCCGAGCAGATTCTGGCCCCTTCCCTCCCACCAAGGGACAGCAACTCCCATCTCAACTGCTGCCCCACTGGGAGGGAAGGGGCCGGCACACACAGCTCTATAGCAGCTGGTATCCCCGATCAGGCACCCCGGCAACAGTGGGGTTGCCACCTGCATTCATACTAGTGCAGGAGGACCAACCATCACCTCCCCTAGTAGTTCGGCTTGATGGGCAACCCAAATCTGGAACTACATGGATTGTCAAGGAGCATGAATCTGGATGAGCATGCCAGATCACTGCCATTACATCAAACCTGGAGGGGGATGCAGCAGGCTGGCTGGTGTCTCTCCATGACGAGGGATCTCCAGAACTGCAAGATCTGGACACTTTCATGCAAACTGCATAAGAACACGTCCCACAGAATGCCAAAGAGATGCCGTGCCATGTGGAGGGAGAGAAGGTACAACCCCTACCATGGGGGAGAAGCCCCACTGGAGCTTGGGAATGTGTTTCCAGGCTCCAGTTTGTGAGACCAATCAAGTTGGCCATGCCCACCCAGTCACATGACCCATTTCCCACAAAAACCACAGGGAGCCACAAAATCTGGGTAGGTGTGGCTGGGGGTGGGTAATGTGACTGGGTGTGTGTGACATTGAGTTGGCCACACCCACCCACTCAGATGACCACCAAGCCACACCCACCAAGCCATGCCCACAGAACCAGTAGTAAAAAAAAATTGAATCCCACCACTGGTGACTCCATAAATTAACTTATTGTTACTTTGTTGGATTGTATCATTTACCTTTAAAAAAAAAATCTGTTCCAGATTTGTTTTGGTTTTTGTCTTTAATATTGTTAAAGCAGGCACGTAGACACTTGCAGAAGCATTACTCCAAATTGTTGAGAGATGCCTTCCCTTTCCATAGAACAACATTACAGAATGAACAAAGAGCCTCCAAATCCCTTTGGAATTTAGGAAAGTCATCAAGACCTCCTTGTTCCAAGACACTTTTGAGGATGGCTGCCTGGAAGATTCTGACTTTATATTAGGAAACATTTAAGAATTGTTTAATTATTATTAGTGATTATGGTTTGTATTGTTTTAACCCTGGATAAGGAATGGGGAATTCCCCACTTAAAATCTCAGGCAGTCAGAAAGTTTGAATAATTAATTGCTAATTGAAAATCAGCTGTTATTATTATTATTGCCACCTAGAATCAATTTGCTACATGCTTCATTGAAGGACGTGGGCCATGATCTACCATACTGATCTAGTGCAAGTTAGCTGATAGATGTTTTCTGACTTCCCAGTATAGAAACAAGAAGGTGTGACTGCCCAGAGTTTGTGGTTAAGGTGGTACTAGAACCTGGGTCTCTCCAATTCTAGTTTCCACCTTAAGTACACTACATCAGCTCCCTTAATGCCCAGTTCTATTTCTAGACAGAAATGGATAGTAAATGTAAACTTTCTGTAATTTCATATGTACACAATTTAGCAACACAAATCAATCATGTTGTTGAATTAAAACTACATCTAAGGTTCCTGACATAATAAGATAATCATTGGAAATGAGTTACATTCCTGCTTATGTTCTCTGATACGTATGTATGTTGTGTATGTATGTATATATATATGTATGTATGTATGTGTGGGAATTTTGTTTTACATGTGGGTGCAGACACATAGCACACTTCTATATGTATTTTCCAGAAGAAAGGGTAACCTACAAAGCATTTGCTTTTATGAACCTATAAAAGCAATTCAAACCAAGCAAAAATGTATTTTTGACATTCTATTATCTGACAGACTTTGCTCTTATGATTTTGGCATATATTCTAAATGTGCCATTAGTAGTGAATTTAGGAAAATTACCTGAAGCTGTGTCCTTTTATTCTCTGGTCAGTCTTGCCCCTTTTGTCTGAACCGTGTGCTCCTGTGGAGGATAAAATTGAGAAAACACATAATGTATTCAGCTTTGATATAATTATATACTTTCCGAGAAGTGTACATTCTAAGATTACCCTACTCATAGGCATTTAAATCAAAGCATTAAGCTGCTAATATTTTGCTTTCAGACTGAGCTTTAGAATGGATGCATCATCCAGTCTGTCATTCAGAACAAAAACAGAATAACAGAGTTGGGAGGAATCTTGTTAGGTCATCTAGTCCAATTCCCTACCCAAGCAGGAAAGCCTACGCTTGTGATGGCGAATCTATGGCACGCGTGCCACAGGTGGCACATGGAGCTATATTTGCTGGCACACCAGTTGTCAGCTCCGGCGCACATGTGCACACCTGCCAGTTGATTTTTGACCTTCCAGAGGGCCGGGGGAGTCTGTTTTCACCCTCCCCAGGCTTCAGGAAAGCCTCTGGATGCTGGGGAGGGTGAAAAACAGGCCCAATGGGCAAACCAGAAGTTCATTCCTGAATTTCCAGTTTGCCCGCTGGGGGCATTTTGGGTATGGGTGCATGTGCGATAGGGCATGCGCACACAATTTTGGCATGCCATAAGACAAAGGTTTGCCATCACTGGCCTACATCATTTTGACAGATGACAGTCCAGTTGCTTCTTGAAACCTTCCAGTGATGAAGCTCCCACAACTATTGAAGGCAAGCTGTTCCATTGGTCGATTGTTCTCACAGTCAGAAAATTTCTCCTTATTTTTAGGTTGAATCTCTCCTTTATCACTTTCCATCCATTGTTTCTTGTCTGGCCTTCAGGTGCTTTGGAAAATATATTGATCCCCTCCTCTCTGTGACAGCCCCTAAAATATTGGAACACTGCTATGATGTCTCCCCTGGTCCTTCTCTTCACAAAACTAGCCATGCCCAGTTCCTGTAATCATTCTTCATATGTTTCAAGCTTCTAGTCTCCTAATCATCTTTTTTGCTCTTCACTGCATTCTTTCTAGACTCTCAACATTTTTTTTATAGTGTGGTGACCAAAACTGGATGCAGTACTCTAGGTGTGGTGTTACTGAGACTTTATAGAGTGGTATTAGTACCTCACATAATCTTGATTGAATCCCTCTGTTAATGCAATTTAAGATTGCATTGAATTTTTTGGCTGCCACTACATATTGTTAGCTCATATTTAATTGGTTGTCCACTAAAACTCCAAGTTCCTTCTCACAGTTACTGCTATTAAGCCTGGTTTCATCCAGTCTATATGTGTACTTTTAGTTTTTCTTGTGTAAGTGTAAGACTTTACTTTTCTCTACACTGAATTTCATTTTGTTAGTTAGAGCCCAATATTCAAATCTGTTAAGATCCATCTCGGTCTTGGGCCTATCATCTAGGGTGTTGGCTATTCCTGCAAGCTTAGTATCATCTGCAAATTTGTTAAGTTCCCGCTCTATTCCCTCATCTAAGTCATTTATGAAAATATTGAAGAGTACTGGGCCTAAGACAAAACCTTGTGGTACCGCACTACTTACTTCCCTTCTTGTAGATGTATTACCATTAAGAACTATATATTGAATGTGATTTGTCAACCAGATAAAATCCATCTGATAGTGATACTATCAAAGGTGGCATTCAGCAGGTTCTGACAAGTTCTGAAGAACCGATAGTGGAAATTTTGAGTAGTTCAGAGAACTGGTAAATACCACCTCTGAATGGCCCCGCCCCCATCTATTCTCTGCCTTTCAAGTCCCAGCTGATCGGGAGGGAATGGGGATTTTGCAGTAATCTTCCCCTGGAGGGGGTGGGAATGGGGATTTTACAGCATCCTTCCCCTGCCACGCCCATCAAGCCATGCCATGCCCATAGAACCGGTAGTAAAAAATTTGAATCTCACCACTACACCATTTTTTGTAGTTTACCAAGATTTAGAATGTAGTCTACCCTGTTGAATGCCTTGCTGAAGTCTAAGTATACTATGTTCACAACATTTCGCTGGTCTACTAATTTAGTCACTATGTCAAAGAATGAAATAAGATTGGTTTCACATGATCTGTTTTTAACAAACTCATGTTGATTTCTAGTTATTACTTTCCTCATTTCTAGATGTTTGCAGATCTGTTTTTTTATTATCTTTTCCAGTATCTTCCTCGAGCCCCCTGGGCCAACATATTTTGGGCCCAACTTCTTTGACTTTTGAGTCGTTTGAAGAAATTTAGTGGATAAATAAACCCAATCACCAACCTTATAATCATGGGGTTTAGACCGTTTCCCAGCAGCCTGCTTCTTATGTGCGTGGTGTGCAGCATCCAGCGCCCGGTGTGTCAAAGGCCACATCATCCGAAGGCGATCACTCCACTCGGAGAGTGAGGACACTTGTGGTTTCTCATGAGGAATTTCCGGAATGGGCACAAAATCTTGCCTGTATACAACACGGAAAGGGGTAAAGCCCATGCTACTGTGCATGGAATTGTTGTAAGCCACTTCAGCATGAGGCAACAATTCCACCCAATCATCCTGCTGGTAGTCAATGAAACAACAAAGCTATTGTTCCAGCACAGAATTAGTCCTCTCGCAGGCCCCATTAGTCTGAGGATGGTGGGAGGAGCTTAAGCCCTGGGCGGAGCCAATCAGTTTCAGGAATTCTTTCCAAAACAGGGAGGTGAACTGAACACCCCTATCTGAAATGATGCGGTCCGGCACCCCATGCAAGCGATATATATGTGAGATCAACATCTTAGCCAGAGATTTGGTGGATGGGATCTTGGAGCAAGGAATGAAATGAACTTGCTTGGAGAATAAGTCAGTAACAACCCAGATTACTGTATTTCCTTGACTCTCTGGAAGTTCAACAATGAAATCCATAGAGATCTCCTTCCATGGGGCTTCCGGGTGAGCTACCGCCTGGAGCAATCCTTGGGGTTTTCCCGGAGGACATTTCACAGCGGCACAAATGGGACAACTAGCCACATAAGACTCAATGTCTTTTTTCAACGAAAGCCACCAAAATTGTCTCTTAACCAGGTGCAAGGTTTTGACGAATCCAAAGTGTCCAGTCATGCAAGAGTCATGAGCCCGTTGGAGGATGATGGTTCTAAAGGATGCAGGGACGTATAATTTTGCACCAATCCAAGCCAATCCATCTTTCATGGTGCATTCATTCATGTGCTGCTGGAACCAATCATCGTTTGTAAGGGCCCCCTTTAGTTCAGAGATAAAGTCTTTTGTGACCTCCAGCTTAGAAGTTGTCTGACTTTTAGTGACAACAGGAGCAGCCAGACTTCTTGTGGGAATGACAGGTTGGACCACACTGAGCTTTGAACTGTTGTACTGCGGAAGCCTGGACAAAGTATCAGCCATAAAATTCTTTCCTCCCGGAATGTATTTCAAAGTAAAATTGAACCTATTGAAATGTTGAACCCAGCGCATCTGTTTGGGAGATAGCTTCCTGGGGGTTTTCAATGCCTCCAAGTTCTTATGGTCAGTATATACCTCAAAAGGGTGTTTAGCGCCCTCTAGAAAGTGACGCCATGTCATCAAAGCCCAACGAACAGCAAAAGCCTCCTTTTCCCAAATAGCCCAGCGTCTCTCAGTGTCAGTCAGCTTGCGAGAGGTGTAAGCACAGGGCTGTAACTTATCTTGGGTATTTGCTTGAAGCAGTACTGCCCCCACTGCCACATCACTGGCATCAGCCTGGACCACAAAAGGCGTGTCCATGTCAGGGTGTTTCAGGACCGGTTCCTCTGCAAACAGGCTTTTCAACTTTTCGAAAGCAGCCTGATACTCCATAGTCCAGTTCAACGGTTTGCTAGGTTTGGGCTTTGCTCCTCCTTTCGATTTAAGGAGTTTAGTGATAGGGAGAGCTATCTTAGCGAACGAGGGAATAAATTGATGATAGAAGATAGCAAACCCCCAAAACCTCTGTAATTGCTTATGTGTGCGTGGGGTCTCCAATTCGGTGACAGCCTTAACCTTTGCTGGGTCCATTTCTATTCCCTTGTGGGAGATCCGATAGCCCAGGTAATCAACCCTCTCCTGATGAAATTCGCACTTGGACAATTTGGCATAAAGTTCTGCAGCACGGAGTTTCTTCAGAACAGTGCGAACAAGCTTCACATGTTCTTCACGTGTTTCCATGTAAATAAGGATATCATCTAAATAGATCATCACGCCTTTGTAAAGATGGTCATGCAAAACTTCATTAATTAGTTGCATGAAGACTGCTGGCGCCCCCTGGAGGCCAAATGGCATCACTTGAAATTGGAAACAACCAAGGTGGCAGTTGAAAGCAGTCTTCCACTCATCCCCCTCCTTAATTCTGTCCCGATAGTATGCTTCCCATAGATCCAATTTAGTGAAAATTCTCCCCTTCCCTAGTTGGGCTAGCATGTCCTTCATTAGTGGCAAAGGGTAGAGGTTTTGGGCAGAGATGCAGTTCACGTTTTTGAAATTCACACATAAACGGAAGGAGCCATCTTTCTTTTCTCTGAACAACACTGGGGCAGCTACCTTGGGCCTTGCTGGTTCAATGAAGCCTCTTTCCAAGGTTTTGTCAATGAATTTCCTCATTTCGTCCATCTCCCTAGAGGTCATTGAATATATCTGGGGTTTCAGGACCTTCACCCCAGGTAGAATATCAATGGTGCAATCTGTGGCCCTATGAGGGGGCAACTTATCAGAGGATTTTTCACTGAAAACATCTTTCAGGTCCCAATATTCCTTCGGAATTCTTTCCTCCCCTTCAATTTTTTCCTGCCCTCTGGCTGCTAGATTGGGGACAGTTTCATTAGACTCTGGAGTCTCCATCTTCCCCTCAGGGGGTGTGGCAGACTGAATCCGCAACCACCCATCTTTCCAGTTAATGCGTGGGTTCCATCTACGGAGCCAGGGGAGTCCAAAAATGAGGGGCCGGTCCATCCCTGGGGCCACATTAAAAGTTATCATTTCTTGGTGGGTTCCTAGCCACATCTCGACGGGTTCAGTAGAAAAATGAGCAGGACCTCCCCCCACAATAGAGCCATCTAATTGGCAAAATGCAATTGGGATTTTTAAAGCTCATAGTTTCAAGCCCATTTTCTCAACTATTTCTGGGCTTATAATGCAACGTGAGCAACCAGAATCTAAAAGAGCTAGAATTTTCTCCTTTGTGCCAGAAGAGGACACTCTAAGCTCAACTGGGATAAGCATGGGCCCCGAGCGGGAACTTACGCAGCGGTCTGTGTCTTCATAGTCACTGTCATCAGATGAGCTGGGGCTTCCGCTCCCCCCTTCCTCTGGCTTGAAGCGTCGAGAAATCTCCTCCCCTCTCAAAGCAGGTTCTTTTTCTTGCTGGGAGGCTTCTCAGGTTTTTTCTCCCTCCGGGAAGGTGGAGCAGTGTGGGTCATCTTGACTCGGCAATTCACAGCACTGTGCCCCTCCTTCCCACAGCGGAAGCAGGCGGAAGGCTTGGGCTTGCCTGTGAATCCTCCTTTCCCCATTTCAGCACCTTTGGGAGGGGAGATTTAGTGGGAGGAGGGGAATCCTCAGCTTCTCCCTCTTCCTTGTAATGAAGTCTAGCCAAATCAACTTCAATATTTGCAGCATGTTCGTACCAAGGTTCTAAGCGGTGGGGAATTCTTCTGTTTACGCACTGCTGGTAAACGTCTTTGTTCAAGCCATCTGCGAACCGATCTAACAAGGCTTCTTCAGACCATCCCCTCTATAAGCTGATAATTCTTGGAATTCCTGTACATATTCAGGCACAGTCTTTTTCCCCTGTCTGAGGGTTGTAAATTTTAGTCTAGCCCGGTGCTCGGTGAGAGGGTCGTCAAAGCGTCTCCTCATTGCTGCCATAAGGCCATCAAAATTCCTCAGGAGAGGGGAGTCACTATTATGTAATCTGACCATCCAGTCAGCCGCTTTCTTCTCTAGGGCCATTAACACTATTCTTACTTTAGCTTCATCAGAGTCCAGATCAGGCCCATATATTTGCATATAATTCCAAACCTGAATTATAAACAATCCAAACCACTTGGTTCTCCATCATACTTTACGCTTAAGGGTGGGACCTTAGCCATCCGGCGTCGCCTGCCCCCCCCCCCTGCTCTCGGAATGTCTCTAGCTGCAGGGGGAGAGGTCGGTGCTGGGTTTTCTTGTGCACATGCACTCCACTCCACTCTCAGATCGGCCAGCATTTCTGTTAATGATGGTGCTGCCGTTGCACCTATTTCTTCTTCCTGGTCGCTGTCGTGTAAAGGCATCTTTTTTTTTTCTTCTGAGAGGGCACCCCCCTTGGAAGGTGTTCGCTCCGGGTTGGGTGTGAGGTGAGACTCAGCTTATTGTCAGGTGCTGCTTCATTTAATAATCAGGAAAGAAACCACTCAACTCCATTCTTAGAATTAAGTGTACTTTTACTAATTACAAACAATGAGTAGCAAAGCAAAGCTGAGTCTGAGTAAATTGGCGTGAAAGCAATGGATATCACGTATAATTCAATCCCC
The DNA here is from genome assembly GCF_051295495.1 of Thamnophis sirtalis. Classification (NCBI taxonomy): domain Eukaryota; kingdom Metazoa; phylum Chordata; class Lepidosauria; order Squamata; family Natricidae; genus Thamnophis; species Thamnophis sirtalis. The sequence goes on along the minus strand of NW_028261389.1, from coordinate 55,267,418 downwards.
TCCCCTTTGCACCCCATTTCATAGTCCAATAATAATTCACCCAATTGTCAGGTGGGAGATATCTTCAAAAAGCATCATCAGGCTGGAATGCTGGACAGTTGGCCTTGGCGGGAAACTCCCTTCCCCCACATGCGCAGAGAGATGGTCAGGACAGCTTCTAATAACACTCCTCCAGCACATAATGATTCCCCTCCCAAATACCATGCCTCTCCCCGTTTCAATGGCAACCAAAGCAGCAGCGAAGCAGAGGCTGACAGGTACAATGATTCTGATAAATTCTTTGTCCAGTCCTTAGTAAAACATGACATTCTGTAATTTAGGTTCTAAATATACACATATACATACGCACACGCGCGCGCACACACACACACACACAGAGAATGATTGCTAACTATTTTATGATTATGAAACATTGGCCTTTGAAGAAATGTGAACGTTTGAAAGTTTGAATTTGTATATTGTTGCAACATAGTTATCAGAAGCACAGTTGACCATCAATATGCAAACAAGAAAGTGCTTTGTACAAGACCAAATAACAATTTCCAGAAAGTTAGTTCAACAAAAAATCATAAGAACCATGTAGTATCAGATAAATATAATATATGATGAGATAAGATTACATGAAAAAATATGTTGATCTTTAATAAATATTTTTTCTATGGGAGAGAGAATCATGTGAGTTAATCAGCCTGTCCAAGCAATCCTACAATCTATCATTATTTGCTTACACTGGTCACCAGCATGTAACCAGTTTTGTCATGCCCATATTGGAGCCTGAATCTATGGAGGAAGACAAACTGGAACTGAAGCCAACGGATGGGGCGGCTTCATTAGCTTTGGAGGAAAATGGGGAGCAGGCCCAGTCAGGCCACAGCCTTTCAAGATTGGACAGCTTGTAGGCTGGGAGGAAGCGAGGGAAGGATGATCAAGAGAGGCTAGGCAGTGAACATGAGAGACAGAGCTCAGGTGATGAGCAAGGATCACCCCCTCCTGATCCTCGAGTATGGAGAGTGGAGTGAAGGCAAGAATAGCAAATACTGACCTGACTACTGCCCCTCTTCACAAGGCACACCTGGGGACTGAAACTTAAGGAGATGCTGTCGGGAGGGGCATTTGTTGAGAACAAATGCTGAATTCATGGAATGTTGAGTGCCGATGTTTGAACTTTCCTGGATTCCTAGCATTTTTTTCTGGCTTTCTGGATTGTCTTGTTCCTTTGCTTCCTGGACTCCTCGAGTCGCCCTGCTGGACTTCTTGCTTTGTAGCTGTGGTACTCACAGCATTGGGCTGGACTATTTGCAGCCAGAGGCTGCTGGAGGGGTGTGTGGTGTGTGTGTGTGTGTGTGTGTGTGTGTGTGTGTGTGTGTATGTGTGTGATCACTTTGCTATCGGACTTGGCAAAAATGTGGGAGCATTTGGGGAAATTTGGAGCAATAAAAGGGACGTTTGACCTGCCAGCTGGCCTGGGTTACTTTTATGCCATGTCCCAGGTCAGTACAAGTTTCATCCTTACTGGAATTCCTCTGACATGGACAGCCAGAAGTTATTTTTGGGTTTGGACAACTGCCTACTAACATCCAAAGAGCCCTAGCAAGGATGAAATTGGTTATGTGGTGGCTCCTGAAAATTCCACAAAAATTATACACCGTGCACTATACATCTTGTAGAAGTTGGAAGACTATAAATCTGTATGTAGGGGCCTAACATAATGTAACATCTATATATTCTCCTCTACTCTGAGGACAGGGAAATCTATACACCATTATGCTAGCTTCCATTACTATTTTTATATGTTAGAAAAATATGACAAAAGAGTCAATACTTTCCCCAAACAGTAGCTCTCCAAAATCTACCGAAAAATAATGGTGAGAACGATCAACTTCTTTAGAGGATCAAACATTCCCAGATACTTCTGGAGAGAATGATTTCAGAGAAAGGTTAATATCAAAGTTAGATGTGGACATTTGCTCCTGGGCCAGATATTTCCCACTTCTAGAATGGACAAATGAGCAACATGGGCCAATGTTCTGACTTGATAGCCAACTCCCTTGTCATCTGATAAAATATAAATTATTCCTTTTGTTTCTTCTCCTTGTTTTCAGTCTGGCCAAACAAGACCTTGTTGTTTTGCCATTTAATTGCCTTCTGGCTTTCTTACATCCCTGAGGGAAATGTTTGATCTAATAAGCATGAAGAATCCTGACATTTTTCTCCCTCTATTTCTCATTATAGTTTTTAGCCCAGGTCTTGTAGTTCCAGAGGATTGTTGATAGAGAAAACAGTGTGTTGGATTTTGCCATTTTTGTACTGCACATCTTGCCCTGCTGAATTGACTAGGTGTACATTTATATTCTGTCAAACTTAATGAGCGTTCAGCAATTAATGATCCTCTTAAACAGAAACAAAACAATTCCAGCCAAGAATAGTATAATATCATTGTTATCTTTTGCAAGTTGTTTTTAATTTATCATGTGTACATAACTCTTTGGAAATGAGCTATTGATGGAAATATTAGCCATTTTGCTTCTGATTAGAAATGCAGAGAAATTCAGGAATATTCTCCACTTTGTCTGGCAAGCCAATATATGCAACTTCTTCCAGATTATCTATCACTAAAGTACCTCACTTGTGCATTACTTTGATAGGATTACAGGAAGCACATTTTTATTTATAGTTGCTAATCAAAAATACAGAAACCGCGATTAGTTAAATTACACACATGTTTTGCATATTTGTACTTTGCTTTTTCTTTTCTATCTTATCTTGGAGGAAAAATAAAATATCTACATAACTAAAGAGTATTTCTCATTAGTACTTTGATACAATGTCTTGTCTAGAATCCCTTTATCTGACATATTTTCTTCCTGCTCAGATAAAACTTTGAAATGATTACATTTCACTGCACATTGGTTGACTGGATAATGTGAACATCAAAGGAAACTTTCATTTAATTTCTGCCCATAAAGTTGTCTTTTGCTTTATTAACTTTCGATCAATAAACAAGCAATTTGGAAATGTAATCAGGAAATGCTTCCAATGGCTGACAATGTATCAAAGCCACTGCTTGAAGGCAAGAACGAGCTGTAACAAGCAGTTTATTACCAGTAGCTGTTACTGACATTAGTCAAAACCAAGAAAGATAAAATGGAATAAGAAATGTAATGCTGGAAGAGCCTTGGGCGCTCTGCTCCCTTCTTCCTTTTGAAAATTGCAAGCCTGTCTTTGATATGATAACAAATATAAACTGTTTAAAAACACCAAATATAGAAAAACTCAGAGTAGACTGTCATGGCATTAATATATTCTAAAGTGACATACAAATAATGTAACATCTAGTGGGTGCATGTTATGGAAATGTTTTCAATTGAAAATAGAAATGGAGAGTAAATAGGAAGTTTTGATTTTTTTGAAAATATGTATCAGGCACTTGCTCTCCTATTGATATTCATTTAATCCTATTTAAAGCTGTAAGTTTTCAATTGGCTCTGCAATTTGCAGCTACAGAAAAATACATTAGACTTTAATGAATGAGCATAATTTGGACAGGAATATTTGGGAAGGACAAATTCAAGAAAGCGTACCACAATGAGGGATAGAAGCTTTGGTCCGATTGCCAATTAGAAGTTATGACAAATAGTGTTTCTTCTTTCCTCTTATTTTGTTAATAGTAGAGCCAATGGCAGGATGAAGAAATAAAAAATGATTTAATGGGTGTTACTATGCAATCAAAGTTCCACCTCCTTTTTCCATACATCTCAAGGAACTGACTTCCAGCTGAATAATGCAGAAGTGACCATTTTGGGGATACCCTCTTTCCATAGATGCCCCTGGTTAGTAGGATATTTATAGGGTAGCCATTAATCTAAACATATTTAAAGTTACTGATGGTTAGAAGTAAATGTTTCCATTAATTGTTTAAAATATTCTGTGCCATTCCTGGTACTGCTGCATTTTTACCCTTTTTACAAATTTATATCCTTACAGCATAGCTCTGAGCCTATGCTTCTAATCATCAGATAAATGTTAGGATGATGGCAGGTCACATTTAAGCCTGCTTTTTAGGTAAGAAGGTCACAGTGGTTGAGCTGAGGAGCTTTCATCACATATCTATAGGAACAATATTTTTTGTATTTGTATCACATTTCTTTTCATAATTATTGTGATTCAAATGTGATCTCCTGCTATATTTTTCAGAGAACCCTCAATAAGAGAGAATGGCAGCTAGGTAGAAGAGAAAATATAGAAAAATAACTAATTTAATATATCATTGATTATATATCAAAAATCTTTCATTTTCATGTATTTTATCCAAATACATACACACTTTATGGTATGAAGAGACAGATGAACAACTCTGTCTCACACATTGAACTTTAAATGGGTGATAAGGTATTTTATTCATATATTATAATTGCTGTACTTTGTGGTTTTATGGCTTTTATTTGGAAAGAGGTATCTTCGTATTGTTTATAATCACACACAACACACACACACACACAAATGCACACACATTTCTTTTTACTAAATTTACAGACATTTCTAAAATTCTGTTTTCATTTTGTCATTATGGGGAACTGAGTGTAGATTAATAAGAAAAAAATGAATTTCAATAAGTGTGGGATCCGGCTGCAGCATAACAAAGTTGACAATAGTGAAGGGGGTCTGAATACAGTTTATCATTTTATTATTCATTTATTGAATATTGTTACTCATAAAAATAAATTAGTATATTGTAACTTTATTGAATCCGATATCCATGAAACAGGAGGTAAACATCTGGAGTATATAAAAATGGACTTTAAAGTATGGGTAAGAAAGAGCTGCTTAAAACCTCCATGTCATATGAAAGATAATGTTTTTTTTAATCAAGAATAATTTACCTGCTTTTTTATCTAGTCAAAAACTGCCATTCTAAAAGTCAAGGGAATTCCCAGCCACTTGCATTAACAAAAGTGAAAAGTAATTCTTCAATGGAAATCCTTCTTCATGTGAAGAATGGAAGAATAACATGGTGCAGCACAAGCTGCAATCTTTGGAAATAGAACATTTCTCTGTGAAGTGAATGTGGAAGTACATTTATCAATGAAATAAAAATGCAGAGTTTTGAAGATGGGAGCTGTGTCTATAATAACTGCCTTTCCATCCGTCCCAATTTTTCTGTCACTAAAGATTATGGCAATTATACACTACTAAAACTCTCAGGTCTGTAATCTTTAATTAGACAAAAGGGTACATTGTAGGGCAATACTTTTTCAATCAAGATACCTCAAATGAGCTAACTTACAGAACACCAGGTCCCATTACTCCCATGGAAATGAAAATTTGAAAAGTTCTTCCAATTTCAGCATCACTGCACTGCAGCTGTTCAGCATTGCTGCTGCTGCTGCTGCTATGACCTCATTTGCAGTGTTCCCTGACACCTTTCCATAAATCATTGGGAAGCTGCAGGGAGAAAGTCAATGGGAAACCTTGCAGGGAAACTTGCAGGTTGCTCAGGTAAGTCTCCAACACCTGTGTAATCTCCATCAGTCCCTCTACACTCACTTATATGTTTAAAAGGATGACCCAATGGATCATAAATTGTCTACTTCTATCACAAAGCCTCTCGTCTTCTTCAGCACCATTGCTGTTTTTCTTCTCTTGTGGCTTTAAGCCCCTGCTCTCATCTGTACTTCTATCATTAAAGCCCTTAGAATGTTTTTTCATTTTCTCTTTCTACTTTTAATTTTGCACCTATTGATCCTGAATAAAATCCTCCTCAGTATTCTGACTTTGCTATGCTCATTCTCTGTAGTTTGTGATTTGTTGTTGTTGTTTGTTGTTTGTTTATTAGATTTATATGCCACCCTTCTCCCAAAGGACTCAGGGTAACATTAAAAAACCCACATATTACAAAAGTTAAAAAGGAAATTAAATAAAGTATCCCCCCAATTAATATTAACAATAAAATTTTAAAAATTAGATTAAAATTAACAATTAAATTAATCATTTATTTTATTCTGTTCAGGCTTGCTTGCTGAAAAAGCCAACTTTTTAGGGTGTGTCGGAAGGACCGGAGGTCGGAGATTATGCGAAGCTCCGGGGGCAGCTTATTCCAGAGGGAAGACACTCCTACAGAGAAGGCTCTCCCCCTGGGGGTCGCTAGCTAACACTGTCTGGCCGATGGCACCCTAGGAGGCCAACACTGGGACTGCACTGGACGGTGGGAAGCTACTGGTGGCAGTAGGTGGTCTCGCAGGTACCCTGGGCCTAAGTTTTGTAGATTGGGGTGAGGAAAGACGCAGAAGCCAGGGTTTCCGAACAACAACCAGTTTATTATGCAGAAGAACGAAGTGACAGCAATTCAAAGGCAAACCGCGCGCCAAAAGGTATTTATATAACTAAGTCAACCAATCAGTGGCCGAGGACTGGGCAGCAACCGCTGACGTCAGTGCCTCGGCCAATCAGTAAGGATCTGCGGCCGGCAACAGCCTCTGCTGCGTCTCAGCCAATCAGGACGCAGCAGGGCTGTTGCTGGCTTCTTATAGAATAAGGTAACTGAATATGCAATCTATACTAATGAATATTTAACACTAAGCCATGGAGTGCTTTAAAGATCATAATTAGTACCTTGAATCGCACCTGGAAAACAACCGGCAACCAGTGCAGGCTGCCTAAAAGGGGTGTAACATGAGAGCACCTAGGTACCCCCATGATAACCCACATGTCCATTCTGGACCAGCTGAAGCCTCTGGGTGCTCTTCAAGGGCAGCCCCATGTAGAGAGCATTGCAGTAGTCCAGGCGAGAAAGAACGAGAGCATGAGTGACTGTGCACAGAGCATCCCAATCCAGGAAGGGGCGCAACTGATGTACCAGGCGAACCTGGTAAAAGGCCCCCCTGGTCACGGCCGTCAGGTGTTCTTCTAAACTAAGCCACATATCCAGGAGGACTCCCAGATTGCATGTCCTCTCTGAGAGGGGAGGGGTAAAATTTCTCCCCCTATCATCAAAGATGGAACAAGATGCACAGCCACTCAGTCTTGCAGGGATTGAGCTTGAGCCTGTTCCTCCCCATCCAGATCTGCACAAACTCCAGGCATCAGGACATCACATCGAGGGCATCATTTGGGTGGTTTGGAGTAGAGATGAAAAGTTGGGTATCATCAGCACATTAATCTTTTTCCCATCCCCCATGTCTTTCTAAGTATGTGGTACCATCAGCATTTTCAGACTTTTAAATTTTGTCTCCCTTTTTCAAATTTTACCTTTTCTGAGGGTTTTTATTTTGTCTATGCCTGAGACTTCATTCTAGTACTAACTTTTTGTTTCTTCCCCAGGACCAAAATGGCTTATTAAAATGGATGCAAAAACATGTGATTCTCAATAAAAGAGAATATTAGTAGCTCAGGGTTGAACTGTGGTGACTTGAAGTGCCGAGGTGGCGCAGTGGTTAAATGCAGCACTGCAGGCTACTTCAGCTGACTACAGTTCTGCAGTTCGGCTGTTCAAATCTCACCGGCTCAGGGTTGACTCAGCCTTCCATCCTTCCGAGGTGGGTAAAATGAGTACCCAGATTGTTGTTGAGGGCAATATGCTGACTCTGTAAACTACTTAGAGAGGGCTGAAATCCCTATGAAGCGGTATATAAGTCTAACTGCTATTGCTCTTGCTATTGATTGTTTTCTAGATGTTTCATTAACCAGCTAGTTAACATCAGTGCTAGAAGGGAATGAGGTTTGATCTCTGTTTGTACACAAATGGTTGCCTGGTCAATGTTGTTGGGAATGTTTCTTATTAGGCTGTTTGTTGTTAATCTAGTATTAATTTTGGTTAATCTCTTTGTCTGAGTGTTGATTGCTGACCAGGAGAATTTTTAGCCTTTTGATTGTCTCTTTAAAATGATGTGTAGTTGTTGCTTATTTGTATGTGTCTGTTGATAGCTAATTTGTCCAAGCCCTCCAGGAATTCTCTAGTGTTTTGGATTTAGCTTGATCTAGGTTGCTCACAATTTCACAATTGAAACTATGGTGAAATCTGTCCATGTGGTGTGAAATTAAGATGTTTTCATCATATCTTCTGACTAATAGTTTTTATTCATGGACGTGCTCCACTAGTCTTCTGTCTGCTTGTCCTACATAGTGGTTGTACAATCCTTACACTGTATGTTTAGATGGCTTCTGTTTTTTCCTCTAGGGCCACTGGATCTTTTGGTTTACTTAAGATGTTTTGGTTGGCTTTAATAGTTTGTGTGCTACACTGATGTCATATGGTTCTGTTGTTGTTTCTGAGATGTATGGTTGTTACCCTTTGTGTTGGACATTCATGTGTCTGACCACATTTATGTCCCTGACAACTGAACCCACTTTAGCACAACCAACTCAGCCTGTGAAAAGGATACACAGCAATATATAAAAAGCATCTCAGAAATCGATACAAACTATTACATTCACACTTTCATGGCACAGAACTGGGTTATTTGTGTGGTAGCCTGTATAGAACTTTAAAAAGAAGGCCTCCTGTATCACAGTGCCAGCTTCTTGGAAAAGCATATTCCCTCAAGAAGGGCCCTGACCAGTTAGTCATTTGTAAAGCCTTGAAACATTGTCTTTCCCCTGGAGAATGAGTCAAAAAATTATATGCGGCCATCCTGGAATAATTCTGAATTGAATGCTGGGGTTGCCTCAGTTATGCTACACCAATGGGACTTTTTGTATTATTATGGGCATTTTATTTTATGTTTTTAACTATATATAAGCCACAAAGAGTTGCTGTTGGTTATGTGGTAAAAATAAACACATTTCAGGTCAGTTGAAAAAAATATTTTGTAACAAAGCTTTTCTATAACAAAACATGTTTTCCCAAAGATTTTACATAATCTTAACTCAAGATTTTGAATGTTTACTATGCAAGAGGCTACTCAAAGTTCCCTTGTTTTCCCATACTTTATCTCTATCTTAATGTATAAAACAAGACATTTTGTAAAGATTTGTCATAAAATAAAATGCTTTATTTTTAAAAGGAATTTGTAGAAAACAAGAATGAAATATGAGAACTACATTTAAGTAGAATTTGAAGGACTACTTGCCATTTATGGCAGCAACAGCAGCTTAAAGTAGTTGCTTTGGTTCATTCTGTGAAGATGGAACTGATTTGTAGCTTAAGATGATCCTATATAAAATTGTGAGGATCCACAAAAGTGTGGTTTTAGAAGGATATCCTGAAATCTAGGTAAACCCCACTCTTATGCTGAAAATCTGTGCACAGTTTTCAACCGATAGCTTGATAGTTTTGAGTATGCACAGGTGGTTCCAGTTTGAAATAGGTCCTTTCTGAAGTTTCTGAAATGTGACATAACACTTTCAATTAAATCAAGACAGCCCATGTGAAATTCAAAAATTACTGACTTGAATATTGAACCCTAAAACTGAATATCTCTGCTTTTGCAAACTTCAACTAGTGTCCCACCTATAGTATGAAATCTCCTACCAAGCTATGTAATAAGCCATATCAGACTTTGGAGCCCTAAATATTCACAGAAGGATATAGTACTGACAATGTATTTCATCTTATATTTAGAATGAGAATAATGAGGTGGTTCTTACTCCAGAACAATAGCAGCTTAATGAATAAACATAGATTAACTCTATGAGGAGGCAGAGCTAGTTAATACTATGTTTTCCATAAATATTGGGGAGACAATGTTGCATTCAAACAGATTTTTGAGAGATGGAGGAATGTTCATGTACGTGATGAAAAAAAGATTCCTTAGGGATTACATTATAGTTTCCATGTATTTCCCTTTTAAAATGCCTGGAAAATATGCTGCTAATTTTAAGCAATTGTAGTTTTTAAGCATTTCTGGAATGTTCCAAAAGTGGATTCAGGTCCATCCTGTGGCTTCAGGATGCTGATAATTGTAGGGCTTCAAAAAGATTGTGTTAGAGGAAGTGTTTCTTACTGTAACCTTGGCTATGTAACACTAGAGAACTGTTACTGGCTAGTAACTTGAATGGGCTCAGCAGGATTTCCAAGTACAAATATATACAACTGAAGTAACTTTGAATAATTATAGGAAGGCAGGGCTGGGGTGGAGGTGGGGGTATTATCTTGCTAAGTACCCATACAAGAACAAGATTCTAGATCCAAATGCTTTCAGAAGAAAAGCTTTGTTTAGAAAACATAATGGCTTTTTAACTTTCTCTCCTTGCCATGGTCACAGCATGCTTGTTCTCTTGAAGGATCAATTTGCTTCCCTTTCTAAACAGAAAATAACAAACAAGGCCTTGCCTCTCTTTTTTGCAGTTTCTGTACTTTTTTTGCGTACACCATGAGCAAATCAAATCAAAGGCTCCATTCAGGGATAGTTAATAGTCTTCCTCCGCAGACTGAACTTCAGCAGGTACCAGTATGCTGATTGCTAACATTCACCTTGTTTGGGTCAGCAGTCACATTTACTTAGAGAAGCTATTTTATACTGTAGCTGTCAACAGCATGACATTAGCAGTTGCCAGAGATTGTCCATTAAATTAAATCAGCACAAAAATGTTTTAAATTGGTAGCAATTCCACGTGATCATCAAATCTCAGGAGATCTCTGCAATCTCCAAGACAGCTGAAAACTCAATATTAGGAGACTTTTAATGTTATTAAATAAAAGACTGTGGGTCAGTCATGCTTAGGATATTTCAATATCGTGTCCTGATTTAAGATATAAAAACGTTCTGTAACACATGTTAAAAGAAGTACAAAAAATAATAAATGGAAATTCCAAAAGATGCTTTTTCAAAAGGCAACTGAACTTTATTTTTCCTAAAAAAAACCAGAGGAAGTCCAGTTGTATTTTGAAAAATCACATTTGGGACAACCGTGATGTGGGTGATTGGGAATCTCATAGACATTTAATAAATGTCTTTTCAAAGTAAGCAGCCATAAATAAATTTTAGAATACATACATACATACACACACACACACACACACACACTTTAATAATAGCAAAAAGTACATGTTTCACAAAGTTTGAAATTCAAATACAGGTGAAAAATTAGAAATATTTGAAAAATTAGAATATTGTGCAAAAGTTCATTTATTTCAGTAATGCAAATTAAAAGGTGAAACTAATATATGAGATAGACTCATTACATGCAAAGCAAGATAGTTCAAGCCGTGATGTGTCATAATTGTGATGATTATGGCTTACACCTCATGAAATACACACACATACACGCACACACATATATATATACACACACAGAAAACGGGATGCAATGTTCCAGATATGGTCTTACTAAGAATTTATAAAGTGGTACAAATACTTCACATGATTTTGATTCTGTGCTTCTGTTTATACAACCAAAGATTGTATTAGCTTTTTTGGCTGCTGCCACATACTGCTGGCTCATGTTTAAGTGATCATCGATTGGGATTCCAAAGTTACAGTTTTTAAGCCAGTTTTTGCTTATTCTATACTTGTACCCTTGTTTTTTCCTGCCTATGTGTAAAGCATTGCTTTTCTCCACATTAAATTTCATGTTATTGGATAGGGCCCATTATTCAAGTCTGTCAAGATCTTTTTGGATCCTGAGCTTGTCTTCTGGGGTATTGGCTATTACTGCCAGCTTTGTGTCATCTGCAAATTTGATGAGTTCCCTTTCTATTTCCACAACTAAGTCATTTATGAAGGCATTGAAGAGTACTGGGCCTAAAATGGAACCTGGTGGTACCCCACTGCTTACGTCCCTCCATGTAGATGTAGTACCATTACGAACTACTCAGCCAGGGACAAGTCCATCTGGTGATTATGCTGTCTATCCCACATTTTTTAGTTTACCAAGAAGAACCTATAGAGGTGTAGTAGTACACCTCTGTAGGTATCTATAGCAATGTTATTTTTTCCCCCCTTTCATCTTGACCCATATGGATTCTAGGAGTTTTTCATCCTTGGTTTTGTGTATTTTTGTAGAATTGTAGTGATATTTTATATATATAATGAAACTCCAGCCCCTCTTTCGTTAGGTCCGTTTCTTTTGAATAGTTTGTATCCTTCTATCAGTACATTTCAGTCCTGAGTTTCACCCCACCAAGTTTCAGTAATGGCAACTATATCATATCTGTCTTCACATACTAATACATCAAGTTTACCCTGTTTGTTCCCTAAATTTTGAGCATTAGTATATAGGCATTTAAGTCCTTTATGGGACTTTTGATAACTTTTTGCTTATTTCTTTCTCTATTCAAAAAAGATTTAAGCTCAGATTTCACAAATGTCCATAAACCTACTCATCAACACTCTTGGATTCCATAATCTCTTTTGATAGCATAAAGAAGTACTGGTTAGTTGATATATTTGTTTGTCAAATTAAAAATAGTTGGTGAGGCAAGGATGAGTTACATGTGTCTGGGTATTTCAAGCCTACCAAATTCTTTTAAGCTGTGTATTTTGTGTAGTAATGCTTCAATGGATTACTCTACTAGTTCTGGATTTTTGGAAGTGAAGAGTGATACAACCAAAAAATATAATATATGAAGAAAATAACAACAATGCACTACCCTGGATATCCTCATCATCAGAGGAAACAGTGGAACACTTTTAAAAAATGACTTATATTAACAACCCAATCACCCATTAAAAAGCTGCATAAAAACATTATTAGAGAAGGACAAATACAGTGTCATAACCCAGAATATCAAAAAGGGCAACAGACTACCTATACAACTTCCTTCAATAGAACAGATACGCATGGAATTTCATTAAAAAGTAAAAAAAACCTGGCAAATCATGGCCATAAGCACCAACTGGCAGCCAGAAGATATAACAAAAATTCCTTTACCTTATAACACATGGTTGTTCAACTAGTCTTTCAGTTGGGAAATTAACATTTTAGACTAAGCCAAATCCAAAAATACTAGTGAATTCCTGGAAGCTTGACATTCAGACATGCATTCAATTTAAACTAGCATAGTAAAGCATAATTTAACATGAATGCTAAATCATAGTCTTTTACAACGATTCCTTGACAGCAGAGTAGCATAATCTATAGTTGTTGAATAAACTATATGAATGTTTCAGCTGTTTCTGGGACTATTATTTAAGAGTATGATAGATCATGTAGGACTATCATGTCAAAGTATGAAGTGGTATGCAGATGAGTGTCTATGCAAATACAGTGCATATAACATCAGATTTTGCTGTTAGTACCTTCTTTTCATTCCCCCATCAATTCTCCTATTTCATCTTTCAAATACATATGTGACATACAGGCGCAAATATAAATACTTCATTCTTATAGCAAAAGAAGCCATGGAAGCATACATGGATGACCT